>NW_027526407.1:50737026-50749526 GCF_048455015.1 Haemaphysalis longicornis
GCAGGGTGCTGTAGTCCAGGGGAGAGCCAAGGCCATAGCCGTAGTTCAGGCCATACGAACCGAGACCGTGGCCGAAGCCGTAGTGGCCGACGCCGTAGCCGACGTTGCCGACTCCGTAGCCGTAAACTGGGGCGGCGTGGTAGGCACCAAAGGCTGGGGCGGCATGGGCGACGGTGGCCACCGCTGGGGCAGCGTGGTGGACGGTGGTGGTGGCAACGGCGGGAACGGCGTGGGCAACGGTGGCCACAGCTGGGGCGGCAGCGTAGGTGGCAGTCACAGCAGGGGCAGCGTGGTAGGTGGTGGCAACAGCTGGGGCAGCAGCCACTACTGGGGCGGACTGGTAGGTGGTGACGCGAGACACAGCTGGGGCAGCCTGGACGGTGGCGACAGCTGGGGCGGCGTGGTAGGTGGTGGAGACGGCGGGAGCAGCCTGGTAGGCGGACACGTAGCGGGAAACGGCTGGGGCAGCAACAGCGTAGCTGGCGGATGGAGCGTAGGCAAGTCCGTGGCCGACGCCGAAGCCGGTGAGACCGGAGTAGCCGACGCCGTGACCGAGACCGTAGCTAGTGAGGCCAACACCGTGACCGAGGCCGTAGCTGGCCACACGGGACACGGCTGGGGCGGACTGGAAGACCTTGGTGACGGCTGGGGCGGCAGCGTATGTGGCGACAGCTGGAGCAGCGGAAACGACTGGGGCAGACTGGTACACCTTGGTAACGGCTGGAGCAGACTGGTAGGTGACGGCCGGAGCGGACTGGTAGGTGGTCACGCGGGACACAGCTGGAGCGGCGGCAACAACCGGGGCAGACTGGTAGACCTTGGTCACGGCCGGGGCAGCGTAGCTAGTGACGGCTGGGGCAGATTGGAAGACCTTGGTGACGGCTGGGGCCTGCTGGTAGGTGGTGACACGGGACACAGCCGGGGCAGCCTGGAAGGTGGTGAAGCGAGCCGGAGCGGCAGCCACGGTAGCGACTGGGGCAGCAGCGTAGGTGGCGACAGCTGGGGCAGCTGCCACGACTGGGGCAGACTGGTAGGTGGTGACACGGGACACGGCTGGGGCGGCGGCCACGGTGGCAAGAGCTGGGGCGGCGTGGACGGTGGTCACGGCTGGAGCAGCCTGGTAGGCAGACACGTAGCGAGCAGCGGCTGGGGCAGCAACAGCGTAGCTGGCGGCTGGAGCGTAGGCAAGACCGTGGCCGACGCCGAAGCCGGTGAGACCGGAGTAGCCGACGCCGTGGCTGAGGCCGTAGCTGGTCAGGCCAACGCCTTGGCCGAGGCCGTATCCGCCGTAGCCACCGTGGAGGTAGCCAGCAAGGGCGCTGGTGGCCAGGGCGAGGAGAACGCAGGCACGGAACTGGAATAGTTAGGACTGTGTTATTTGACTTGCTACTTCTCCCAGAGCGAGTCTTTAGTTGATATTTTTTCTGGCGTAGCTAGTTTTGCGAGTATTTTGCACAATTAACTTAATTCCATATATAGTTGCTTCGTCACACTGTTTAACTTGTAGGCTAAAGTTAGTTTTTACTTACAGCACAGCATTTTTTGATACACTTCTATACTCAATAAAAATGGTCGAAAAAAGGTTTGCGTGGTTGTTCGACGCCATAAATAAAAAAACATTGCGAACTTGCGGAGCACTTGCAAGCAATCTTTTTTTTTGTAGGGAGAGGAGAGTTATGCACCGAAGCTACCCCTAAACTATCAGGGGCGCCGCAACGCAGGACTCCGGACTGATTTTGACCGCTTCGGTATCATTACTTGCGCTGAAATCTCAACACACTGGTGGTTATGGTTCTCGCACCCATCTGAAGAGAGGCCGCCGTGGCCTCGAATCGAACTCGCGTTTCTGGGCTCAGCAGCACAACGCCTTAGCCATTGAGCCACCGCGATGGGTTTGGAAGCAGTCTTACCAAGAGACAAAAAATACATCGCGTGAGCCTTGCGGGGTAGCAAAAAGAAAGCGAAAAGTGCGGTGTTCGTCGGACTGGGATTCTTTGAGAGCTTGGACGTCGATCGAATCTTTCGGAGAACTACCATACGAAACGAGCCTCGGAAAGCCTTTGTCTTACCATGGTGAAGGTGGCGTTGGCGAACCGAAGACTGCTGAAGCGAAACCGATTGTGGGGTCCTTATATACTCGATTTAAGGTGGTGCAACACGGAAGGGGAAATGAGAAAGTGGAAAGGGTGGAATGCATAACAAGCGCATATTTTGCCACAGTAAGTTCATCGGATCCGGCTTCAAGTATTCTCGTGCTGTCGTCAGACGGGGAATGCGGATCGGCAATATTGCGTAAGCGTTTGTGGAAGCTTGCAGACACTCTCGACCTGCCTTCCTTCCTTAGCAGACATCGGCTATTTTCAATTTATTACGGATGGCTCGGGGCATCGGCAGTATGCTACCACGCGCGGTGAATGGTTTAAAATGCAAGGGAGGACAATCGCGCGTGCGAGAGCTACCTCAGCGCGCGTCCTTCGGGGCGTCATTGATCTTGAGGAAAGCTAAATGGAGTGACGAGACAGGGTATTTCGAAACGCTGTTTTCCCGCGAAGATGTATCACGCTATCTGCTCCCATCACCGCACGACTCAATCGAATCTGGCCTCCATAGAGAAAACGTAGAGAGAATACGCCGTGAGGCAAAGACAACTTTTTCGGAAATGCTGTGTACGTCTCAATTTAATGTAGATACACTTTGCAGAATAAATCATTGTGCACTTGCTCGCTAAGGCAACTACATCATTACGCAAGGGTTCTTTACTTGTTATAATTAGTTTATGGTGAAGAGTTAAGAAAGTGGAAATTCCCGTCTTCAGACAACTCATGGCTTTTTACAGGAGGAGTGCGGTTACAAAAAAAAAATGGTGTAACTGGTGTTTTTCGGAAACTATCTTTAAAGGAGTTCTAGGACATTCGACAGCTGAGATGATGACTTAATCCTGGGATTGTTTTACCTCAGCCGGCATTACAAGTAATTATCCGTCGCAGTTTTAATAAAAATAGTGGGAAGCCGTCATTAACCCGCCGCGGTGGCTCAGTGGCTAAGGCGTTGTGCTGCTGAGCACGAGGACGCGGGTTCGATTCCAGGCCGCAGCGGCCGCTTTTCTGATGGAGGCGAAAAGCAAAAACGCCCGTGTGTACGATATTTCGGCCGCACGTTAAAGATCCCCAGGTGGTCAAAAATAATCCGCAGCCCTCCACTACGACGCGCCTCATGGCCTGAGTTGCGTTGGCGCGTTAAACCGTGTACAATAAAAAAAATGAAGCCATCATTACATAAGTCGTTGTCGCAGCACCAAAACGCCACCGTGATACGGGCGGCCCCATGTTATTTTTTGGGGAAGATAAATCTCTGCTCCTCCCAACTTTCGCCAGGCCAATTATCTAATAGGTAATAAAATTAAAATCACAAATTAAAAACAGCCGCGCTTTGTTTCTTGCCTTCGTCGGGATTTCGTGTTTCGAATGGTGCATTCGTTTGGTTTAACGGTCCAGCCACCACGTTCACAGCGGAAATTTGGAGGCATTTTTTTAGCGCTGTGTTTGCATGGATTGCGAGATGCGCCTTGCGCCGACATGCAGTAGGATATCGGCAAACTATGTATAAGTTCTAATTTTCTATATCTCTAGAGGGGTGCGCGTGTTCATAGACAGCGAATCCGTCGGATCATACGCAAGGATTGCTCCATCAAAGCCCCATTTAGAAAAATTAATTTTCTGCCCAATAATTTACCATTAAGAAGAAAGCTCACAAAGAATGCTCACAAGATTGCGCCACGGTTCAAAACAAAGTAATTGTGGCCGCAGTCGTGGCTCTGCGCACGCATAAATCACGTAGCGGTATGCTGGTTCCGCAACGTACATGCCCCGTATGTTTCGTCCGTGCAACGTACATAGCCCTATACTTGCTTCTGTAAGATACATGTAGCTGTTCGTGCCTCCGCACAACCTACATGGCACCATCCGTGACTCCGTAACCTACGCGTGCATGTAAGGTTGCGTGCAACACTAACATCATGTATCTGTTCATGCGTCCTCATAGCATGCGGGGTTCAGCCTGTGCGTCGTTATATTCCGCCCAACACTATCCGCGTTTCAGCAACCGATATGTCCGTGTTCGAGCGTGTACATTATGCATGGTTCTTTTCCGTACGCCCGTAATCTACGTGTCCCCACCTTTGCGTCCGTGGTCTAAATGCCTCTTGCGGCGACCACGCGATTAACATTAAACCGGTGTGTCCCCTACGGGGCTGCGTCGATAACGTATACACGTTCCTGTGCGTGCGTCCGTAATCTACATGGGCATGCGCATGGATTCACCGCCTGTATGTCCGTGTGTTTGTAGTCGACAACCCTTTATTCCCAAGTGCATACTTCCATTACTTAAGCGGCCATGTCCGTTAGACCGTGTATACAGCGTATATGTAAACCTATCGTAATCCAGTGTCGTTGAATCTTCTTGTTAACCTAAACATCCATGTTCTTCCACCCGTAACCTACATTGCCCTGGCGTTCTACTGGGTACTTGTGGTGTTGGACTTGTTTTTTGTTGCGCTTCAGGGTGTGGTTCAAGCATTTGAATTTCGTTCACCTTCATCTCCGCAACAGATAAGTTACAGTTCAAACCCCTTCAAATCTGTTATTTCCACTTGTCATTCAGCAAGTACCCGCAGCCTGAACTTTGCTAGTATCCTGCCCATCTTCAGTGTCCAATGAAAAGTACAGCGAACACTGCACAGATTCTATTTACAGGCCTGTACCCAGTACAGGCTTGCTTTTAAAAGTAGGGGGAGGTTATGGTCCGCTGAAACAACCCTGTATCCGTCCCCGCCAGGCCCGGCAACCTTCGAGCCAGAGTTAAGACCCACTCTGGCCACAGTCTTTAAGGTCGGATTGAGCCCTGACCCATATGCCATTACAGATACGGTGTCAGGCTCGGTCCAAGACCGCTTAGCTTTCCATGTAATTTGCCTGGCATCGACATATTCTGTAGAGTCAGGTCAGGAGTACAACCAATGCCAACAACCCCACAGGATGAAGAAGAATTAAAGCGACAACTTCAACACAGCTCCATTAGCGGCCTTTAAAAATACCCACACAAAAATGGGCCAAACTGATGCGGTTGGTCTTGCCGTCCTGTGCGAGCGGTTTTGTTAACCTGGAGAAATCAAAACGTTCTCTGAGAAGCTTCAAAAGAAAACCTGGCACCAAGCTACTATTCCTGTTCCACGGAATTTCTTTCTTGTGACAGACAGACGTATGCTTATAGGTTTTCAATCAATCAATCAATCAATCAATCAATCAATCAATCAATCAATCAATCAATCAATCAATCAATCAATCAATCAATCAATCAATCAATCAATCAATTCTTTATTTTCCGTTGGGAGGAGGGGGCTGAGCCTACCCGCCTGACAGGGGCCCCCGAAAAATGCCGCGCATCTGCACGCGACGCTGAAAATGTCGTTGAAAGACGATAGTCTTTTGCCGCCCCCGCCGCTTAACCGCCTATCCTGCTTCATCCGCCTACCTCTCACGCTGTTCCCCTCCTGCCTCAGTCTACACATTGATGGTTTGCAGAGTTCAATTTTGCCGCCTTCGACAGCTGGAATCGTTGGAACTTAGCGGTAGAGCCACGAGCGCGAGGATGGGCACCAGCCTTATTGTTTGCCTTTCGGGGTTAAAACATTGTTTTCAATGCGTTTTCTGCAAGTTGCTCTCGCAAAAATTCAGTAAACATGCACTTTTGATTAGAGGCACTAGGTATGTATTGGCGTTCTTCCTCGGATAAGCCCAATGTTACATTTTTTGGTCTAACAATGTTGACAAATATGGGACATATGTTTAGGTAGACTTATTGCACTGAAAAAAGTTTGCCCATATAAACGGCTCCCTCAAGAATTCTTTCATCATTGGACGGATGGCTTAATTGAAGGACATACATGCAGACAGAGATATAGAAAGAGAGATTTTGCTGTTTGAGCAGCTCAAGAAAGATTATTGTCTTTAAGAAACGTTGAAACGCTACTTCTTTGCCCTAAATTGAAGCTTGGCGCTACGAATGGCCTGTCCAGTACACAAAATCTGCTCCACTACCGTATGCCGGTGGCGGGTCGGCTTTTGTCAGCGGGGTGGTGTAAACTTCGGAACTCCTCCCTATTTTTGTTTTCGTTGTTGCGTGAGCATCAATAACTCATACCTTGGCTCAATACTTGGTTCACTGGACAAAAAAAAAAAAAAAAACACGGCGTACCCAGATTTCCATAACCAATCAGCGCGGACGGAAAAGGTCGGCAACTAGCACGGCTGGCGATGACGACAAAACTCTGTCTGGCGGGGAATTCGAAACAAGATCCTAGGTAGGGCCGGCCTTCATATCTTAATACGACTGCTTATAGTGCTCCTGGAAAGATGTTTTCGCAGCAAAGCACTCAGGGACTTTAGATGTAGAGCTTATTCTCTGCAAAGCTGGCTGTCTAACGTTGTATGTTGCATTCACGCTTACTCATAACAAAAACTCTAGTTGTTGGGCGTATTGTGACGTCATGCACTAACAAAACTGAACTTAGCAGCACAAAACTCAGCTTCACCAAACGTAGTGCCATAATTCTCCGAGAAATGATGCTCACGTTTTCCCGCACCCCAATAGACAGCTAAAGTGCCCCGTAGTTTTGTTGTTGTAATTCTTGTTGTTGCCGTCCAAGCGAGAGAGAGAGAGAGAGAGAGAGAGAGAGAGAGATAACAACTCGATCCTCGATCTGTTTCCAAAGAAGCTAGAAGGAGGAGCGGTAGGAGCGCCCTGTCCTTTTCAGTCGTCAGCTGGGAGCCCTTGAGCCCTGAAGAGCCCTTGACCTTCAATGTCTTGGATCAGTAGTCGTAGTATAGTTCTTTAGAGCTGAGCAGCGCCATATCCCACTGATCCACTTAACCCTTTGAGGGTAGAATTTTTTTGACAAAAACTTTCCCTGGTGGTCAAATTAGTTTATTGCGGATTTGGAATGTACAAAATGTCTAAAGTCAGGATTAAATGGTAAAAAATTATCAGGAACAGTATTTTGGGGTCAGCATCACTTAGAACTGAAAAATGTTTAATAGTATTTCATAGTGTGGTATTCCTTGAAACACGGGTCTACGCACAGTGCCTTATCGCAGTCTGCGCGCATAAAGCGCATGTCCGAAAATGAGCTGTCTTCTTCCGAACAAAGACTGTCTTCCGATTCAGACTCAGTGAAAGGAGCAAACTCAGAGTCAGAAGAGTCATCGCGGCCGGTGTCATCAAAGCGAGCAGTTCGTTGGGCCATATCGCCGCTTACCGTTGTCAGATGGAGTGGGGGGTTGCACATAAGTGCTTGCCCCAGAGCTTACAAACTCATCCATCCATCATCATCCAACTACACTGCTCAGGTAAGGACCCCCTGGTGGCTTTTCCGTGCATCTGAAGAACTCGAAGGCAACCCAGTAAACGATGAGAGCGAGAATAACTCATGCGCGCCGGTGATAAACAAGCTAATAGCAGCGCCAATATAGATAGAAATCAACTTCCGCCGCCCCCGCAACGGAGTCTCCGATTAGGTTACTTCAGTTCCAAGCAAGGAGGGCAAGAATACCTAGTGAGCGTGGGTAATAAACCAGATAAGACCAGCGCCAATATAGATCGAAATCAACTTCCGCCGCCCCTGATAGCGAGCGCCGATAAGTTTCGCGCGCCTCCGATGCGATCACGTGGCGAAACTGAAACCACGAAACGCGTTGACACGTACAGACGCCGTAACGCTCCGAAGCCAGAGAGTTCTGTTTTTCACCGCAAGAAGGTAGCACAATCAAATTTCAAACACTTCTTGTAAGTCCCAGGAGGTGGCAGCACCTCCCAGGGAGCATGCATCGTTAATATGGCGCGAAATTTCAAACGGATGCTCGAAATCGTACCCGTACGGCAAAGACCTTGCGGGACGGAAAACCGCCGCAGTACACGTACGGCAAAAACCCTCAAAGGGTGTTTATTCTTTGTGTATCTTTTTGTTTTTCTGTGAATGCCCGAATATGTGTTTGAGATTTGCCCTTCTGCCGCATGTTCCGCAAGAACCGCTGACCCTCTCGGCATCGTTAGTATCTATACAAGTGGCCCTCCCGTGTACGCTTGACCTTGCCTGAAATAAATTCGTAACGTCAAAATTTTGTTTGACAGCAAGCAAGCCGCCTTGTCTGAACCCCACGCGGTTTTGCTGCTTCGCACTAATTTTTTTTTACGCCATTTAGACTGTCCATTGCGTTCGTGTGCTTTCTTGCGTTTAGGATGATGGCCCTAGGACGATATTCACTTTCACTTCCCATTTGTTCCACTGTGTGCACCACCTAAGCATGCAAGGTAGCGCAGAAAAATAACTGCCACTTCCATGACAGCGTTTTGACAGAACCTCTGAAGCAACATATTCAGCAAAATACACAAGTTCAGCAACAAAAAAAGAGAGAGAGAGAGAGAGAGAGAGAGAGAGAGAGAGAGAGAGAGAGAGAGAGAGAGAGAGAGAGAGAGAGAGAGAGAGAGAGATATGCAACAATTTCTGCGCACAATTTTTTTTCGCTGTCATAACCTCAGAGTCAACAAACCCAATTTTGGAATCAGCCACAATAATTAGAAACAACAATGGGCCCAAGTCTGACCCCTGGGTAACACCAATGTATTTTAGCTTGGGAATAGAGTAACAGGTCTGTGCTCACACGACTTGGGCTCTATCAGACAGGTAACTTTGGGGTGAGGCGAGGAAAGGGCCCATTATAGTATTCGATTTTTCCTGAACGGGATTTGTCCTGAGCCTGAATTTGCCCTGAACCTGAATTTCAACCTGAATTCGATTTGTGCATCGATATGGAATGGGTAACGTAACCAAACGCATTGGTCGGCAGACTCACTCACAAGCGCACTCACTCATCACCCACTCACCACTCACTAGTGGGGAGTGAGCCTCACCAACCTTTTGGGTTGGCGAGTGCGAGTGCAAGTGAGTGCTTGCGCCTTTCGCGGTGGGCGCCACTCATCCCGCGTGAATGTGAGCGCCACTCGCAGTGAACACCGCTCAGAACTGACGAGCGTCAGCGCCACTCACCACTCAATCCTCGCGGGTGTGGGTGCACTCACTACTCACCACTCGTGATGGCGAGGGGCGCTCGTGTGTGGCACCGGCCACTCGTGAGCGGTGCCGGATGACACTTATCACGGCTCAATAATATTACTGAAACTCCCATTCTATACTTTTGTAAAAAGGAACGTTGCTACACAGCTAAATATTTAAAAGAATCTTTAGTGAAAATCTGGGAGAAAAGTAAATAAAATAAATGGGATCAGGAACGATCGCTAATAAACATTTACGGGATAAATCATTTGCAAATATATGGGCAATAATAAATATACGTTAAAAACCACAATAAGAACACAGACACCTTCTTTAGGAACATTTTTCGTAAAGATCATTAAGAGCAACAAAAAAAAAAATAAATGGGGATTGATGAACCATTCTTAATAGACATTTACATGAGAACTTGTTTACAAAATAATTGAGTAAATTTATGATTACGAGTTTAAAAAGCACGAACAGGAGCATATACAAACCTGTAATAGATTTACACTGTGTTTTTTTTCCGTCTTTGACGCCAGGAACTTTGTACTGAAATCGTTTGCGATTAAACGTCCGGCTGCCTCTGCCCATGTACTGATATGTCCGCTCGTCGATAGTCTGTGTGACCCTAGAAAAACGTGTTATGTTCCTTACGTTCCGGAGATTTTGTTTTGTTTTTTAATTGATTGTTTTCCTTTATTCAACGATACGCTATCGCAATATTTATTCGAGAAATTGGTGCGAAACTGTATGGCACTCGTTCATGTGCATTTATTCTTGTCGTGGTCCGTCACAAGTTTGTTCAGAAAAATACGCTTTGCGGAAAAGTGAAATATCGCAGAATTTCGGCACATGTGGGCGTTCTCGTTTTCTTTTTTTTTGTTTTGTTTTTTGCATTCACCAGAAAATGGTCGCAGCGGCCGGAGTCAAGTCGGTGTCCTTGGGGCGTTAGCCTCTAAACTACTGCTCAGGGTTAACCAATAAACCCAATGAACACCGTTCAATACCAATTATTCGTTATCCCCAGAGGCTGTTTAGCGCTGGAACTTTATAGGTTGGCTGAGACGTTGCGCTGTTGAACCCAAGAATGCGGGTGCGATTCCTGCCATGGTGGCTGCTTTTGTGATGGAAGCGAAAAGCGAAAACGATTGTGTGTCGTGCCTTCGGCGCGCGTTAAAGATCCCCAGTTGTTCCAAATTTATCCGGAGCCCTCCACTGCGGCGCGCCACTTAGCTCATTTGTAGCTTCGGCCCGTTGACCCCCATAACTCTTCTTTATCGGTAACCATCGCGTACGACGGCTTTCATCAGCCTGCAGCGATGGCGTTTTTTTTGGTCCCGTCGTCGACCATCGCTGCATTTTGGGCTTTCCCAAAGGCGAGCCAAGAGCCGCCTACTCGTTCTTCGTCCAAGTCTAGAAGATGGTTGCCGTGGTTGGTAGGTATTTCTAAGGACTTGCAATGCTTGGAAGGCTTTTTACATGCAAGCGCTCGTAAACTGCCGCGATAACGCTGGCGTTAGCATGACTTGGTGAAGTTGCATTTCCTGCCCGACGCCGGTGATAGTGCGCCACCCGCCGCGGAAAGGTGCCTCGTCACGCCCGTCTAGACAGCCAGTTGCCTTCGCTCGCAGACGATACTTCAGCTGCAGACCCTCTGAGACGGTCGGATCGCCCTCGTTCCCATGCTTGGATTTCGGGCGTTTGACGCAGCTGGCTGCGTGGAAAGATCGTGTAAATTGGTGCGCCTATTTTTCCCAACGGATGTGCGAGTTTTCGGATATGTGTAGCAGTGACATAGACTGGGTTCAGGCTGTTCCCTATGGTCTGAACGACGACTGGTATCGATCGGCGACGGTGCACAGTTTTCGTCAGTGCTTGCTTCCCTCGGAAGGAACGTCAGTGAAAGAAAATTTCCCGCTGTTTTGAGCCTTCAAAAGATGACAACTGGTTTGGCTTGCTACCATTTCCAAACCAGATAGTGGGAAAGTTGGTCACAACAATAAGTTTCCGTGTCTGGATCTGAAGTGCGCCTAAGAGCGGTGTTTGTGTGAGTCACAGTGGTGATGGTGGAGACAGCAGGCGAGGAGCAACTTAAAGGACATGTTCTGGCACTTGTGCGTTAAATAACAATACAATGAGCTTCCCGCGGAAGTTGTGTGCTACCGGCTGACTCGAAGGATGGATCAGCGTGGAACCAGGCTTACCGGTAAGCTTACTATTTAAACCGTCATTTTCCCCTGAAATGAAAAATGGTATAATCCATTCATGGTAAATTATTAATAGCAACAATAGCTAGTGAAATAGCGAGATCTTTCTGAATGCAGTTTGTGCACCTTGTTACGCTTCGTGTTCTGTGACTGCGTTTGTTAACTAACCTTTACAAATGAGGGGTTTTTTTTTTTTCGAAATGAGTCAAACCCATTTAACCGAATGTGAGAAAAAGCGAAATTTTGTTACCGGACCGACCTGCACCGCTGTCAAAGCTATTATTTAATATTGTTGACACGTCAGCCAGTGGAATTAGTTTACGGCCCCAAGTAATTAATTACTAAACTGCTGGTTCGACCAATATTACGAATATACCTTTGGCTTGTAATACACTGAAACATCGAATTTGATGATGCATTGGAATGAACAATTTATAAAATTGGACTTTAAAGAATGGCACGAAGGATTTTTTGGCTTTTTGGCAGCAAAATCATTAAACATATGCAACAGGGTTTCAAGAACACTAGAACTATACATTAAGAGCAGGTGGTAACCTTGGTAGCGTAAGCAGCTCTCTTCGAATTCTTCCGCGGGACCATTTCCTTGGGCACACTTGAAGACACTCGCAAAGTCAGCAGGTTCTTCGTTGTGCTCCCATTATTTCCGAAATGCTTCACAAGAAGGCTCGTTCAACCTTCTTCTTCATTCCAATGAAGTGGCTCGTACCAATAGAGAGAGGGGGAAGAGCCAGGGCTTGTAAGCGGCGGCTATCAGTTAATGAAAGGGTAAATTCTGACAATGAAAAAAAAACACAAAAGTAACCAGATTTACCCTATAGCTGCGTGCGATACCGGATGAAATGATTGTTTCACAGCTCTCAGTTTCATTGCGTTCGCTTCTTTTGTTCACTTCGTTTTCGACGTCTTAGGACAGATATTTCGCCGATCTCTTAATCGCTGTCTTAATCTATGATTAGCCAGCTTCAAAAAGCAAGAAAGATTGCGAAAACACCCACGAAACAGTCCGAACGGTAACACCAGAAGTACACTCCCATGGAGCAACTGGATTTGGCTAATTCTTAGTCGTGCCACAGCAAGATCAGGCTTTTAGGTGCGGAGCACCTTAGGAACGCAGAATGTCCGTCCGCGTCCGTGCGCATAGCATTTACAATCGCAAAAAATCA
>NW_027526407.1:51354526-51694936 GCF_048455015.1 Haemaphysalis longicornis
GTAAACGAGTGTCCCGGTGTTTTTTTTTAGCAGCACGGTTTACGTTCCAGCGCGAGGCGTAAACGACTTTTCCGGTGTTTTGGTACCGTGACTACATGAGACGACGATTACGATGACGGCGACGGCAGGAGGCGCCAACAGCCCCAGCCCCTAAGGCCCTTCGCCCCTAAAATGCCTCGTCTAGGCTCAGAAAAATGCATCCGTGGAGAAAAATTCAGGGTCCGCCCTCGTTTGTATACGCTACACTTTATAAGAAGTGTTCGTAAAGCGTCTTCACCGCACCGCTCCAGAATGACCAATCGAAGTAATTTAGATTGCAAATTAGGCAAATGCCGTGGCCTAGCATACGGTTTGTCAAAAAAAAAATGGATGTGCGCAGGGAGGACACGCAAGGCGTGCGTGGAGTTTTTCAATGCGCAGTGTCCCTGCGCAGATGCCAGTTTTCAGTCAAATTAAGTGGAGGGCCTATAGTCATTCGCCAAATTCGCACACTATACTCGGGTACAACTTAAGAACGGCAACGGAAGTTGCCTCTGTGCTTCATGACCGCAGCCGGAAGTTACTCCGCGCGGTGCAAGTAGTGCGTTACTGGGAATATTTCGAACATGGCACGAGCCGTTCTGATGATTTTTTTTTACTTAATATGATTATAAACCACTTCAGCGACGACAAACAAACTACGTGAGAGAAGGCAGACGATATCACGCATTCATAGCAATCTCCTTTCAAAACGCGCGCGCCCGTTGAGACCCGAATCCGTCGCTTAGGCGTAGTGATACCGTACATGAGCTACTGCCGTTCTTAACCTGTTGGTTAGCCACCTCGATTGGTTATTCTTGAGCAGTGGGGTGAAGACGCCCTACGGTACATCGCATTCACGCTGAACGAAGGCAGTAATTAAGCGGCGGGAACGTGTGTCGATCTGCACCTCGCAGGGACTGCATCCACGAGCTCCTGGGTCACGTGCCCATGTTCGCCGATCCGCTGTTCGCCCAGTTCTCGCAGGACATCGGCCTGGCCTCGCTCGGCATCGCCGACGAAGACATCGAAAAGCTCGCCACGGTCCGTTACATGCGATGTATAGCTTGAGAGTACCGCTATGCGGGATAGGGTACGCACACTGAAAGACTTCCCCATGCCCTCTCGTGCTTGACGCAGCTCTACTGGTTCACCGTGGAGTTCGGGCTTTGCAAGGAGGGCAGCGAGATACGGGCGTACGGAGCCGGGCTGCTCTCGTCTGTTGGAGAAATAAAGGTATCGGTGCCGCTGCTGTTTGAACTGCACATTAGAGCTGTTGGTGCTGGCCTGATATAATCGAGCATTCGGGAACCTACAGGCCTACAGGCCACAGAAAAAAGGGCAGTGGGGTATAAGGGATAAGATTACTCTAGGAAGAGGCGGGAGAATTAGAGTGGAAAGGGTAATACACCGAGCCATCTCCAATAACGTGAAACTTGGTGAGGTGCGAAGCATGCAGTGTATAAGTGTGTTCTTGGAGCCTTGGCGTTTTTGCCAACGGAGATGAAACCGTTGGGGGGTACAGGTACACAGCTTGGCTGTAAAAGTCTCTTGTCTTTGAAGCACGAAGCTCTCCAGCGCGGGGCGTAAACCAGTTTCCCGGTGTTTTAGTACCGCGACTACATGAGACCAACTACGATTATGACGAGGACGACAGGAGACGCCAACAGCCCCGGCCCCTAAGGGGCTTCACCCTTAAAAGAAATGGCGGTAACTGTTTGCAACAGCTAAAGTTCCTTCAAGCCTTCTCAGTGACTCCAATTTTGTCCAAAAAAGGAAAAAAAATAAAAGGTTCGAAGCCTTATGTTCGGCGAATAAAAAAAACAATAAAAAGAGCAGGAATATTGAACCCTCAGTACTACAGTAAAGACTATATATTGTTTCTTTGTCTTTCCAACTATAGTGTAGCCGAAAGGCCTATTGCCGGTTAGAAAATACGGCGACTTTACCTTTAAAACGGCGCGAAAAATTTATGAGTGACGCTGTGTTATACAGAACAATTGAATACGGCGTGTAGTCTCTGAAGTACGTGTGCCACTTGATGCCACGCGCCGCATCGCGGGGGGTGAAGTGAACTATCTCGGGCGATGGGGGGCCACGTCGAAGGAATAGGGGCGCGCTCCGACAGATCAATAGTGTTCGGATAAAAGAAAAAAAAAAGCACTCTGTCTGAGAAAAGCGAAAAAGCAAACCCTCGCCCGCGTTTGTCACTTTATCACAATACGTGGACCAGGCCGGGAGTCCAAATTGTTTGCCCTCGAGAGCGGTCCGCGCAAACCCGCCTTTGGCTACGGCGATGTGTTGGGTTTGCGAAACTCTGAATGTGGCGTGACCTTCAAGCACAAAGATTTGTTTTGCTTACCGGTTTTTCCCTTCTTCACCGTACTGTGCAGCGACATTTTTCCGGCGAACACGCTGCTGGATTACATACTGGATTACGTCTTGTTGCTTATATTGCCGAAGGGATGAACGATGGATAGATCGACAAATTCATTTTCGAGGAATTTCGTATGATCCTGCAGTACGAATTGTTAGTAGTAAGATTCGAAGGGTACGTGTGTTCTAGATTTCGTCGCACGTTAAAGATCCCCAGGCGTTCAAAATTAATCCGGAGCCCTCCACTGCGGCGCGCCTCATCGCCTGTGTAGCGTCGGCGCGTTAGACATCGCAATCAATCAATCAATCAATCAATCAATCAATCAATCAATCAATCAATCAATCAATCAATCAATCAATCAATCAATCAATCAATCAATCAATCAATCAATCAATCAATCAATCAATATATCGATCGATCGATCAATCAATATATCGATCGATCGATCGATCGATCATTTGTATTACCAGACCAAATAACAGCCGAAGGAGGAACGCCGAGTCAGCTGACTGCCGACTCAAGCACAGTTCATGAATGTAATTCGTTTTTTTAGTCTATACAGCGCCACATCCTAAGGTGATGCATACGTCTCCGTGGGCTTGATCCTGGCGTCGTGTTGACATGTTGGCGGCGTGTTTTCTAACTATAAGTACACCATGCTGGCCAAACGGCGTACGGGTTGCATCTAAAACCTGCAGCCGGGCGTAATCTAAACGCATATCCTGCGGACATTTTTCTGGCGTGACCTTATAGAAAGTATTACTATTCGAAAACGTGCTGTGCCCAACGAGGCGAAAAACTCGGCTTTGTGAGCAGCAGATAGCCAAAAAAATCCCGGGCCATCTCCGCTAACGTGAAACCTGGCAAGGGGCGAAGCATGCAGTGTATAAGTGGATTCTTTGCGCCTTGGCGTTTTAGCCCACGGAGATGAACCGTTTGGGGGGGGGGGGGGGATGGAGGTATACAGCTTTGCTGTAAAAGCCTCATGTCTTTGAAGCACGAAGCGTTCTAGCGCGAGGCGTTGGAAAACGAGTATCCCGGTGTTTTAGCACCGTGACCACATGGGACGAGATACGACGACGACGACAGGAGACACCGACTGCCCGAGGCCAAAAAAATTTCACGTGTCTGTAATTAAAAAGAAAAAAAGAACCATGGCAGGAACGGAAATCGAAGCAATGGCAGACGCGCGGTGACAAGCGGGCGTCATGGAGTTAACTCATGCAATTTGAATGCGAAGGTAGTACGGCTTCGCCTGGCAATATCATGCTGGTTCAATGAAGCTATCATATAACAGATTCTTAGAAACTCAGCGCGGGCTTCTGAATGGTCTTCGAACTTCTTACACACCTACTCAAGAGAAAGTTGGTCAATGATAATGGCAGCTGCCGCCAGGAGCTGTCAGGAGCCTATCACAGGAGCCGTTCAACGCCGATGAACCAATTCCAAATGCTTTAATGCTTTCACATTCACACCACGTGAGCAGGTTCAGATGCCCCCGTTACTTTTCAGCACAGCGCTATTTTATGCGAAAGGCCTCATTCGAGTTAGAGCACGCACTCCATTTCTTAATCCAAAAGTGTTACGAATGATAATCCACAAACAGATAGATACGGAACACATTAATTTCGTCCTCCTAATCGCTATCCGTGGAACGGAAGACGATAGGTGTAACATTAAGGGACAAGAAGAGAGCGGAGTGGGTCAGGGAACCAACACGCGTGAGAACATAGTAGAAATTAAGAAGAATAAATGGACGTGGGCAGGGCATGTAATGCGAAGGCAAGATAACTGATGGTCATTAAGTTTAGCAGAGGGGATCCCTATAAGGCAAGCGGCAGAAAGTTAGATGGGCAGATGAGATCAAGAAGTTTGCGGAGATAAATTGGTCGCAGCTAGCACATGACCGGGATAATTGGAGATCCATGGGAGAGGCCTTTGCCCAGCAGTGGGCATAGATAGGCTGGTGGTGGTGATGATGATGATGATGAATCGCCATCACTCTTCGTATCTCCCTAACGTGTGGAGCGGGCCGAGAAGACTGTTTCACACATTCCGACGTTGGGCGAGCTTTCTATAATGATTATTTCACGCCAGCTTACCGGACTACTTTCAAGGGACCACGAAACAAGATCTGAAGATCCCCGTGTGCACCAATTCGCGCTATTACTACGTTGTCCACAGTTGTCCATACTCTGCATAAAAGAGACCATCGGCGTAGCCAGGGGGGGTGTTTCGGGGTCAGAACACCCCCGAAATTTATGCATTCTGAAAAAACGACTAAGCCAATGTTTGGGCGTCCGGCGCAGTTTCTCTTTGTTTTTATTTTCTTTCATTTTCCAGGTGGCGTATAACGCCCCCGAAATATATTTCTCGCTACGCCACTGACAGAGACACATTGGTGACTTGTAGCGCACGCACTGCGCCGTCTTCTCGCAGCACGCTCTGTCGGGCAAGCCGGCCGTGCTTCCTTTCGAGCCGGAGCGGACGGCGGTGCAGAAGTACCAGGACCTCGAGTACCAGGACACCTACTTCCTCGCCGACAGCTTCCTCGACGCCAGGGAGAAACTGCGGTGCGTACACTGCTGCCTTTCTTTCTTTCTTTCATTTCTCTTTCGTTGTCTCTTTCTTCCATTCTTTCTTTTTCTTCCTTTCTTCCCTCTTCCTCTTTTTCGTTTTGCCCCTCTTTCTTTCATTCTCTCGTTCTCTCATTCTCCTCTTTCTTTCTTTCTCTTTGGCTTCCCTTCTTTCTTTCTTTCTTTCTTTCTTTCTTTCTTTCTTTCTTTCTTTCCATCTTCCTCTATTTCTTTCTTTCTCTCTAGTGTTTTCTCTTGCCTCCCTTCTTTCTTTTTTCTTAATTTCTTTCCCTCTTCCTTTCTTTCTTTCTTTCTCTTGTTTTCTCTTTCTTTCTGTACCTATTTCTCTCGTTCTCTCTTCCTTTCCATCTCTATTTTTTTTCTCTTTCTTCCCTTCTTTCTTTTTTTCCTTCCTTCTTTTCCATCTTCCTTTATTTCTTTCTTTCCGTCTTCCTTCCTTCCTTCCTTTCTTTCTTTCTTTTTTCTGCGTCGTCCTGACATTGCTGGGAAGAGAGAGCTATAGCAGAGTTATCGCTCCCGCGAGGCTGAGCTAGGTGGCGGCAGAATGTTGCTGAACAGGACGCATTGCAGTCACCCGTAAATGCAATAGCACGTACAGTCTTTGCCAAAAGTTTCTAGGCCAAGCCAGAAGTGATAAGCCACGGAGAATTCCGCTTTCCTCTTGAGTGAAAATAATTACGCCAGAAATCCTGCGAAGAAACGCTTCATTTTTGCTGTCACCGAATAATTTGGTAACACTTGAAGGCTAAGCCCTTGCTTTGAAACCTTTGTGCCCCAGAAAGTTCTGGAGTGGCCTTGAAAACTTTGCACATATGTCCGTCACGGCATCTGCCTTTAATCTGATTTGTGTTTCCGCCATTCCGCAACAGATCTGCTGATGAGGATGCGAGGGGTATAACATACCCGGTTTTCCCATACACTTAGTCAATTAAATTAACACACGCTGGTACTGTTTTTGAGCATGATGCGCAGGCGCTTGCGCTGAAAAGGGGCCTTGCAGAAAACTCGGAAAATCTTAAGCCTTCAGTCGCTAAATGTCCGTCGACTCTCTGGTGAAGCTCAGCTGGGCTCCAACTACAATTTACCAAGGATAGTCGCTTCAATTGTTGTCACAGAACGTGTCTCTGTACACTCTAAAGAGTCCCCGTAGGTCATCTTCACCACAATGCTCCAGAATAACCAATCGAAGTGGCCTAGAGAACAAATTCGATGAATGACGTGGCCGAGCATTCCATTTGAATCAATAAGGGCATCGGCCTGCAGGGACAGTGCGCAACGCACAGCGCCATTCACGCCTTGCGTGTTGACTCTGCACACGTGCACTTTTTGAAGGCAAATCCTATGCTGGGCTTCGTCACTCGTCAAATTTGCTCACTTGGTCACTCCAATTGGCCATTCCGGGGCGCTGTGGTAAAGTCTACCTACGGGGACTTCTAAGAGTGTATGGCAGTGCGCTAGCGCGCAGTGCGTTTGCAGTTTGGCTGATGTATGAATTATACACCTTTGCATTCGTTAATCTTTAATAAGATCAGGACATGTCCTGGACTGTGCTGCGCATGCGCAGTGACATCTTCCTGTCGACTGCGCCAATGATAGGGCCGCTAGCACCTGATAAAATGGCAGATGCCAGGACGAAGAAGTTAAAAAGGTACATTCGGCAAAACGTATTTCTATAACACCGTATACGAACTTCAACTAGTTACATCTCAAAGCTTTCGAAACGTACTCTTTACAAACATGTTGGAGGCAGAAGGGGTGGGCTTTGATCTCAGAACGCCATGCAAAGTAGTTTTCTTCAAATCCCTCTCGGGCGGGGCAGGACAAGGCTAAAAGTACGAAAGCTGTGTTTTAGGGGCGAAGCCCCTTAGTACTTCGCTTTGTCCGGGGCTTGGCGTCCGGGTACACAGTGTTGCGCATGCGCGAGGAGCATTGGATTGGATTGGATTGGATTAAATTGAATTGTGTAAGATCGGATTGGATTGGAATTGTATATATACACTGTACACACACGTTGTCACTCATTTACATGCGCGAGTGGGCCATGCCACGGGTGATTTACAGTAAGAACGATCCCCAGTGCTTCTCCCACTCGTCATGATTCACTTCGTGGAGGTGCGTGAATTTTTTTACCGACTGTATAAGTTTCAGCTCCATGACATGCACGTCTGCGCGTGTTGTCCCAACTGTCGCAGTGCGTACGTGACCCGCTGCAACTTCCGGCCCTTCGAAGTGAGCTACGACGCGCACCGGCAGTGCGTGCTCGTGCTCGACTCGCCCAAGAAGCTGCTCGCTGTCGTCGACTCGCTCCGCTCCGACATACAGTCGCTCACCAACGCGCTCGGCAAGTTGCACTGAGCGGCAGCGCCCGAGTTCGGCAAGCGTCGGCCGCTCCGCGGCTGTTCCCTACGGGTCTACTATGGCGACGACGCCAATTCCACTGGTCCACAATAAAGAAAATACTATGTTACTGCGTGCAATAACCGTTGTTCTGTGTCCATTTTCAAATTGAAGATAATGTAACAGTCGGAGAATCAGTTTAAATATAATTGCAGAACGCAGTCGACCAACACATCCAGTACTTAGATATATTAGGGGTTCGCAAGGTACCTCAGCCCAAAATTACTGATCTATGCCCATCAGGTAACTTCGAAACATGCTCAAAAGATTTTTCTCTTTTCCGGTCTTGGCGTTCTTCAACCGCTGCAATTACGTCATTACAGCGGTGTAGCGACCATTGACCGGCTTTCCTTCATTTGCAGCAATGAACTCATTCGACAGCCACTCTAAAGGAAAGCCACAAAGGCGAAGCAGAAACGGAAGGCGTGTCTGCTGCGGCGAGCAAATCACGCGGTGTCGCTCCGTACTGGCGATAGTTTTCGCGGTGCTTGCAGGCGCGAAAGAAAGAGTGAAAGCGTTTATCAGAAGCGTTGCAGGGCCCCTTTAAAGGGGCCATGAAGCTAAATACAACTTTGGCTATGGTACCAATTTTATCGCGAACTTCAAGCAAATAATCGATGTACTGAGGAAAACATGTGAAGCAGTGGCGACTCACCGGCCACTTTCCGTTGATTTCTTTATGACGTCACATAATCTCGTTTGTGCGATTGGCGAACCCCTGTCTAAGCCACCCCCAAGACACATGACTGGGCGATCGCAGTGGGACATCTAATTCCGTTTGGTCGTATGATTTGAATGAAAACGTGCAGTTAACCCAATCATAACTCCTTTTTAGTGCTCGTCCATAATACGTCACTCCTACCCTTATTACGTCACCGTAGCGCGAAATTTAAGCATCTTTTTAATTAGAAACGCGTATTTGGGGGCTGGACTGGAGCTGAATGACCTACCAAGGATGGCTCCGTCAGATTGAACGAAGTTGCATTTTGTCTTTGTAGCCTCTTTAAAGGGACCCTGGAACACTTTTTTAAACTTTTTTTTTCTGAAATCTTAGATGCTTGCAGAACGTAGTCACCCAACACATTCAGTACTTAGATTAGGGTGTCGCATAGTACCTCAGCCAAAAATTACTGCCCTATGCCCATCAGATAACTTGGAAACTCGCTCAAAAGATTTTTCTCTCTTTTCCGATCTTGGCGTTCTTCGACGGCTCGAATTAGCTCGCTAAGGCGACGTAGCGGCTATTGACCGGCTTTCCTTCGATTGCAGAAATGAACGCATCCCATAGCAACTTTAAAATGAAAGCGCCAAAATCAAAGCACGAACAGAAAGAAGGCCTACCTGCTCCGACGAGCAAATCACGCAGTACCGCTCCGTGCTGGTGCTTCCAGGCGCGAACGAGAGAGTGAAAGCGTTAATCGGAAGTGTTGCCGAGTCCCTTTAACGGGGCTCGCACACGAATGCTTTGACCCTAAGGGCAGATTACTTTTGTGCGTAGCTGTAATGCGTATGCCCCACTACGCATCTGGAGCACAGTGTGGGGAGAGGGGGCGTGAACGCCCTTCACGCGTCACTTATTCCTGCTTGTTTGTCCGTGTTGCCCGCCGTACGATCCCTGCACTACTGGTGCCGCCAACATCACCGGCATGCCGCGCCGGCCAAGGGAGATGCGAATATCGGTAAGACAGAAGAAGTCATCAATAAGGAGGTCTTTCCTCATGCGTTTCCAGTTCGCAGACTTCTACGTAAAGGTTGCGACGATCCCAGGGTAGCGTATAATGGATAAAAGCTGCCTGTATGTCCGAGCTGCACGTACACAGGCGGTGACGCACTCGCAGCGTTAGCCGCAAGACTGATCCCCCTGATGTGCTAACGAACAGTCTCACTGGAACCTCACGTAAGTTATCGCTCGCCGCCATACTTGACAGTTGGGGTGGTCCAGTCGTTCAAAGAAGCCTCGCCGCTTCGCCTGCCGCGGAACCATTCCAGGCTTTGTTGCGTTCATCGTCATTCCGCCTCCCACCAATTTCCAAGACCATATGCATGTCGATGTATCCGGCATCAGTCGCTATCTTCACTTTAGGCTTAGGGTAATCAGCGAATGGTTGAATCTAAAAACGTTGATCTGAAGCAATGCTGACAGATGAGGTGGTGACGAGATGCACGGCGAACGGCCTGTCGGAAAGCAGGTTTCGATCTAATGACAATGTGTGCCTGATTGGGGAAGATGACTGTGTATTTTGTTTCAGTACTGCTCACACCTCCTCCTCCACTCCCCTGTTTTTTGCGTGCCCGTCCTAGACAGCTGGTCATGTCGATGACGTTTTCGTTAAGTTCACTCAGCTCTAGCTATAAACGTCCGCCAGGTGCGTGAAGCATCAAGTTTAAATTTTGAATAAACAAGTTGACGAGAACTGTTGATGATGTGCAAGTATTAGTGTTGTTGCCCATGCCGTAGAGATCCCTGAGCTCACGACGACAGCATGAGAGGGGAAAGAACTGGTCCAAAAAGGACGCTGGAAAGATCGAGCACTTGGTATATTAGACTTCAAATGAATAAAATTAGTATTATAGTACGCTTGTATGTAGAACAATGTAAAGCTACTGAAGTGAAATAATGAATTAGCAAACAGATACAGTGACCGACCTTTTGAATCGGGCGGGCAACTCATGGAGCGGCTTCTGCTGGCTTGACTTCTAACTTCCGTCGGCTTTTGGTTGTTGGCTCATTTTGGCTCATTTTGGATCGACATGACTTTCTTTGGGAGCGCAACGCAACTGCCAACAGAAGACAGAAGTGCACGGCGAAAACAGTCAAACGTGCAAGGAACTCGCCAAGTGCTCAAGAAATCAATCTGCCCGCGTTTCAGCGTTGCAACTGCGAAGTTTGTATGGTCGCAGTGCGCGTCCGCAACTAAATGTAATTCCAAGTTATCTTCGCGATCGTTCTAACTTCGTGAACCCCCAGCCGGCAACATCATCGTGCTACCGGCGTCTACGGCGGTAAACACGGTGTTCGGTAACGTCAACGCAAGTACGTAGTTTATTAGCGCCCGGGCGCTCAGTACTGTACTTTGCGCATTTGGGTTTTCATTCTAATCCCGTGCTAGGACTGATGTAATTTCAGGGTGATGTCTGTGTAAATTGTTTGTTGCAGAGTTGACCGGTCTGCCGGAGAAGCGATGTCGGACGACGAAGATCTCGCGTACGTTAAACGTCAGAAGGTCGTTCACTATGGAAGTCTCGAAGAAAAAGAGCGCCAGAGGCTGGCGGAGAGAAATGCCGCTGCATCTGACGATGGAAGCGACGAGGATTCTCAAAACACGGACGTCAAAGCTGCCATGGCCTCTGGAAATATTCACATATCTGAGGGTAACCTTTTTCAGTGCATCTTTATTCGTACTAAACTGCCTGCGTGGGGACCAATACAAAAAGTAATGGCTTGGAAAAATTGTTTCATAGGGTGTTCTTATGTTCGTACATACAACCTACAACCCCCCAACTTCGTTTAGCACTCCCGCTAAAACGCAAAACTGGATGTAGAATGTCTCTTGATTTCAAGCCTTAAAGGAAATAAAGGCCCCACTTTACACATCAGGCAATACTAAATACAGGCAAAGGGACAAAACTTTTTTGTTCTGAACAAGAGGGGTCCCAAATTGCACATAATGAGGAAGTTTGGTTCATTCAGAAGACTGTGCTGGACCAATAACAACGATGGCGACTTTAATGTAAGCTTCCAGCAACTAAGCTAGATGTTACAGAATATAGATGATGTTTTTTTGTGCCATCAGTGGCCACCTTCCAAAGCCATCACCAGGAAACACAGCTGTGCGATTCAAGTTGTGCCTCCTCTAGTTCTGTTGATTGTGTCACTTGAATGCTAATGTGTAGTTAACAGTTAATGATAACTGTGTTTTCAGTATTTACCCTGTAACGTCGCTGATGACGTCTTGTAGCGGGAAATTGGAAAGTTTTCAATATTGCCCCCCCTTTTTTTTTCGGTTAAAAACGACATATTTCGGGGTTGGAATGGAGTTCGAATGTGTTACCAAAGGATAATTCTTTCAAAACAAACATCTGTATTTTGTTTTCGAGGCACCCTTTAAAGGGTGGGCTCATACAATATGAACGTTAGATATTAGGTCAGCGTATACATGATTAACTTCTTCCAGATAGCTTTGTGTACTATCAGCAGCAAGGATGAGCCTTGTGCAACATGCTTACATGCACTGGTTTTTATCTTTCAGAGTACATGGAGATTGAAGACGAAGGGGGACAAGATAAGAAGCAGCTTCTTGAGGAATTTGAGAGAAGAAAAAAGGTGTGTACTCATTTTCAACGAGTCCACATCCCAGCGTCCTCTACAGTTTATATTTCTTGTGCAGCACATTTTGCTTTCCTCTTTCAGGCTCGCCAGATTAATGTTTCAACGGACGACACCGAAGTGAGGTCCACCTTGAGGGAAATGGGCCAGCCAATTTGTACGTAGTGCTCCGTCTTCATTCGTCCAAGTGTTTGTTTATTTTGTTGGAATTTGGCAGTCACTTGCTACGCGGATGACTGTGGGGAGGGGAGAATTGCGTAAGGAGACAGTGCAATAAATGCAGCTTGTTGGTACTTCATTATGCAGCCTTGGTAATCAAGTGCCGTTTATCTCATCATGAGAGAGTTGAAAAACCTGTCCCGGTACGGTACCGGGAAGGTGACTGGCGCTACTGCACGTGTGCAGATGCAGAAAAAATGGTTGTGCGCATGCGCGGGTGTACCGGGTACCGTACCGGGACGGGTTCTCCGCTCTGCTATAACTCTCTATTAATACAGCAGAGGAACGTCATTCATGAATAAGCTGAACAAAAGAACCATAAAATGTCGGTTGTAAGGAAAGTGGTCATCTTTCTTTGCTTCAAGAATTGAGGTTATTGTCAGCGGGGAGCTTGAGTTAGGGGTACTGGTACATGGTCAGTGCCAAGGCACTTCTTCACGTGCACTGGTACCAGCCATGTACCAGGTGCTGTCCTAAAACTGCTCACTATCTAGTGTTTACTCTGCAAGGCTACAGCAGCAACACACAGTGGACTGTGGTCTTGTATTTCATTTTCGTTTTGAAAATTTCTGTCGTAGTTCCTAACTGCCAGAAAGCTTTATTGCTAACACAGTATAGCACTGCCCTACGTTGTGCATAGCTAATTAATGCTAGTATTGTCTGCCTGTCATATCAACCTAGCCCTTGTTAATGAGTCAAACTGAGTAATCCAGTGTCTCAGCCATTGATGCTGAGACACTGGATATTACAGAGGCCCATCTTGTCACTCACTGACGTGATGGGGCTCAATGTACCCATTTTGCCACTCAACTGTGTGGCCTACCTTGTGTTACAAAAGAGGGATTCTTTGATTCTCTTTCTTGGTGAAGCCTTTAAAACTCTTAGTTGGCACTGTTGTACCGTATGGGTGAAAACACGAGAGCGTTAGATTGTATCGCCGCTGCTGCTACATTTCGTTGTGGACTTTGGATGTACTGTTGCATGGCAGTGCGAAAAGACCGCTACTGAGGGCACTACGACAGAATGAGTAACGGCAACCAAATGTGTTAAGCTAGTCCTACTAAAGCAAGAATAAATCCCTGCAAACCGTCACTCACTCACTTGAAACTGCTTCTCCCGCAGGTCTGTTTGGCGAGGGCCCCGCAGACCGGCGAGAGCGCTTGCGGCAGCTGTTGGCGCAAGTGGGACAAGACGCGATCAAGAAAAAGCAGGAAGAGGAACTGCAGCGGGAACGGGAACTTCGGAAGGACACCTGCGAGAGCACGTGGTACGTGTCTTTTTCTTCACACTCGCCTCTGCCACCTCAGCTGGCATCCTTGGAGGAACAACGTCATTGAGTGGAAATGGAGGTTACAAAGTATATGTTTGCTATACAGTATACGATAATGTAGTACATGTACACTAAAGGACCGTTTTTCCCCCTTATTTCCAATGTTCTGAACAGTCCCACAGCAACAGCAGGACCCATTGCTTAGAAGTTCACTGCCCACTTTAGTGAAGGCCAACGGCACTAAAAATTTCAACCTCTTGAAATCCTTATTTCTGTATAGTGTGCCTACCATATTTTCTGGTCTATAAGTTGCACTTTTGTGCAAGTTGCACCCCCCTCAGAACGGCAGTTTTCAAAAAAAAAAACGTATATAAGTTGCATCGGTGTACAAAACACAATTGTTAATCAGGTAAACTCATACAGGACCAGTTCGTTAAAAAGTGTGGCGAAAGTACATGGTTGCAGCGGCCACCACCTCTGAATGCATCCCCCGGTAAGCAGTGCTAGACACGTGCATCTAGCGTCCAAAGTCTAGACAGAACTAACTTCTCAAAAATGGTTTATTGATACAACCAGATGGCATGTACTTACAGGCAGCGTTTAGGCAAAACCATCGAAGCCTTCTTCCTCCAACTCATTAACAAATAATTCATTCATTTAGACCATAGAGCTGTGTCTCTTAACGTGTGCTGACATCACGCAGAACACAGGCACCTTTTCAAGCGCGGACCACTCGCGGCTGCTGCGTACCAAATTTATTCCATACATAAGTCGCACTGGTGGGTAAGACGTACCAATGAAAATTTCAGAAACAAACCGCGACTTATACACTGGAAAGTACGGTAAAGGACAGCAAGATACGACAGCTGAAATATGCTTATGCGCGGCACATATGACCACAAAAATCTGCAATTTTGAAACTAAAATTGAGAAGAGCGTGACCATTACAGCCAGGCTGAAGTGATGTTGCAGCCGGTGAACGAGCGGTCTGTGGGCCGGAGCAAACCTGCACGCAATGTCTTCCGTGCTCACAGCAGCTTTAAGGGAAGTGCTCTCAGCTGTGCTCAACCGGTTCCCCTGGCTGGCCGGAGAACCAAGCACGTGGCCTGCCAGCATGTCACTTTCACTTGATGACTGTCTACGCGATTCACTGGCAGGGGCAGTGTTGTCTGCGATGGAGCTATTTTAAATGTTTCCAACTGATTAACAAGGCATTTCACCGGGCTGCCAGTTATGTCCCAGTTGGTTTGGTGGTACGCACTAGTACTATACGTTCATAGTAAATTTTGCCGAGGTGAAATTTGAGTGCAGTTGGCCTTTACTGCTGAAATTGCTGCTGCTGTTGGTGGTTACTTTCTACCATAGGAACGTCCAGAAAGGTGCCTGATTCATAGGGATAAGTGTTTTGTAACGCATGTTCCCACCGCGCATGCGTAGGTCATTGCTTGAGTAACTGATTATCTGGTTGCAGCTGAAGTGCAAATTTGCTTGCTGGAAGTTCATTGTTTTGTTATGGCTGCTTCTTGAAAAGCAGCTCCATAAAAAAAAGGAAAGGCATGCTGAATTGAGTGACCGGTGCTTTTGAAGAACAGAATAGTGATGCTTGGACGGGGGTTCGATTCCCAGCCGTGGTGGCCGCTTTCCTGATGGGGGCAAAAAGCAAAAACGCCCTTGTGTACGAGATTTCGGCGCACGTTAAAGATCCCCAGGTGGTCCAAATTAATCTGGAGCCCTCCACTACGGCGCGTTAAACCCCGCAATCAATCAGGGATTGTGATGCTTACTCCAAATGAGAAAATTTTTGCAAAGACAGCACTCTCAATTTTCTTCCAAAAGCACACCTACACCCCTGTCACACCGGCACTTTCAATCTGGATTGAAGCGAAGCGTGATTGACCTTTCGAGCATGCTTGTGCACTGCCGCTGCTACACGGCATGTTTCAATCCTGATCGAGAAGTTGCACTGCTTGCACTCGCGTACCCCAGACAGCGCCAAAAATGTACTTCACGGCCGGCGTCTGGTAACTTTGCTTCGTCGTAAGTATACGTAACTATATAAATGTTACTGCACATTTATTTGGGACAAGTTATTTGATACAATTTTGTGGCGTTAGTTGAACTTGTCAACTTCTGTGCCATTACGCAGCGGGGACGAGGGTATCACTGTTTTCGTCCGATCGCGCTTGGAAACGTCGATCGCGCTTGGGGAATGAGGATAGAGTTCGATCGAGATCGGGATCGATCGCGATTGAAACTGCTTTGTAGCAGCACCCGATCTCGATTGAGCTCGATCCGGATCGACTCAATCACGATTGAAAGTGCCAATGGGGCAGGGGTATTGACAGCTTGGGGGCAGGCGAATTCACTACCCTAGGCTAAATGTTTCCAGCCATGTGTCCACGTTCCAAATGAGTGACGGTACTCTTTCTCTGATGCCAGGTACCACGAGAGCACGGACAAGCTGCGCGAGTGCCGGGTGTGGCTGGCACAGTTCTCGCTGCCCCGTGCCCGCCACCGCATAGCCAGGGCCAAGGAGAAGCTCAAGGCCCAGGGACCCGCGGGCTCCGACTCCCAGTTGCACGCCAAGCGCCAGGAGCTGTACAAGACCCTCCGGGTAAGAAAAAAGGACAGGCCGATAGGCCTGAGGGGACAGAGCGAGACATTTCACACTAGACCGAGCATGGTGACCTGTGTGCCATAGTTTTCCAATACAGTTAAACCTGGATGTAACGAGCCTCTAAGTATCGAATTCCTGGTTTTAATGAGTTCTTCAATTACCAATTGCCACCGCCATTGCAGCCCATGTGTTTGCGAACTGTATGTAACGAAGGCGTTGCGATGGTTAACTTTGATGTAACGACCTCTCTACGCTTATGATCCATTGTTTTTTCCCATTTTTCTGAAGAATAGGCTAGAGAAATGCACTAATGTAGCGAATTTTGCCCACACCGCAAGCTACTGCGCGTTTCCATGTGTGAGTGCAGTGTCGCTAAGGTGCTAGGCCTGTCTGTCGTCGTGTAGTTGCGCGTCGCCACTGCTACCTGTAGTGTCGGTTCTGCTGTCAATAAACGAAAATTTTTGTCTTGTCAAGTCGAAATCGAAATTTTAAATGCCATCTCCACTGGCAAAAAAGAACATCACCGCCCGGTAAAGTATCCCAGCTAGCGACCTCTCAACAATTTTGAGTGTGGAGAAGTTCACAAAAGGCGCCCTTTCAGCATAAGATTGGTCCTTGAAGGCACACCGAAAAAGTGTCAAAAGGCAAAAGGGATACTTGAGTTACGTTTGCGCACATAGTGGTAAGTAGGCGCATACTCCTTTGAAACGCTGTGTAGTGATTTAGCTCATGGGAAAGCAGCAAGCGCGAATCACGCAGTTTTTGACCGTGAAATAAATCCTTTAATGGCGAGTTCACCATCACTGATGCCTAGCATATTGGTTTCGTTTCTGCTTCATTCCCGCAAGCCTTAACTCGAAACCTGCATGTAACGAAAACCTGGATGTGACGAAAAACTGCAAATTCTTGTCAACTTCATTATATCCAGTTTTAACTCTAAACATTACCTGTGAAACTTCGCTTCGGAATCCAAGCCGTGCGAGCACTGCTGCTTCGTTGAAGCTGAGGAACAAGTGTAGTGGCAGTGTACCCAAGGGACAAAAACTAGACTTTGCTAAAAAAATAAGAACTCGGCTGTGTGCATCGTAACTGCCTGTTTCGTTTGTCGCGCATTAAAGGGGCTACAAGGACACAGTACAAGTTTGGTTCATTGAAGGGCCGCTTCATTTTGGTAATGGTGATTGCAGCTTTATCACAAGCTTTGAACAAATAATCTAGATGTGAAAGACAATAGGTTATGGAGGGACACTGATATCAAAACAACTTCTTTTAATTTTCAAGTAAACTCTGTGAAACTTGTCAGTCTTGCTGCTTTTTCCCCACTGATTTCAAATATGCCGTTATTTTTTGAGTAAGTCACTTAGTTACCAAGATAGTTAGAGATAATAAGCCGTTTTTTGAGGCACAATGGACAAAACAGTGTTGGTCATAAAACTGTAATCTTTACATTTTCCAAAATTATGAACCTTGGTGAATGCGATAAGAGAAGCGGTTTCTTGATGCACTGCTTGGAACTAATTTTACAGCTCATTAAACTTCAGTGTTTGAAATTGGCACTCAAAATGGTTCCTTGCAACTGGTGCCACCAAGGTTTAATCAGCTGTAAAATTAGTTACAAGCAGTGCATCAAAAAGCCACTTCTCTTACGGCATTCACCAAGGTTCATAGTGTTGGAAAATTACAGTTTACAGTTTTATAGTTTTGTCTATTCTTTGACCGAGAATGGCTAATTATATCTAATTACCTTGGGAACTAATTGACTTACTCAAAAAATAACGGCATATTTGAAATCAGTAGAAAAAAAAGAAGCAAGACTGACAGATTTCACAGAGTTTACTTGAAAATTAAAAGAAGTTGTTTTAAACGTCGTGTCCCCCCTTAATCGTACAACGTGAGTATTAACATGCAGTAACACACTGGGGCTCTTCGATTTACAGTCTCAGGCTCACCATGGATAGTCCGCTGGTAGTCCGAGGATTCCCCGAAGCCATAGGGATACATTAGAAAATCGAATGCCGGACTGCTTCTCGGGGAGTCCGCGGTGAGTCCGAGACTGTAAATCGAAGAGCCCCACTGATAACTATGCTTTCAGTGTTCCCTTTATTGCTTTACTGGTGATGCCTTGTTGCGCAAAATTTGTGCAAGTTTTTTATATTTCTTGCGTTTTCAGGGGGGGAAGAGGGGGGAAGGAATGCATTTCGTGACCTGAATGGAGCTAAGTAGGTGGTTACCAAAGGCTGGTTCTTTCAAATTCAAAAAGGTAAAAAGGTTCTAGTCTATCTTTGTGGCCCTTTCAAGTGCCACTTTGGGAAAGTTGGAGGAAAAGTTAAGCAGCTTTGTCATTCCCGCCACGTACCTGACCTTCTTTATCACTGGCATGATAGCTTTTGTTTCAGTCATTCATGTATGTAATCCTGCTCCTAAAGATTGCACTAAACGAAATCCATAGTGTGTAAACACTGAACTTTGTACTCTGTGTGTCTGTGTGATTATTTTGTTTTTGCTGTTGGCTGTATAAGTCCTTAGTTCTGGGAAGATTCGAAGTGGTGGTAACTGTCTTTGACGTAGTTTGAGAACCACGTTTGAAATCCCGTTTCTCCCACCAGTCGCTGAACATCAACTGCAGCCAGATAGGAGACACAAGACCAATTTCCTTCTGTGAGTTCAGCCCGAACTCTGAGATTCTGGCCACGGCTTCCTGGTGAGTGCTCGACAGCTTCTGGTACTTCTACTGTATTTTCACTGCATAAGCTAAGAAATCGTGCCGCTGAGCACGAAGATGCGGGTTCGATTCCCGGCCGCGGCGGCCGCTTTTCTGATGAGGCGAAAAGCAAAAACGCCCGTATGTTCAAGATTTCGGCTCACGCTAAAGACCCCCAGGTGGTCAAAATTAATCCGGAGCCCTCCACTACGGCGCGCCTCATCGCTGGTTTTGCGTCGGAGTGTTAAACCCCATAATCAATCAATCACAACTTCCTGCACACGTACATTTGTATGTATAGATAAGGTCAAACACCATTCATTCATTCATTCATTCATTCATTCATTCATTCATTCATTCATTCATTCATTCATTCAAAATACTGTAAGCATAGATTCTTACAATCTTACAAAGAAAACCCGACAAGCCAAGAAATCTACACCCATTTTTTGTTGGGGTGTGAAATGCTATGTGACACCCCACACAATTAATGCTTCTGGGCTTATAACAAAGCTCCATGGTCTGCTGCGGTGAACCGTATTATTGTTGGCGGTTTGGCGCCAGTATGGATGGCTATTTTGTGAAAATTGGGACTTGTAGCCGGGTACTCGTTGTGGGACGAAAACAGGGTAGGTATGACTATTCTGTTGGTATACTGCCCTGAGCTTACAGGGGTTAGTCTGAGTGTTTTGTGCATACTTGTAATCGTAAAATTTTATCATGACACAATGTTTTCCTTCTGGCTTTTTTATATTGCTAAGCCCCAGGGTTGTTCAAGTTGTATTTGGAGCTATTGGATATGTTGAATCAGTTTTAGAATTAGCATTGTGGGTGCTAGCATGAAGCGTGGAATACTTGTGCAGAACGCGGCAATGAGGTTACTAATATCTTTTTTGAAATTTTGTAGGAGCGGATTGTGCAAGCTATGGACGATTCCAGACTGCAACCCCATCAGGACGTTACGAGGTAAGTGGTATCAGTTTATTTGAGAGTGACTGTCGTTGCTGAAAGGGTATTGTTGCAAGAGTGGGCAGCAAACAAAGTCTAAATGCAATGCAGTTTAAGTGCAATACACACAACTTTACACATTTTCACAAAAAACAAAACTTTAACATTTTATTGAGAGTAAGCAGTAGCGAAAAGAATACAAAAAGAAAGAATAACAGCGTGTATCGTATGAAACACTAAGTAAACTAAGTGGTGAACTCTTTTTTTCTTTTTTCTACTTTCTGTCATTCAGTAATTCCAACTTTTTCTCCTTCAAAACAAAAACATCCCCGCTGTAAAATTAGTAATTAGTCTGCCTTTCTTTCCCTTGTGCATAAGTTAATGAGATGACCTATCATTATTTTTGTCAATCATTTGTTTACTGACTGATAAGGACCCTTCCGTTTTTGTTACTGTGTATGTTTCCAACAGGGTCTGCCGTGTCTTAAGCAAGCCAGGACTTAATCGTAGACTGGAACTTCCTACCATTAATGCCGAACTCAGCAGTGCGGTCGTAAGATAAGAAACGTCTTGAAACCTTTTTTTTTATGTGCGGGTGGGCATTAAGGCATCAATTAAGACAACTCGGGTGCAAAGAGTGGATTTGGGCAGCAGAGAACAGGAACAGCTAAAGGTCAGTGGAGGAGGCCTTCGTCTTGCAGTAGACATGATGATGATGATAGTGATCTTCTGCGTCCAGGGCACAGCTGCAACGTGGGTGCCATCACATTCCACCCCCGGGCGACGTACCTTCAGTCGGAGACTTCGCTCAACATGGCCTCCTGCTCCGCTGATGGCGTGGTCAACCTGTGGGACCTGAAAAGGTGCAGCAGCCAACCAATTTTAAGTGCAGAGCACCTTAGGGGCTCGCCTTGCCGTCGTAGCTCACTCGTTGGACCCATGTAGAGCCACACGGCGTTCCCACGTAGTGGCTGCCATCGCGGCGTAACCCAGAGGCTTCGAAAGCCAAGCGGTTTATATAGTCATAAGCGTTCGACACTCTTGAACCGCTGGCGCTTGTCACACATCTCCCCGTTGTTTAGCGCAAAGAAAAGTGTAGGAACATTTTAGGCAAAATGTACATAATTAATTAGCAGTGCCCGTGTTCATTTAGTTCAGAACGCTTGTTGGGTTGGTTTTTGCGATAGTACTAAGCGAAAAAAAGTGGCACTGCAACGCCGGCACGTACGGAGTGAGAAGCGCCAAGAGAGCAGAACTCCTGCTGGTGCAGTTTCAGACGGGGTGTACAAACACTGCGAAGGCGGGAAAAGCCCATTATGGTGAATCACTGCTCTGCACTTCCGACAGCTTTCACATGGAGTGGAACAGCTTAAATTTTTTTGTTTATCCCCTTGTGGTTGTTTGTTGTCTTGTTTTGTTTTCTGCGAAGATGCACAGTCGAACACGGATTTGTCAAAAATCGAGGGAATCGGGAAGTACTTCAATATGATTGATACTTATTTGATGTGCAAATGATGTTGCCATAGTGGATACGGGGCAAAACAAATAAAAAACACCGAAGAAAGGCTGGAATGAAGGCTTGCTAACACAAGCCGCTCTTCTGACGTAACGAACTCCCGCATGAGGGTTTGAGAAAAATGTTGTGTAATCTCAGTACATTTAAAGGCCAACTGCACTCAAATTTTCGGCAACGTAAAAGTAATGCCACCTAATAGTACACGTAAAAAGAGTGCGAAATGCAAAATACCCCGTTTCAAACATGAACGTGAGCGACGCAAACAGCTCACAACATTGGCGTTTTCGTAACCGAAACTGAACAGCAAAAGCGGCCATTACGGCGGCCGGACGTGACGTACGTGATGGAACGGAAGCGGCCGCGCTAGACGCGGCGGCCGCTCAGAGCCGCTTCCAAATGCGCGTGGTAGCGTCGCGTTTCGCACTGTTAATTTCAGAGGAGAACTCCCACTAACGTTTGCCCAAGATAATGCAGTTAGGCGCAATTCCGACATCGCGTTGCCATCAATCGAAATAAAGTCGTCCGTAGGACAGTTATTTTTTTCCATCAGAATAACTGCCGTTGCAGAGTTATTTTTTTCCATCAGAATAACTGCCGTTGCAGCAATCTTTGGCATTGCGAGTAAAAAAGCGGGCCCTAATTTACAAAGCTAGTTGCTCGTACAACATCAAAAAGCAGCTTTAGTTAGCCGGCGCCTCGGCTATCCCATCGCTATCTTTGAAGGGAATAAACCGCACGCGGGCGGAGATCAATCACTATTTTTTCTATACATTACGTGCAACCAGCTTCGCGAATATCAGCCCAGTATTTTTCGCCTTGCTGCACATCGAGAACCGAATTATAAAAGGGATCTGAAACTATAAGCCAGCTTTCACAGCTAAATGATGCATTAAAACACGGAACAAGTTACACAACTGCTGTTTTTTTTTCTACTTTCACCAGAGACATGTGCTGTTGAAAACATTTTACTTTCAAGTAAACTAAATCTAGCGCTCCACAAAAGTAAATAATTCATTTGGGAATTGAAAAAAAAATCAAGTTTTGGACAGGATGCAGTTTTGATAGCTTTCTCACTTCGCGAATACGACGGCTGAGATTTGTGCGGATGTATGTTACCACGAGCAAGGCTGATTTTGGTTCACTTAGCGAGTGAAGCAAAAGTCCCACAAATGTGTATACCCGCGTTTACAACAGCTCTAGTTAGGTCGCAAAACTTTGGACAGGTCTAAGGGATGGAGGTGGCGTTGGCCCAGGCCAAATATTGTGAATACTGGATGCGGAAGTGCACGTGGTCAATAATTTATGAAAGAATCCTCTTTTTCTGTGATAGATGCCATAGGAATGAAAACTGTAAAGCAAGTGTGCGTGTCACAGCGGCGTGACCTCCGAGCAGCGTGACCTCTGTCACAGCGTGACAAGTTCCGAGCGGTGTGACCTCCGTCACAGGCCGCTCGGAACTTGTTTCGGTGACTCCCCGCCAGGTGCAAACGTCGTCTGCACGGGACTACTTTGAACGACGGTACCTAGTGTTCTGTATGCTTACGAAGCTTAGGATTTCGCCATAGTGATTTTAAGAGCATTAACTACTAATTTGGATCAAGAAATATTTGAGTGCAGTTGGCCTTTAAACCCCGGTACAACAAAACTGACGCGACGTGTGAAAAATTTCGTTGAAGCGGAAATTTGTTGTGTTGAAATCTGCCTCGACACACCGCAAAAGGGCACAAAAAATAGCCCTGTACGTTATCTGCATCATTGACTACATAATGCAATCTTTAGGCAACAAAGTGATGCGTAATTGCACCGTGTTTATTCGGATAACAAACCTGCCAGTGTTATCAAACTGTTTTTGATGCAGAAATGCAGACACAAAGCATATTGCTGGGCAACAAGGCACATCTACAGAGGTGATTACTTTCCGAAAGCTGCTAGGTCATGGTCCCCCTCTCGCTTGTGGCAGGAGCCCTACCCCTTATCATATTCTCTGGCTGGGAACGGCCGCATCTGACTTTGGAAAGCAAGCGAGTGCCTGCCTTTATCGCGAGCGCTTGCTCGCAATAGGGATAGGGTGACACCAGTTCGAGACTAAAGAGGAAAACATTATTTTTGCTTTGGACTTTGAAGAACGGTAGAAGGAAAACTAATGACTGCTGCTCACAACGCATACATCACAGCTCAGCGCCAGCAGCGCTCATTCGCGTGATTTCAACTGGATACGGATTGGCTGTAGCTTGGTTAGCTTGACGAACCGGGCCTGTGCCTCGTGTAAAGACCGCCAGTCACATCGATATCGCGAACAAACAATGGCGTCCATCTATGAGTTTGTTTTTGTTTACGGGTGGTTGTGTGGGTTTTGGGTGAAACTAAGCGCCCTGAATTTATAAAAGTGCAGATGGCTTGTGCTATGCTTATTCTGTCGTAAAATAAATGTTCACTGAGCAAAAGTTTCATTGAAGCGAAAACAAGTTTGACAAATGGTTCCTTGCGGTGAGGGCTTTGTTGCATTGACTTTTATGGCTAGCTGATGAGAAATTGGACATATTTCATTGAAGCGGAGTTCGTTGTAGCGGTGTTCGACTGTAATCGCTATGCTGCAAGTTAGCCCTGGTTGTTTCTTAAGTGTTGGCTTGACATAACAAGTTGCTGTTTCCTGGTTCATACACTTCCTTAACTCACATTTTTGTCTAGTATGTTCACCCGTGCGCCCCTCGCTTACAGCCCCCTCTTTTTTTTCCTCTCAAACAAGGCTGCCGCAGGGGTGAGACAGCTGCGCATATTGCGCATTTTTGATACAATTCCATTTTCGTGCGCCAAGCTGCTCCAAAAGCACGAAAATGGCGAAAATTGCGCCGAACTGCTCCAGAAGAGCCTCAACGGCACGGATTTTGATGCTCATGTCAGTTTCGGCGGGGACGAAAGCCTCCCACATCCCGGTCATCGCTTTTATCGTCGGTCAATCGCAAACACAGAAATGGCACAAATAGAAAGACTGAAACGAAGCAAGCGATAGCTTCTAAAACTCGATTCGCTTTCTGTCCGGGTTCGTTGAAACGGCCTTCTCGATTAGGCATCGCTGGGGCAACAAACATGGCCGCCGCCTGATCTGGCTGCTACCAACGCACTCAGTGCGCATCGCCGATATTTTCCCTGGTTTATGTTACGCTATCAGCTGGGTTCCAGTATATTCATTCTATCTGTTGTGGCTCTGAACAGTGACGTTAACGCGGGGATATGGTTTCAGATTGGTGCCAGATTACGGGAAGTTGCGCGGCTCGAAAAAAAGTTCATTGAAATGTGGGGCCTACGACTTCGGGGTGGTTTGTCCTTGAGTTGCGAAACGTGGTGCGCGCGTCTATAATCGGGTTTGTGAAGTGATTTTTTTTTTTGGCTCGTTGTGGTGTTATAAAATGCTGAGGTGTTGCTGTGCTTCGAAGCGCGATCGCGAGCCTCGGGGATGGAACGGTCGACACGAAAGTTGCGGGCTGTGCTGCGGCGCCGCGACCTGTTCAGGCAGCGCCCAACAGCTGCAGGACTACACGGTTGCCATAGAGCATAACACTTGATGTATGCAAAGTGAAATTTAATGCCAAAATCTAGATGGCTAAACAGTAACGCTACTCAAATGACCATAGGGTGAACCTGCGCCCCGGGGACTGAAACGGGTAGGCTGGTTGGGCTATGCGACCGTTAGCTCGAAGTTGCTCAACTGTTGCCGTGACTACAGTCGTTTGTACAACGCAGCTTGGGATTACAAAAAAAATTAATTTTAGCATTAAAACGGCAAAAAAAACGCCACAATTACGGAGCCCTTAAATTTGATAAGAGTTTTAGCAGTCCGTCTGTTCCGTCGTGTACGTAGTTACCGTGCTGACCGGGACTCGACTGGGCACTTGGGCATTCGTAGCGGTAGGGGGAGTAGTTCCGCGGGCCTGCCTTCGCCTTGTCCGCGCCTCCTCGCCCTTCCGCGCGCGCAGGCGCAGACTGGTCCTGGTAAACCCGGTAACAAAGTAACCAACAGAACAGACGGACTGCTAAAACTTTAAAATGTTAATGGCAGTTTTGTTGTCAGTGTTGCATGCAGCCGCAACACAATATCACTAGTTAGGAAAAAGGTAGTGCAGTTAGTACTTTGTGATACTCTTAAAAACTCTTTCAGGTAAGGCTGTTTGAGTGTTCTGTGTATTCAAAACTGATTGAAATGTGCACTTGACCCTGCAAATTGCTGAAATAATGATTTTTTAAGCGCACAAGACGATGTATTAAATGTCCCTAACTGCTCCAAATCAAGATTCTTCTGCTCCAAAATCGAAATTTTGCTGCTCCGAAAACTGCTCCCAAATCTGTTTGGGCTGTCTCACCCCTGCTGCCGGGATGTTTAATGTACGTGTTGACTCACTGTGCCGGTATTGTGCTCTTTTGCCCTTCAGTGAATCGCCGATCAGTGTGATGAATGGAATGCGGCCCCATCGGGTCTCCAGGGTGGCGTTTCACCCTTCCGGACGTTTCCTGGCGGCTTGCGTGTACGTGTAAACCTTTGGTTCTCTACCTTTATTTTCTCTCAAGTGCCCTATTGCCCTATGGCCCTATTGCGTGAAAAACCGGCGTTGCTGTGTTTGTTCGGTACAAAAAATAGGCGTCGCTGCAAAGAGGGAAAGGCCTGATAAGTCAGGGCCAAAAGGCAGACCTTCCCAGGAAGACGGTGGAGCTAGCAAAGTCATTTTCTCAGATAATGAAATGGGCTGGGAAAACAAGAAGGGTGCAGATGCTGAGGAGCAGCACCCAAAGGAAGCTTTTGGAAACAAACACCTTTGAGTTCGTATGGGAATCGAATCTGGGTCTTCAGAGTAGGAGAGGAATGCGTTACCAACATGCCGGCTCAGCACGTTGCCAGTGTTGGAACAGAGTTGGCCTAGTGCGGGCCACGTGACCGGTGAATGTGATGGCATGCGAGGGGAACAGGCGCACTTTAGCCACGGACAGTTCTGATTCTGGGGAAGCCGTCGCGTGAAGTGTCGCCAGTCTGGCTGTCGAAATAATTTGCGCCAAAAGATGAAGAAATGAAAGCGAAGAAGTATCACCAGGGAAGGTCATAAGGCTTTCACATTGAAAGCACGTAAGCGGACAGACTTAAGTCTTAAACCAAAAAAGCTTATATCTGCAGTTATGACGATGAAAATTGGGGGGCATATGTAGATTTTCACTCTGATTGTAGATATGAAATTTGTTTGTGTGCAGTACGACTATGTTCAGATTTATTAGGATTTTTATGTTTGATTTCTTGACAGCCTTTGTAAAAGAACTGCTGGAGGGACGGAGCTAAACAAGGTACCAGTGAACTGTGCACCAATCAAGGAGTGCAATGAGACTAACAGTATCATTCTATCTGGCCTGTAGCACAAGTTACGACCGTTTGACGTTTGGTCTTGAAAGGTGGCAACCAGAAAAACCGGTTTTGCCTTCCAGGCCCAAACTTCAAACAACCGTAACTTCTGCTACAGACCGCATAGAATGAGACTGTTAGTCTCATTGCACTCCTTGATTTGTGCACAGTTTACTGGTACCTTGTTCAGCTGCGTCCCTCCAGCGGTTTTTTACAAAGGCTGTCAAGAAATCAAATATAAAAATCCAGATAAATTTGAATATATACAGTCGATCCCGCATTTATTGAACAGTCCAAACGTCCCCTTGGAAATCCTATGCAAAAGAAAATATTTTATATATCAAATATCGATATATTGAACTATTTTGTAATCCCCTTAGAGTTTGATATATCCGGGATCGACTGTAGTCGTTTTGCAAAAAGTATGTATATTGCAGATATAAAAATATATCTGCAATCAGAACGAAGAACTGCATGCGTCCCGCAATTTTTATCATCACAACTGTAGAAATAATGTTTTTGATCGAAGACACATGTGCCCCTTTCAGTGCCCCGAGGAATTTTTTAACTCTGAGTCTTCCTGCCGGTTCCTCTTCCCAGGTTTGACCATTCCTGGCGCCTCATCGACTTGGAGACGGAGACCGAGGTCCTCCACCAGGAGGGCCACAGCAAGGCGGTCTACGACATCAGCTTCCAGTGTGACGGCTCGCTAGCGGCCACTGGGTGAGGGCTGGTCATGTGACCTCAACGTGTGGCGGGGAAGTGAATCTTGAGCATGTGCCATTGGGGAGACAACCCTAGGCATACTGAATCCGTTCCCCTCGTACCTTTTTATTCAATAACCCAGTGCAGTGGCTCGGTGAGATGTAACCGTTAGAGTGCAGGCTTAAGGGGAGACGTGGGTCTTGAAATGAACTTTTTTATTAATTGGTCTGTGATCATGAAAATCACTGTGCATATGTGTTTTGTCTTCCTCATTTCAAATATGTAATTAGTTTTCAAGTGGTAGAATTATTTTGTGAGTTATAAAGAAAACACTGGAGCCTAATTAAGTAATTTCTTACGGGCCTTTAAGGAACTTTTTATTCAATTTTTTTAAAAATAAATGGTGTGGATGTGTAGCTTAAGACCTGCCATGCATGCTGAAGCTATTTATATTCCTGTAAAGATAGTTGATTGGATAGAATTAATCTAATTATGCCAAGAACAGTTTTCTGAAAACTTAATGACCTCTAATTATTACTCATAACATTTATTTGAGGCAAAATGAGCCAATTAAAATAGCTTCAGCATGCAGTTCATTTTATCCCGAATTCAACGGTATAACACTTGTAGAAATCCTTTGAAAAAAACTACCTCAAAACCCCTGTAAGGCTAGGCACATATGCAAAAAAAGGGAAGCTGAGAAAATCGCAGTTGAAGTTTTACTACAAGTGACAGTTTTATCTATTAAGCATATGAAAAAAAGAAAGGTTCTATAATGTAGCTCGCGTTTCGCTCAACACGAGCATACCAAGTTTGCTGAAATCAGTTGGTGGGAAAATTATGAAATCCTCTGTCTACAGATGGCACCTGGCAGAAAAACTGAACAAAAGCAAAGCCAGAACGTTGCTTCAATTTTTATGCTGTTGGCATCGCGCCGTCTCTCTTTGGCGACTAGGGCTGAGGTGCCGAGCGTGCACCACAGTTGTAAACGCTATTTTGTTATGTTACTGCTTCATTTGTAGCAATCAAATCGGATTTGCATCGCGTGAAGTGAGTTGCAGCGAAGGGGCTGGTAACGGAATGCCCGCCACTGTTCTGTAACGTGCATGCGCTTGGCTAGGTGTAATAACCACGTTTTCGGTTTAATCTACTCGTAAATCACGTCGCCAACGCACATTGTGCACAGTGCGAACATTTATAATTCTCAAATCGCTCATCTATATGGTAACCTGCCGACGAGGAAGCGCGCGCCGGAGTGCGGGCCGAACCGCCGCAGCATCGTTGATAACAGAATGAACACACTTCCCTTGCGACGTCGGCATGCGGCATCCTCCACTTTATCATTTCTTTTCTTTCTATTTGCTGCTGATCGAAAGATAGACGCACCTTAGTGCCCCCGCAGGCGTAATCATATCGCTACGGTGTCGTCTCGGGAGCCCGCGCGGGCGCTAAGCCTACCTCCGTCTCGGCGCCGTTCTCGCGATAAGTCGTCGTCACAGGAGCAGAAAATCGTATTTCAGGCGCTTTTAATAATGCCTGTTCTTCCTTTCGGTTATCGATAGATATCTTTACTTTATTTTTACGCCATGCGGGGCTTTTGCCGGTCCTCGCATAGACGAATACATGAGCCGTTGCCCTGTGATGAGAGTGCCGAGCAGACGACCCACGGCGCCCAGCCAATGAGGTTGCGCCCTGCAGTCACGTGCAGTCAGTAACCAATTAGGCGGCGCGATCCGTCTCTTTTCTACCCCGGTTTTACTCGCAACCAACGGACGAAACGGAGTGGTTCTGGCGGGGAATTGAAAACGAAAAGACGCGCTTTCGAATGAGACCAAGATGGACGCCGTGGCGCATGTAGAACCCGAGGGGCGAGTCGTCGAAAAAATGCTATTTTCACGTCGAATCTTGGCCGATTTTAGAGAGCGTCGGTGCTATAAATTGATATTATGGCTCAAATACGTACTCCCGGGTCTGGATATTTTGCTAACCGGTAGAAAAATAGCTCTACTTTCCGAAAATGGCGATTTCTAAAAATCGATTTTTTGGCCAAATTTCGGGATTTCAAGACCCGCGTCTCCCCTTAAATTCCAATCACCATAACCATTTTTCTGCTGATGGTGGCATGGCGAAAATGCGCGTGTGTGGGAGATTTCACTGCGGAATTAATAATTCCCGGTAGCCCCTGTGTCGCATAACTCCGGGCATTGTTTCACCTCGAACACTTTGTTGAACGAATGAAAATAGGTTCGAAAGCAGAAAAATTCAGACCTAATTTTTGCGCTCGTTTATTGCGGCACCTGTTTTTGGGAAAGTGGTGCTGTGGGGGGTTGCATAAATGACGTAACCATTGTTACTTGATACAGTTATCTGCTGAAGCTGTCTGAAAATAGGACATTGCCATTTTGACTCCCACGCTTAACCCACACACTCGCAGCGGGATGGACGCCTTTGGTCGTGTCTGGGACCTCCGGACAGGACGCTGCATCATGTTCCTTGACGGCCACCTGAAGTCTGTGTTGAGCCTGAGCTTCTCACCAAACGGGTATGTGGGAATGACATCGCCATTTCCTAAGCTGCGTTGTTTATTCCTTGTCTGGCTATGCGTCTGCAACCTGTACGGGTTTTTCAAACTTTGCGGAACCTATTACTAGGGTGGTTTTTAAGGACATACGGCGAGATGAGGTGAACGTTGGATCAACTTATTGTTTATTACGGAGAAGGGAAACAAGATACGAAGTGTTGTGGAACACCAGCCAGGCTTTTCCCAGGGTTTTTCTTGAGCTTGTTTGACAGCAGCTACAATATTGTGTATCCTATAAGTGCAGAGCACTTTAGGGGCTCGCCTTGTTGTCATAGCTCGCTCACTGGACCCAAGTGCAGCCACACGGCGTTCCATTGTAGCGGCTCTCGTCACGGCGTAACCCAGAGGCTTTGAAAGCCAAGCGGTTTATATAGTCATAAGCGTGCGAAACTCGTGAACCGCTGGCGCTTGTCATACATCTTCCCGTTGTTTAGTGCAAAGAAAACTGCAGGTACACTTGAGGCAAAATATACGTAATTAACCACCACGCCCGCGTTAATTTAGTTAGGGACGCTCATTGGGTTGTTTTTACGATAGTGAGCGAACTAAAGTGCCAGTGCAACACTGGCACGTGCGGAAGGAAAAGCAAGCACAAAAAGAACAGAACTCCCGCTGGCGTAGTTTCAGGCTGGGGGCACGCAAGCACTGCGAAGGCGGGAAATTTGAATTCCATTGGGTGGTAGCAGTGAGCGGATAACGAGGCTACAGCCCATTATGGCGAGCCACTGCTCTGCACTTACGACAGCTTCGACATTGAGTGGAACGGCTTTTTGTAATTACTTTCTTCCCACTTCAGCAAAATAATTTGTGGGTCTCGGTGAATTTTAGCTGCAGTTTGACAGTACCAGCTTTAGCTGCAGCTCTTGGGTGCTAGCCCAAATTTAATTGATTGAAAACATTTTGCCTTGCATGGGCATGCTACCTTTCTACGGAAGTGGTGTGCAAGAGTTTGGAGAAGGTTGGGCAGGAAAGGCTTCTTGCAAGCACATCACTACATCCCCGAGTTTGAGCTGTGTGAAACTGCGGTTGTGTTCAAACACCCCACTCAACCTTCAGGCAGTATTTTAGTCACTTATCTGTCGTTTGGCTTGGGCTGAGACGTGTTGTTATCCCAGATGATAGCATTTTTATTTTGCTGAAGCTGGTCTGTGTTGAAGCATGCGGAATAGATTGCATACCGGCATAAAAGTGAAATGACGCTACTCATGTCTGCATTGTCGATTCTTGTGATTGTTTGAGCTTGGATGCCATGGCCTATTAGACACCAGTATTTTACTACTGGTACACCCCGGTATTACTGATGTCACTGGGTATTTTATTACCAACACTACTGGCACCAGTGCACTGGTATCACTGGGTATTTTAGTAATGCCGTAACACTGGCATTACTGGTATTACCGGGTATTTTAATACCGGTACTACTGGTACCGGTACATTTGGACCTAGTGACTGCTTTGGACAAAGCTACTAAGTGTCCAGATTGGATTAGTGAAGGTCGCGTGCATCCTGTAAGTTCTGAATTTTTGTTTTTTCCTCAAGTTGGTAGTTAATGCATTGCTGAGGAGTGAAGATACACCAGCCTTTTGCAAGAGCAGCAACAGCAGCATTTTTTAATGATTTTGAAGTTGAGCTAGCGACCGTTCGCATCCTTTGCCCCCCTGCAGATATGTCCTGGCCACTGGCAGCGAAGACAACACCATCAAGGTGTGGGACCTGAGGCAGCGAAAGTGCGAATACACCATCCCGGCCCACCACAACCTGGTGTCCAGAGTGATCTTTGAGAGTGAGTGACCTCTTAATTTTTTTGACTGGCCTTCTTTCACTTTTGCGCGTTTGCCGAATCTCGAAGCCGCTTTGGAATATCAGAAATTGAAAACAGGCACATTCAGAATTGGCAAGTGGTAATGAAAAGAAGCAGGTTCGTGATGTTTGTTACGCATTGTTGAAGTGTACGGACACTGATTTTAGAGTTACAATTCGTGGCAAAACTGACAATATTTTTGTACCAGAGCACTTGTATACTGTGTATAATTGTCGTTAAGGAGCATTTTCTTTTACATTTGAGAAGTTGAGCCGCTCTGTTGGAAAAGTGCAAATTTTGCATCAATTCGAAGATGCCGCCAAAGTTGCTGCTGTTGCGGTGTTTCGTAAGGCGTACTGGTTTTATCCCATAGACATTGTCGTTTTATCGCTCCGCGATAAAACGATGTTGATGACAGTGTTGAATAATTGTGTGATCGATTATTCCGTGGGTCGTTCGTCTGAGGATTTGCACTGGCTCAATTGCAGCTCTTGAATTAGGAGAGAAACAAACCCTGAGGAGCCAAATTTCGCTAACAGTTTGTTGCCTTATTTTTTCTTTTTTGTGCAGAATTGTCTGGAGAGTACCTGGTCACCACGTCATACGACAACAACATCAAGGTAACTCTGATGTGTACTGCATTAAAAGAACACAAAAGGCCGAACCACGATTTTTTTTTTTTTTCTGAAAGCTCACATTTTTTTAATCCTCTCTGGCTCTTCTTTTTTTTTTTTTTTTTGGATCGAAAATGATGGCATTTAAAAATAAATCCTGGTAGCTGGCAATTTTTTTTTTTTCCATTTTTCCGATACTTAGAAAACATGAAAAAGCCAGCCAGATCCTTGAAATGAACGGCTTTCTTAGTCTCACCGAGTAGAATGTGTGTTTGAGGGGCCGTAAGAAAAGGGGCGGATGTTAAATCCAATCTGATCCAGTACAAAATCGGGTTGATTTGTGTCCTCCAAGAAAACTAGTCCTGGTTTCCTGACTTTGACAGGGTTCATTCAAACTAATTTTCGTGCGATGTGTCAAACTGTGTTTCAAGGTATGACACAGTGATGTTTTATCTGTTATTTGCAGACTTGAAAAATTGTCGTAACCTTATTTTGGTGAGAGAGAGATGAGGTGGTCACCCTGCATTTCAGAAAAATCTTCGTGGATGTTGTCTTTGTAAATTAATATAGGGTTAACACGCCCTCTAGGCTAGCCTTTTGTTTGACTGCTAAATGCAAGCTAAGGAAACAAATTGTGACCGTTTTAGGTTAAAATTGGCTGGCTAGATTTTTCTTGACGTCTTAGATTGAGTGCTTATGTCGGTCAGTACTACTGGTATAAACCTTTGCTGATTATTATTCAGTTGAGCCTATCAGATATGCTGTAACCCACACTAGACAATGTGCTGAACATGAAGGTAGTAAGCAAGAATTCAGTTTGTCAACAGCATGACTATCTCTATTGTATTGTATTGTATTGTATTGATATGAACATCTATTGTATTTTTTTTACCACTTTCACTTTCAATCAATGACTTTCAACGCTGTCAGCCAAATCCACTCTACTGCGCTCTCAAAATACCTGACCGTTCTGTTCCAGATCTGGTCAAATCCTGAGTGGACCCCGATCCATAGTCTGAGTGGCCACGACGGCAAGATCATGGGTGCGGACATTTCACCAAGTGGCAAATACCTGGCGACGTCATCGTTTGACCGCACCTTCAAGCTCTGGACCCCGGAATAAAACTGCTTTTCTTTTTTATCATTTCGTCGTCTCTGGCTTCTCAGTCAAGTCGACTGTTATTTAGATCTTATTTGGGTAATTTCACTGGCCTCAACTCAGGCTTTCATTTGAGGATTGAGGTGTTGCTAATTTTGATGTCTAGAATGCATTCACGCATGACTTCAAATTTTCCTGTGACTTCTACAGGCTCTATCGGCCGTCTGCATATGCCATCAGAGCGGGGGTAGCATCAGTCCACACAAAATTATGGCTGAAGATGTCATCAGCTGCGGAGTACATCACAGGCTCATCATTGTAGTCTTTCATCAAGCTCTGAGAACGTGATCATCAGCACCCTGCCTTAAATAGGAATGTTAACAGCCTCAGCTACAAAGAGTGCAAGTTGCTGCTACCTACAAAAATGAGGTGTCCACAGTAATATTGTTTGAATCGAAGACACAGTACTGTAAAGTCCTGATTATAAACTTCTGAAATGGTCATTCATATGGCCCGGACAAAGAAGGGATGGAAGCAGCCATGGGCCCTTTAATTTTTCTCTGCAAAGTGACACTGCCTTTCAACTTGCAGGTTGTGTTGTAGCCCACCAGACGCTGTGTGGTGGTTGATCAAGCAGTTTGTGCAGAGCGGTGGGTAGTGCAGTGCTGTATACATAGCAGCCTCTGTCCAGAACAAGAGGCCAATAGAAAGAAATGCATGCATGCAAAATGTTGCAGTGTGTACACATGCTAGGGCTACTTCGCTTTGGAAAATCATGTCCATGTCTAGCGTAAAGAATTGCATTTGCATCAGTGAAAGGCTCCATAGTTACCCCCCGAAAAAGAAAGATTCCTTCCTGAAAATGCATGGGTGCACAGTAGTAAAGCCGAGTGTAAAGGGGCTCAACGCATAGCAGTCAGACAGTGACATGAAACTTCTAAAGTTGACTTTCTCACATTGCTTTTATGTATTGCAGCGAAGCTTACTCGTAAAGAAAAGAATGCTTTCTGGGTTACAAACGGCGCCTGTAAGAGGCAGGCTATAAGCAGAACAAAAGAAAACAAAGACAATGTATCCCGACAGTGAAGGAAGCCTGAGGGGGGGGGGGGGGGTGGAGCGTAAACGCGATGGTGGGATGGTGGCGGCAAGAATGCTCTACGCACTAGCGACGTACGAATTCTTCACAGGAGTTTTTTTGCGACGATTTTTATGTTAAAAAAGTAAGCTCCAAAGGCAAGCACTCGAATTTGATGAGACAATCCAACTTCACCACAAAGTATGTGCGTCATTATCATCATCACCGTCATCGCAATAGACGTCACAATACAAGCACCGACATATGTGCGCTATTGCCACGTCTAAAGTAAGTTTCGTTGTTTGGTTTTGTCCCGTTGATGGCTCCGTTCCAGCAACGCCGGCACCGCCTTCTCTCGTGGTTACCCCTGGTTATCCGGCAACGGGCCGTTTGTGGCCTTGGCCAGTGATCGGACTTAGCCACTTAGCTATTAACGGCAGCGGGAACTCAGTCCGGCAGAGATGGCGGCGACTCGACACTCGCTGCAGCTCGAGCTGTTCCGGCCGAACGACGAGCGGCTGGTCGACGTCGTGAACGTCGTCGCCGCCACCAAACGCAAGAAGATGAGCCTTCTGTGCGCCGTCGTGAGCACGGACAAGCCCGTTCGCGTCACCATATACCAAGTAAAAAGCTCCGACAAAGACCTGTACAAGAAGAAGCACAATTGGGCGCTTCGGGACCTGCGTCTCGTCGACGGCCGAAATCCAGATTCCGCCGAGTTCGATCTGCACTTCGACAAGGTCTACAAGTGAGTTGACTAGCTTACTTCCGAAATTAGAGGCAGTCCACATCCGATCGGAAGTTACTTCCGTTTATTGAGCGCCGCTTGGAAGGTCTGGACAGTATACGAATCCCCAAGGGTCTACGATGAAAGAGAAACTAAAGATTTCTTTTTTGCCCGCTCAGAGCAGTTCTGAGCAGCTCCTAGCAGCCCAAAACTGCTCCCGCCATAGCGTTTTATGGGCCAATAAAATACGGAGCTGCTTAAAGCTGCTCAGAACTGCTTTGAGCAAAGCAAGAAAAGAGCGAGTAAAAAGTATAAAACCGTCGAGCATCCGCAGTTTGATGCCGCTTATAAATGTGGCGCCGCGTTAACTTCGTGCCTCGGCTCCGGCGTTCTCTTTCTTTCCAAAAAACGAGGAAGGGAGTAAGATTGTCACGATGAGGAACCGACTTGTTCCTTGATTGTTCCTTCTTCCTTCAGTGCCTCGCATGCCCGTCGTGAGCGTCCGAATTTCTCGCGCTTTTGCAGATGGCAGGCACGGAGCGTCCAGGAGAGAAACGACTTTCTGCGCTGCCTGTACCGCCTCTGCGTCCACTACGCGCCCCAGCAGGAGCGGCCGCACTTCGAGAATGTGCCGAGGAGCCTTCTGGAAGACGACGACCGAACGCTGGTGCCCGAAAAGGCGGTCGCCGAGGAAGCGGACGACTATCAGGTGAGTGGTCGCTCGTAGAGATCACCGTCCGGTCACAGGCCCGTCCCGTGTAATAGTCATTACAGCCACCGGCAAGCTTGGGGGCAGTTGTTCAGAGTCGGATTCATTTTGATGTCTGAACAGCTTGAAACACACAAAGGACAAACATTGGTGTTTACATAAGAATAGAGTTGGTTTAGATTCATTTCGACTTCTGAACAGTTCTAAACACAGGAAAGACATACATTAGTGTTTGCAGGTATACCCCTTGTATGATCGTTTAAGGAGCAACTTGATGAAACTATTTTGGCGAGCGACGTGATAAGCATAACTGTGTGGTTGCAGTGACTTGGAAGTGTTGGTGACAGCGGCCTTGCTTCACTTTTGTCATGTCGCTCACTTCTGGCTGACCAGTGCCGAACGATGTGACTGAGGTCAGCGATGTAGGGCCCTTACGGCAGTGCTGTCTGGCGACAGTGACAAGCGACACCGCTCACATACAGTTATGCTTGTTCGGCAAAATCACTTATGTGGTTAGCCCTTTATAATCATCTTTCATCTGTTTCCCACTGTTCGTACAACAACGTATGAGGAGCTTGTTTACTGAGTTCGCTTCTATACCAAAAATGAATAGGATGCACTAGAGCAATATGTATATATCCTCTCTCATTGGTTTTTTCACATGCAACCATCATTGCCTAGGGCCTTGATGATGCGTGTGCCGAAAGCAAAATTACAAACAATTGTTAGAATGACCTAATCTGAGTGAGTTGGTACATAACTGGTGAAAAAGAGCTCAAATTTGGACGCAAATGGGCCAGACAGATAGAGCTTGCTACTGACGCCATCTATATTTAATTTGAAAGAACTAGAATTCAGTATCTCACTCAGTTCCATTAGAGCCACAAAAGATGTTTTTTTAAGGAAAAAAAAGCAAGAAGTATTTAAAAACTCAAATTTTGCGCCACAGTGACGCGTTATGAGCAAGAATGATGTCATACGGGCCAACAATAAAACATAATTTTCAGTGCGTTAACTGCACGTTAGCATTCAAGTGATGCGGTCAAATGGAACTAGAGGCCCCATTACAGACGTCCAGTCATGTGTCGTCGCGACAGGTCAGTTAGGCGGCCGCCAATCGCACAAACAAGGTTCCATGACGTCATAGAAAAGTTGCGGGAAATTGGCTAGGGGGTCGCGACTGCTTCACACGTTTTCTTTAATATCTCCGTTATTTGTTCCAAGATTACGATGATATTGGTATCATTGTTATCGGGACTAAGCAGTCTTTCTAATAAATCCAACTTGTATTTTGTCTTCATGGCTCCTTTAATGCATCTTGGCAGCATCTTTGTTGTGCATGTTGCGAGCTCGATGGCATGGGTCAAAGTAGCTGGTTCACACAGATGGCAAAAACTCATTAGCGGGCACAGAGATGTAAAAATGACTAGTAGAATAACTTTCTTCACAAGTTTGATGCAGCTTTGTTGCAGTTTCTTTAATCCTACTGTTAGCTGCCGTGAACTTTTCATGCTTTCAGCTGGGGTGTTATGCCAAGGGAGTTTTCGCTGCATTATTAATACCCCACTGCATTTCGGCACCAATCAGTGAATGTCAGCATATTTCTCTCTGAAATTGAGCTACTCGACTTGTGGTTTTGCTCTTTCAACGGCGAGGCTGTTTAGCAAATCGTAATTTTTCGTGTCCGCAGTTTTAAAAAGAAATTTCCGAGCGGGCGCACGTAAGCGCGGGCCTCCCGGCGACCGCCTGGCAGTTAAAAAAACCAAGAAAGTGCCTAGCGCTCGTGTGTGCATGCCTCCCAACGACCACCCAGCCTCCCCTGCTTACATTTGTCAAGCTAAGCATAACCCACTTAGGGAGATTGGCCAAGATTGTGGCGACCACCCGGCAGTTAAAAAGAACCAAGAAAATGCCGAGCACTTAAGTGTGCGTGCCTCGCAGCGACTGCCCAGTGTCCCCGACGCATGTTTGTCAAGCCAAGCTTATTCACTTAGTGAGATTAGCCAAGATTGATTGGCCAAAAAAAAAAACTGCAGCGTTCGCCGTAATCGTGGCAACACTTGCTCGAAACGATAAAGACACGTCATAGCATATTCCCCTCTAAGGTGATGCTCAGTGGTTATCACGTCCCAAAAAATGAAAGCAGCTCACAGTAATAGCAACAATGATTGAGTAAAGGTTGTTGCGGCCACAAAGAGGGAGGAAATCGACTGAAATCGTGGACTCAAACATTTGTGATAGTTGGAAGGGTTGCATACAGCTTTGCTACCTTCAAGTCTTGCGCGTGAGTGTAAGCTTCCTTCATTTTTTTTTTTTTTTTTTGTGCCATCATTCCTTCTTCATACTGGAATGCAATGTTACACGGAAGAGAAAGAAAATAAGGCATTGGCTCTGAATTTATAAATTTGTCTCCAAAGTTGTAAGCTTCCGCATCATCACAGTTGTCTCGTGGTATTCAGCAGAGTTTTTGTTTGGTTTTACAGCATTGCATTTGAAAGTGTTTGCGCGCATGTTTTTTTGCAAACCAGGCCCTGACTGCGCAAGAAGAAGCCAACCTGGAGAGCCTGATGGCCAAGTATGAGTACGCCATCCACAACGCTGAGGCCTTCACGGAGAAGCTGGCGCGGGAGTTAGCCACGCTGGATGCCTCAAACGTCCACACCATCATGGAGTCCGAACGGCGAGTCCAGGGACTCATGGAGATGACCCAGGCAGCACTTGATGAAGTGGGTTGCTTTCATTACCTTTCAAAGTGGATTAAGTTTTTTTTTTTTAAATGAAAGGTTATCCACACAACTGCAACTATGCAATGCTGTTAAACAGTTTTGGATAATTCAATCCCGTCTGGCGACCAGTAAGTCTCTTTCCTGCAACGTAAGTTTAATACCCATGCTACGCGAGTGTTTGAAAGGGCATTTGGGTCAAATGGCCTTTGGAATTCCAAATGCCTCCTGAATTCATAGCGTGCCAATCGATACGATAACGCTGAAAGGGAGTTGATAGTTCCCAAGTTCACTTGCCATGTTTTGGTGTCGCCGCTGCCGTCAAAGTTCCTTCTCATAACTTAGCAAAAAAAATCCAATTTGAAAGTTCAGCAGTACCAAAAAACACCTTCGCGAGTGATAAAATAGGATAATAACCTACATACGTGCACAAACATGCTCAATATAGAATGGGCAATATGACTTCTGTAGGCCGTTCTTTTTTTCTTTCCTCGCACCACAGATGTCGAGAGGACAAAGTTGCTTTGTAGTCGTAAATTGAGCAGTAGAAAACAAACAGCAAGTGAGAAATTAGTAAGAGCATGCTCTTTGAAGACCAAGTGGGGAAAACCAACTCCTGTACAGTCAATCCCGGGTATATCGAACTCCTTGGGGATAGTGAAAAGGTTTGATATATCGATAATTCGATTTATAAAATGAGCCCACCTGGAGCTTACCTGCAAACTCATCCCATCACTGATTCATTCCTCAAAGCACGGAAAATTCGAAACTCATCGGAAAAAAAGTTCGTCAGCTTCGCTTGCTGCATATTCTGCGTCAGGAAGTTCACCAAACTGTCCTCAAGCTTACTAACGGCGTTTAAATGAGAAAGCCCAGCGCCGTCCACTGCGCTGGCAAGGCTGCGAATTACGGAAGCTCGGTAGCCGTAGGCGATTGGGAAGGTCTTCACGGTCGCTTATAAGGTTGGCTACTTCGGTAGCGACGATCTCCGCCGCGATCACCGCATTGTTGCAATGGATCCGCCCACTTTTGATCAACACTTCCGAACTTACGTGGTGTTGCAGCATCCGGAATGGCGCATGGGAATGTTGAGCGCTGTCGAATTCACTCTCGATGTACGCAATGCTATCGTCTTTTGGGTCCGCACTACTCTCGTCTAGAGCCGTGACAACATCGCCCTTCTGAACCAGCTGCAGTAACACGCATATGACACACTCCAGAATGGCCGGACTGCACTGCGTTCGCCGTATACGTCAGCTTGCTACGACGCGTCGTGCTCAAAGGTGCTGTGAGGAATTTCGAATTTCGAATGCCTCTGCAACCGACGACTACTTTTCACTGGCTTTCCCCCATCTTATGGTGTCCCCCTTCGTTGCCAAGTCCAAGTTCCGTTCTTTCCGCGGCCGTGGCTCCGAAGACACAACACCGCTAACAAAACAAACACGCACCACGCTGCACCGGTCTCCATCAGAGCCGCCGCTGGGTCACAATTCGCCACCCGTCGGTTTCCCAATGACATCCTGCGGTCGTGCTAGCGCATCGAGAAGGTCGAGCAGGTATTGAAGGCATGGAGTTTCTGCGCAGGTATTGTCAGCCACCCAAGTGTGCGATGGGCGGAGAGTCATCATCTCCTACGACTCCATCAGGAGAAGGGCACTTGCAGGGAACTTTCATCACGCTATTCGATATATGGAGTTTGACGGCAAACAAGAGTTCTATACACGAGTACAAAAGTGCGATACTTTTGCATAGAATTTCCAAGGGGGTGTTTGCGTTGTTCGATATATGCAATAATTCGATATATCTGAGTTCGATATATCCGGGATCGACTGTATAACTATTTTTGTTAATGTGGCAAGCAGAAACTGTGCCCGAGAGTATGAACGCTCGCGTTTCGAAGGACTTTGAAAGCCTGAGGGGTCAGTGGTGGTGCTCCTTTGACTCAAATAGCATTTCAACCCAATGCCTTTGTAGAACGTCTTGTAGCAGCTGAATGGTGGAATTTGAGTCCAATTATATTCAGTTCAAAGGCCTTCGAAATGCCCCTGTAACACGGGCATACGATTGTATCAGACTTAGCCCTGTCATCTCCGGTGGACTGCTCCGGGCTTCAAACTGCACCTCTGAACTTCGGCAATAAAGTGCAGGCTGGTGTATTTTTAGATAATTTAGGTGACTGAAATGTAGTTTTAAATCGTAGCGTGAATAGTGTGGTCTTTGAGGCTGAATGGATGTCGGACAGCACACACGAGCTATTCTATCGTCATATGTTTCGGCTCAGTGCTGGCTAGGTCCTACAGTAAAATCTCGTTAATTCAAACTCGATTAATTCGAACTTACAGTTAATTAGAACTGACACCCTGGTTCCAGCACAGCCCAGTATAGGTATTTAAATGGGGAAAAACTCTTGATAACTCGAACTCGGTGGTACTATCCAGAACGGTTAATTCGAACTATGATCCCCTGGTTTCCATCGCTCCTCCAAGAAGAAATCGACACTGAGTGATTATAATGTGTTTCAAATCCAAACCAAACCAAATTTACTAGCGATGTAAAAACATCAGCGCTACACTGCTGCAACAGATTATTTCACTTTCACAGGGGGCGCCGCGCAGCCGCTGCAAGTGCTCCGATGCATGTCGTTGCAGGTTTTCTTTGGGCCACGGTCGCTTGTCTGGGCCTGCGATAACGTGGCGTGCGCAACAAATGTGTAGTAGTGCCTAGTTCGCGATAACGAGTCCAGAAGTGGCTTCTTTGTGTTCTGCCCGCTTAGCATGGCGTGATGTCCATTCAATGTCTTCTGCCCGCCCGCTAATTTGAACTCCGCTTAATTCGAGCAATTTTGTGGTTCCCTTTGAGTTCGAATTAACGAGCTTTTACTGTATTAGGGATGACCTACTCGTCTGATCCGAAGGTGATTTAGCTTGATGTCACCTCGTAGGCCTGTTTGCACGAAGTAAAGGTTTGTTCGATTTGTTCTATTGGACTCCTCCCAACTGCCCCAGAGCAGCTCCATATTTTTTGTTACCTTATATAATTTTAATTGCGAGAGCAGATTTGGGCTGCCCAAAACTGCTCAGGACTGGTAAATAAACGAAAGATCGTAAGACGCGTCCTCCTCTTCTCGCCAGGTGTGCCGTTTGGAGCGTCGCCTGGATGCGTACGAGCACCTGCTGCGAACCGTCCGTGACAGCGTATTGCGCATGGAGGAGAAGGACGCTCTTTTGCACGTGCAGAACGAGAACAATGCTCGACTGTTGAAGGAGCTGGAGAATCTGGTCAACCAGTTGGACCTGTCGCATGCCCACCAGGTGAGGAGGAATTCTTTGGTTTTCCTTTAATTTTAGTGTTTGAAGGTGTCCTCCCATGCCTTATTGCCAGAGAGAGAAAGAGAGCGAAACAATCGAGTACAGTGGTCAAATTGGTTGCCCATTCATGTTTTGGTGTACAGTCGCACACAATTAGAGCCAGCAGTCGTTTTCTACAAAGCTCTGCCACTTTTTTGCAATGGGCCTTGCAATGTAGAGCCATGGGTGCATTACTAAGGTATTGACAAATGAAGCCAAGCCTGCTTCTGGCTGACAATTTTTTCATTACCATAAACCCCAGGGTTGCTTTTGTGGTGTGGCATGTTCATGTAAAATGCTAAGGGCAATATATTGTGTGCCTAGCATATAAGCTGGCTTATATTAAGAAGTTTAGGTTAATAGTAAAAGCAGTAAGATTAGCTCTGAACATCAGTTCATCAGGCCGGACAAAATTTTCAAAATTGTGATGTCATCTTGCACGCAGTGTTAGGAGGCTGAAAGGTGGGTAATTTTTTGGTGGATTAAATGGAAAAACAACAGACCCCATGTTTCCCATGGCAATAGCGGGACTGTACAGACCATTGTTGCAACGTAGGGAGCATTGCACAGTGTTTTACGAGAGCGGGTTGAATGAAGACTTGTGGTGCAGCGCTGCTTCATCCTGCTTTGCACTGATGTAGTGAGTAGCATCATGATCACGCTTCTCATGAAGGACCACAGCATTTCATTCCTCAGTTAACACGAACAGAAAAACGTGGGCCCGTTTTTTCATCTGGGATGCAAACTTGCAACTGAAATCATTTGACAAGTACATCAGTAAGCTAAAAAAAAAAAAATGAAGTGGAGGCTGTAGCTCTGGTTTTTACTTCTTACTCATTCTAAGATGTAAAATTCTAATTTCGTTGCACTGTTGTTTCTGATGTCCACATAGGCTTACTTTGTGAAGTGCTGTCATAGCGTTCGCGGGTTCTATTTCCGTCCACGGCAGCCACTTTTCTGATGGAGGCGAAAAGCAAAAACGCCCATGTGTACGAGGTTTTGGCGTTAAAGAACCCCGGAGTAGCCAAAATTAATCCGGAGCCCTCCACTACGGCGCAGCTCATCGCCTGCGTTGCGTCGGCGCGTTAAACCCTATAATCAATCAATCAATCATAGCGTTGGGTCTGTACTGATACGTCTTTCGCCCCTCTCTCAGGTCGCTCTCCTCAACGGGGACCTGTCCAGCCAGGACGGCATCCGGGCGTGCACGGCCGCCGCGCGCGCCCTCGAGGACGCGTGCAGCGCCCAGACCCACCCGGGCCTCTCCAAGATGGCCGCCGTCCAAGAACAAACCAAGCTTCTGGAGAAGCTGCGCGACAAGTTCGGCACCACCCTCTCGCACCACCTCAACAAGCTCTTCCTGCGGCTCGCCTCCGAGACAAGCCAGTGCGGCGAGGTCACTCTGGTCAAGCACACGGGCTGCCACAACGAACTACGGCCGTACAGCGAGCTCATGCTGTGGCTCTCGCGCGCCCCCGACAACTCCCGCTTCGTCCAGCTCCAGCGAAACTACACCAACACCATGAGCAAGCTGTACGAGCGCGAGCTGCACATCTTTTTCGAGCAGGCTAAAGACCGACTCACCTCCAAGCCGGTCGTCGGAACCCTCGACCGCCGCTTGTCGAGCCTACAAGCGGAGATGCTGGAGCCAACGGAGAACCGGTTTGACGCAGTGCTGGAGCGCCTCCTCAGCATGCTGGAACCGGTGTGCTTGGCGGAGCAGCAGTTTTGCGCCGCCTTCTTCGGCCTTGGCTCGGCTCGGATTCCGGGCTCGGTGAGCGGCCAGCCCCCGGCGGTTGCCATCGGCCAGGCAACGCCCGTGCGGGCGGCTTCGGACGAGGCTTTGGCTTCGGTGCACCGCAAGGAGCGGCAGATTAATGAGGAGCTGCGGAGGATGATGTCGGCACTGTTCCCCACGCTGGAAGGCAAGCTGCAGGCGTTTCTGGAGACGTACGACAAGCTGGACGGGGTGTACTCGATGCACCTGCTGGTGCGACTGAACCAGCACGTCATGTCGGCGCAGGACACCGGGTCGTTCCTGAGCATGGCCTTTGGCACGGTAGTGGTCCAGGCCAAGAGGAACTTCGACCGGTACATGGCTGATAAGGTACGTGTGTGGTGCTGACCGGTGCTGGTGGCAGCTTATGTCTGTCCTGATCTGCACACATTTAAAATTTGGAGCATGGGCGAATGCTCAAAACGAGTGTACCAGAAAGTGGACAGGGACAATGGAATGAGTTGGCACCTGTCCTTGTTTGCTTTTGCCAAAGTTGCTTAGGTCAGTATTTTGTTGGGCGAGACCCCAAGATCTGTCAGCATGTGGGTTATGCGGTACTGTGCAGAGGCTTGGAGGTTGAAGTTATGTTCCGCCTGCGATGGCGACAGAGTGTAGCAGCAATGAAAGGGTAGCTGTTCCCGTCAGTTATGAAAGGCAGTTTCACAAAGAGGAGACCATATAAAGCTGTAGCGATTTGTTAGCTGATGATTTAATCATGTCTAACCCAGCCAACTGGCTGATCTCAAAAGTCGGAACCATGTACCATTAGCTGCCAACCTTGTCGCATACCAGGCCACCGCAAAATAGAACGCAGAACCTTTCCCTTCCATCCTTAAATGAGACGTAGCTTTCTGTTGCTGTGTTAAGGTGAGGGACAGCAACTCTGAACACAAACTTGGAGGTCTGCTCTGCTACAAAACTAGCATCGGCTAGTGTAACCAGAATAACTTACCTGCGAAACTATGCGGGATGCAGTTTTTCAATTATTTTCTACCAGAGGCTACTAGTTCACCGCGGTTGAGGGCATATCTGCACACAGTTGGGAGTGCTGAATACTTACGGCTGCTTACCACATAGGTGCGGGCAGTGGAAGAAGCCAAAGCGCCGAAGAAATCCAAGTGCGGCCTGCTGCCCTTCCTGGCCAGCTTCGAGGAGTTTGCCCAGCAGGCCGAGGCCATCTTCCGCCAGTCGGAGCGTCGTGCCGACCTCGACAAGTGGTACACGCGCCTAGTGCGCGCCATGTTCGACGCCATCGGACGCATTGCCGTTGAGCACCAGCGCACACCTCCCGAGGTGAGAACCTCTTTTTCATTTCACTGCGGTAGCTTCTCACGCTGATAACTTGATGCTTTTGTAGGGGCCGTGAAGACGAAATACAAGTTTCGGTCACTAGCAAGACTGCTTTGTTGTAATTGTCGTAACAACGATGCTGCCTGTTTTTATCGCAAACTTCGAACAAGTAATCCAGATAATTAGGAAAGCAGACGAAGCAGTGGGCCATTCACCAGCCACCTTCTGGCGATGACTCTGTGATATTATAGAGTCTTGTTTCTGCAATTGAATGCCCCAAAACAAAGCCACCACTGAGCAACATGACTGAAATTGTAGTGGGGCCTCAAGTTCCCTTTGATCTCGTCATTTAAAGGCTTGAATTCTAACGTACAGTTCACACGCCGATAACTACGTTTTCAGTTATCTCTTTCTTTTGTCACTGCTGACATCGTGTAGTGCAAAGTTCGAAAAATTTTCAGCACTTGTTCGGCAAAAGAAAAGTATTTTGTGGCTAGTATGGGCTGGGTTAGTTACCAAAGGCTCATCATCATCATCAGCAGCAGCAGCAGCAGCCTGGTTCTGGCCACTGCAGGATGAAGGCCTCTACCAAAGACTACCAAGAAGTGCCAAAGGCTAGTTCTTTCAAAATGAACAATGTTGCATTTTGTCTTCGTGGCCCCTTGAATGGAGCAGGCCAGGCTGGATTGTGTGCTGCTCACGCGTAGGCAAAAAATTTGTTGGTTCCACGTCACTTGCCGCTTATCCAGGCCAGATCCAGAGTGCATGCATATCTTTAAGTAGATGCAAAGACTGAAGCAGATATCTAGGAAACTACAATGGAACTTGCAAGTGTACGTATGTGTTATGCAGGGTTTGAACCCACTGCCCGGTTTTGAAAGCAAGCAAGCTATGACAACTTATGACAGGTGTCTTTTTTTTTTCATGAGTAATTACAAATGGCACTATGTTTGGAATCCATTGAGTCTGTAAATGGCCTATCAGAAACTTCCAAGTGATATGCCAGTGTTTGAATGATTCGTGGTGTGCCACTCATTTCTTCTTTCGTCCCTCTTGTTTGAGCACTTTTATCACTGTGGCAAATTATGTGCGGTGTGACCGATATTGCTTGCTCTGAATAAGAAAATAGGCATCCCATCACCAACTGTGCTGTATTAATGAAAGCGGAGGTGGGGCACAGAGGCAGAATTGTGGGACTATGTTATGTCTCTTTGGCCGATTTGTCATTCAGTAAGAAACTCAGTTTTAAAGCACTCGAGTGTGGACACAATCAAGAGTGCACAAAGCATCTGACCTTGTAAGAGCCAGCAAAATCGATTTGTTCTCGAGCAGTTGGGGTGAACGGTGTAAGGCAGCTTCTAGTGTGGGGAACACATCCATGCCGATGTTTTTTTTTTTGTTTTGTTTTGGAGGAGGCAGTGTAAATGTGATACCATTTACACTGGGCTGTGCTAGTCGATGCCAGGCAATGTTGTTGCCTTGCCGTCTGCCTTAACCTAGCTGAGGCTTTAGCATTGCAAAGGCAAGAGAGAAGGAAATGAATGTAGGAGGTCACCAGAGTAGCTTGCGGGGCCACTCAATTGGATGAACAGGTGGGGGGTGATAAGTACCGGCAAATTCATCACTCCCTGGCAGATGTGCCCGCAGTGAGGTGGCAGGAGAGGGAACAGTGCAGAGACAAAAAGCCTTCGCTAGGAGTAGGGGGAGAAGATTGCAGTAGGGTGTATAAACAAGGGTAAAGATAAATGCGCGGGTTATCGCTGGGCAGGCAATGTCTGCACACACACAAAATGGCATGGTTGGCTGCATCGTTGCGCAAGCAATCTAATCCTCTACTGCTGAATGGGCACGTGAGACAAATCAATCCTTCATTGCCACCTTTCACCCTGCAGGAGGGTTGCATCAACCAAGCCTGATAGGGGATACAGCTTATGGTATTATACACTTTCCTAGTCCTTTCTCTCGAGTGGGCAAGTTGGCAGTTTTTTTTTTAATTGCGATAATATGCCCTTTGGCATAACTTGAAGCAGTTTTGGAGGTACAAGATCACTACTGTTTCCCGGAGGAAGTCTAGAAGAGAGCGGTGGTGGGGCCCCCAAAGCAATCGCTGGAGATGAGGAGGTCTGCCAGGATGAAGGCCTTTGCCACCAAGGTGTCGTGATCTCACTGTATTCATGGAAAGGCACATCCATAGTAAGGGATTTAGTGTCTTTGGCAGGAGCCTCTTTGTCGAGTGGGCAGTATTGCAGTTAAATCCAGGCATGTGGCCGTAGGATGTAGGAGCAGTTGGAAGAACGTGGGAGAGGCCTTCGTCTTGTAGGGGACACAAAGGTGCTGTTGCTGTTGATGGTTACGATGACGACAGTGGCGGTGGTGGGTGCATATGGAACTGTGGACCAAGTGTTGTGAGCATTGCTACTCCTGTAACTGGCCTCTCTGCTCACAGTTGTTAAGAACCCGGACCAAGCATTCTAGTTTTCCCATCCGTCACGTGATGTCTGCCTGCAGGTGGTGCGTCTGGAGAACTTCCACCAGCTGTTCACGCTGCTGTACCAGCTCAAGATCGGTTGCCTGGAGGCCGAGCGGAGGGAGGCCAAGCAGCGCTACAGTGAGGCGCTGCAGGCGTACGTGACGCACTACTTTGGCCGGCCGCTCGAGAAGCTGAACCTGTTCTTCGAGGGCGTCCAGGGCAAGGTGGCCCAGGGGGTCAAGGAGGAGGAGGTGGGCTACCAGCTGGCCTTCAGCAAGCAGGAGCTGCGCAAGGTCATCCGCGAGTACCCGGGAAAGGAGGTCAAGCGGGGACTCGAGGCCCTCTACCGCAAGGTGGAGAAGCACCTCTCGGACGAGAGCAGCAGCAGCCTGCTGCAGGTGGTGTGGCACTCGATGCAGGACGAATTCATCCGCCAGTACAAGTCCCTCGAGGCCCTCGTCCAGCGCTGCTACCCGGGCTCAATGATCACCCTTGAGTTCACCATCGACGACATCCTGGCCTTTTTCTCGGACATTGCCCGCTCGCACTGATCGCAGTCGACGACAATTGCGAGAAACAGGTGCCATGCGACGTTCTGGAGATGTTGTGTGGATTTTCTGTGGATGTGGGGATGTTTGGTGGGCATTCTTGGGACATTTTGTGTACATTGTGGAATCGTTATCGTACAAAGGCGGAAATGTAGAGTCTGCAGGCGCAAAATATTTATAGATGGAAATGGATGGCTTGCGGACATTTTGTAGAGATTTGGGAGTGTTGAGTAGACACTCTGTAACGCTTTATGGGTGCTGATTGAAACTAACCAGTGTCTAAGCGTGGGGACAATCGCCGTTGAGATCACCATCGGCGACATTCTGGCCTTCTTCTAGGACATCGCCCACTCCCACTATCGATTGACCTCTTGCGAGGAATGGGCACCGTACAGACGTGGAGACATTCTGTGGACTTGCTGTGGACAATTGATGGAATGAACTTTTTACGAAGAATAGGTCATCTGAGGATGTTCTGTGGACATTCAATGCAATTGCGATTGGACGAAGGCTGTCTGGATGGAACCCGAACAGCTTATGGACATTTTGTAGAGATTTTGGAGCGTTTAGGGGACATTCTGTGGAAGCTTTATTGGTGCTGATTGAAACTAACTGTCTGAGCTCGGCTATTACCACCTTGAGTTCACCACTGACAACATCCCAACCTTCTTGGACATTCTCTTGTTGCGTTGATTGACCTTGTACAATGGATGGACTGTGTGCAGACATTCTAGGGATCTACAATAGGTGGAATCGTTAATGGGTGAAAGCAGACAGTATGTAAAAAGTCTGTAGACATATAGAATATTTAATGGAAACAGACAGTGTTCATTGGGGGTGTTGAAAAAGCATCCTGTAGAAACATTAGGGATGCTGGTTGAAACTAACCAATGTCCTACTTGGTCTTATTTCTTAGCTGCAACGTGGCTCATTTAGCATGGTCAGTCGTAAGATGATGTTTCTGGACTGAAATTGGTCTCAACGTCCCGAAATTCCCGAGCTCCATCTTCGCTTGGTTATTGAGCAACATTCAAGATGACCGGAAATGGACAAGCGGTTTGAGTTTTTGGATAGAGGGAGGCCTTCAAGGAAGTATGGAGCTTCCATAAATGGACTTTGGCAAATGCCAGCTGAGGCGTTCTACAGGTTTCAAGATAGTGATTAGACATGTGCTAGGGTGTGCTACGTCGCCATGCCAACACGAACTGCTCGCACGTTTACCCTAACGAATGTCACTATGTGAAGATATTTTGGGATCATGATTTCACTTTAGGCTTCGGTGGAGTATCAAAGTGCATTTCATGACAATCATTTTCATACCGTAATGGCTATTTTCCAAGGGCAGTGATGCTGGAAAGTAGAAAAGGAGCTTCGACGTTATTGGAACGAGACGTGTTCGCTTATTTTAGGTGCAAGTGAGAGGTTGTCCAGGTTCATGGGTTGAGTGAAGAGCACACAGGAGCTTTTTCTAGTGCGAACATGCCGCTTACTGCAGAGGTCACAGCCCTACTGGCAATGCCAATTCATTTTAATTTGGTGTCTGTATTTAGGAATCGCTTACGTCCATTGATATTCTCCATAACAAATAGTAATGTAACTAACGCAGTGGTGATACAATTCATCGTGGCTTCTTCTTTGAGGAAGCTTACAGCTTAATATGATGTGTGATATATGGTGCTCATTGTGACAGCCTGTTATGTATGAACTGTCATTGTGATTATTACAGTAACCAAAGCAAATTGCAACATCCAAGACCAGCACATCACATTCATGTGTAAGTCTAGCATGCACTTGTGCAGTTATAACTGCAATTTGATGCGAGGGGGATCGGCCCAAAACCCTGCCCATCTGCTTCATATAGGTTGAGTTCAAAGACGAATTCAGTCGACTTTTTCTGAGGTGAAATGGGTGCACAAGACCATGTAAAGGAGTTGTCCCTTGTACAGACTTCTTTTTTCACATTTAATAAATTTATATGCAAGCAGTTCATTTTTCTGTTTCACTTAACGTGTTTAGGGAGCTGGAAACAACGAAAACCTTTTGAAGCAACAGGCATGAAAAGCCTCATAAAACTCCAAGTTATTTTCCAGGGCTTCTCCTCCGAGCCTGTAGCGCCCAGGATCTGACCCCTGGTTCTCCAAGCGACCGACTCAGCTATGACGATGGACACTACATTTATTTAAAATCGGGATCACTACAGGAGCACTACACATGATAAAACAACAAAATTGCTACAGGAATACAACACACGACAATACGACTGTACGACACGCAAGAATACGACAAACGACATACGACAAAAATTTTCCTGTTGTCATTTTCGACTGGGTACCAGTTGGGACCAGCTGGGCCCAAATGGGAATTTAACCATGCACCACCTGGGACCAGTTACATTTTCTCTTGGGTTACCTTCGGAGTCGAGGTATGGCGATGGTCCCGGGGACGTGGGCTGGTCACAATCGGGTACACCGCGGTTCACCTGAAGTCGCTCTATATATACATGTCGCAGGGCCGCCTGGAGTGCTTGGAGCTGGGCGTGCCTGCTGCCTGTTTCGGGCAAAGGTTCTGCGCCTGGGGAGCCCCGTGTGCGGACGTGTCGGATCGCGAGCACCGCAGATTCACTGCTCGACCCAGAAGGTAGTGCTGGTAGCCCATACATGCCTGGTAATGGAGAGGGCTCATTGGTGTGAGTACCCCCTGCCCTTGCCAGCAGCTGGTTCACTCCCTGTGAGATGCACGCGATGTGGACCAGATGGGCTGGTTCGTAGCCATTTGCGGCACTGTTGCGGCAATGGCAAAGCTTACGTAAAACACCTCTCTGTGGTTACTATGCACACACAGGCTCTCCATCGTGGGCGTCAGACTTGGACTGCGATATGCGAAGGCCCTGCACGCGAGGCTGGGCGCTTGGTAGCCGCATCAGCAGTCTCCTGGGATGCTGCAGAGGCGCCTGCCAGCTGCAGCCCCCTCTCTACCTTCTCGACGTTGTCCAGGAGGCGCATATCTATAGGTACGATGCTCCTTTGGTGCGCTCCAGTTCCAACGTAGTGAGGCTCGCCAACCCCGTATTCGGAAAGCCAACTTACCGAATGACATAAGAAATTATTTCGTAAGGGCCGTAAAAGGTACATCAGAGAAAGCCAGCGTGCATTTCAAAAGTCATCCATATGAGAATTCAGTGGCCTTGTCGAAGTGGAGAAGTGAGGTTCAGTTAATGCAGGAGGAATTGAACCTTAGGGGGTTGTGGATAGACAAGCAAGTTGGCTAAGGCGGTGGTCTTCGAGGGGCTGGGGGATCGTGTTAACGGTGCCAGTTGAGAGTAAGCGTATTGTAGAGGGGTTGGCTGGAAGGCGAAGTGTTGCTCTGTATACCCTGCGCTGTAAAGCTTGATTGATTGTATCGCTTAACGCGCCGACGCAACGCAGGCGACGAGGCGCGTTTTTTTAGGTGCGGAGCACCTTAGGACCTCACAATGTTCGTCCGCGTCCGTGCGCATAACATATAAAATCGCAAAAAATCACACAGGCACCGGCAGGATTCGCGCCTGTGTTTGGTAGACCAGACAAAGGTAGTGTCAGTCGTCTTACCCATTGGGCTACGACCGTGAGTTAGTACCCGAGAGCCAAACGGCTTACTCCCTCGCCTCTAAGGGTGCGGAGTACCTTAGGTCCTCCCAATGTCCGTCCGCGTCAATCCGTGCGCACACCACCATTAAGCGAAAATCTGTGCGGAAACTATCTAAAAGGGTACAAGAGCACTCCAAAACACTCGAAAACAGGCACTAACATAATCTAGCAACGAGAAAACGCGCAAAAGCACCAGTGTAGTCAGGTTGTGATCAAGTTGTAATACAGTGACTGCATCGAACTACGCTAAATGGCGCTACGCGGAAACACGAGATGGCGCCGTGGTGCACCGCGTATGTAAGCGGGTTCTGAAAATACCATACCCTCTTCCCGCCATGGACGGAAACGAACGTAAGACGCGTCACGCTGCTGCTAACGTCTACGAAGACAACGAGCTTTCCCGAATACGAAATTAACCGCGGCAAGCGGAGGCAAAGTGACTAAAATCGAATGACGGTCGGGGCGCAAATCGGATTTCACTCGGGGTGCAACTTGGATGTCACGGTCCCCGTACTCCGCACCCTCGCCATTATCCACGGAGTTGAGATGCTGCCATTTTTTTTAACGTGCGCCTAACGTGCGCCGAAATCTCGTACACGCGGGTGTTTTTGCTTTTCGCCTCCATCAGAAAAGCGGCCGCCGCGGCCGGGAATCGAAGCCGCGACCTCGTAGAGGCATGACTGAAAGTCTATAAAACTAATTTCATGTAATATATGGTGCCTAAGGATGCTTATCGGCCTGCTCCCGTCCCTACTATGGAGCTGTAATAAACCGGGTCGCCAGCCCGCAACTGCTTCCGTTCCTGACTGCTGCATATGTGTAACATTTGGCTTTTTATTCTTGTTCTTCATTGTTTTTCAGATGATGCATTCACTCAGCTTCAGCACGCTGGCCTTGTTCGAGAAGTCAGGACACCTCTTTGAAGTTCCAAACCCGAAGCGCGTCCAAGCCTGCCCGTGATCTGTACAAGCTTGCAATCTTTCACGCCGCCAAAACATGACGTCGTAGCATCTCGCCATGTCGCTCATACTCCTTGCTTCAATTGCGAAAATAAAAGAGTTTTCTAAATATTTGCTGCCTCTATCAAGGCTCCTGAGCTCGCTGGCTACGCCAGCTTGAGCACAGTGGCGTGCATGTACAGAATTGAAAAGAAAAAAAAATTACAAATATGAATATAAAAGGGAATTTGGATGGGAAAGTATACGTGTTAGAACAAACCCTCACTCACTAGGATCTCTGAATACGAATAAATAAGACATGAAAACTCACGTCGAAGAGAAAACTTACACACGTGATGTGAACGTTTCCCTCAAAAGGTCTAACATTACGCTGCACGCAAGGGAGCAAATTCTGACTTTCCTAGGCCAACCTCTCCAATAAACATATTTCTCTCTCTCTTTCTCTCTCGGGTGCAAGGACTGACACCCTTCTGCGGGGCTTATACTTCCACAGTTCCAGTGAAAAGTTTAGCTAAAGAACGTTTGAAAAGACCCCCTTTATCAGCAAAAGATTTGCCCGATAACATGAAAGTTCTCACCCTTCGAGCCGAAGTATTCTGCACTATGGTCAAAAATACGGCAAGTTTGCTGAAAGGTCCGCGGATTTCTAAATTACTGTCTCCGTTAATGAATTACGCGAAACTCGGTAATGTGTGGCTAATTACAGCTTCGCAGGCTTGTGGATGTGAAGGGGCGTATATTTTGAGCGTACCGAAAATCTTTGGCCTGAACGGGCGTTGTCTAACCATTCTGAAGGCACCAAAAGGCGCAAGAAAGGCGCTAAGAGGCACGATTTGCGTCGCCGTTATCAAGAAAATCTTTTGCTGATAAGGGGGGTCTTTTCAGCGAAACTTTTTTCCCTCGAAAGGTGTAGGTATAGTCCTGCAAAAAAGAGTCAGCACGTACACCCTCAAGGGAGTCAATTTACACCTTTTCGCGCAGCCTAATGTTACACCATGGTTACACCTTCGAGTGAAAAGTTTTGCTAAAGAATGCTTGAAAAGACCCCCCTTATCAGCAAAAGATTTTCCTGATAACGGCGACGCAAATCGTGCCTCTTCGCGCCTTCCTTGCCCTTTTCGGCGCCGTCGGAATGGTTAGAAAGCGCCCGTTGAGGCAAAGACTGCATGCAGGCTGAGTTGAGACGTACGTATATTTCGTCCCCATTAGTACACCCGTGGCTAGTAGCGCTAGTTCTGAAGCTTTCAGCCTTAGCTTGACCAGGCAAATTACTAATGTGTTTAGTTCCACACGCATTAGGGAACATTATTATAGCCATTTAATGGCGGAGTCTGTCCGTGAGAGGGCGTTTCTCTGCGCCAATGACGTGTGGAGGTTAGATGGCGTTATACAGTGGCCGGAAGATTTCGTCGTCTTGTCAGAGATTAAGCCCCGCGCATAAGCCGTAAGCCTGATTCAGTACCTTTTCAGTAATTTTTTTCACTTTTGTTCCTTTCCCTTTCATTTCTTTTACTTGGTCTGTTATAGCATTACTTCAGTACATGTATTTCTATCGTCGAATAGGACTCCTCTGCTTTGAAGCGAAAATATGGCCGTATGTGAACATTATTTGTTTACCGCTGTGCTTTCGGTGCCTCTGATTAGTGCTGAACGCTTTGGTGAGTGGAGCAAGGGAGGACAACAATCGTGAATCATTTTATGCATTTTTATTGACCACGAAGGAAACATATTCTCTGCCAGGGCACACTTGCTTTCGAGATGAAGGAGCCCGCTGGCCAAGCAAGTAGGCGGGAGACATAACCAAACGTCTTTTGACTCTTGGCAGCGTCAACAGACACTGACGCCGCCATCACTACGAACACCGGAACACGCGCACACTGTTTATTTCCGGTGAGTTTGAAGCAAACGTCCCTCTGGGGGTGAAAACTCAGTCGGGGTTCCCCACAGGCTCACATCCTTCGCACAGGTAATGCACCACTCTGGCAGGGCTGCTAGGCTCCTTTGTGACGCTTAGCGTCACTGAGGCGCTTTGCGACAGTTTCGCGCATTGCCGCCATGCATAATCGAGCCCTTCACTGCACATTTACGTACAACACTTGTCGATACTGAATCGCTAATCTTTGAGCAGCTACATCTGATAACACTCTGGTATGGCACGCCATGGTTTATCTGGACACAAATTGGTGCAGTTAGAGCCACTGAGAAAACTAAACAGTACGCCGAGTATTACACTCAACTCTACGAGTGACGACAAGAACGGTCAGACTTCTGTCTGCATACTACTTTGCCGGCGGCTACGCCGAACGCCCCTGTACAAGTTACACACAACAGTCTGTTTACCTTTTTCGCCGTCCGGGGCCAAATCCTGGGAGGACACGTTGCCTAGAATGAACACTTTCACACCAGCCAGAGGACAAAGTACCCGGGTAAGAACTTCGCTTCATGAACGGAACGACGTTCACACGGGGTCAATGGCTGTCCTTATAACCGCATTCCTAGCGAATCATTTTTGGAATTATGCTCACTAGGAGTGCGAACTTTTTTTTTCTCTCCCAACTTTAATGAGCGCCATTATGACAACTAGGATTTGCTAAAATACTGTTCGAAAATAGGTACAAGAGACCGACACAGTACTTGATGTCGCTCGAGCCGACAGAGCCAGCGAGCCGCATCAACTGTGTACAAACGACAAAGGCAGTACTCCGGTTTCGAACAGGGTTTAATTCCAAGACAGGCGCAGCGACGGACAGCTCGACTCGAACGGCATCCGTGAAGGCTCGATGACGGCACCGTCCTCCAAGGTGGTAACCAGGACGGATGTGGTCTGCACCAAGAGGCAAATCACGTTAAAAATGTTATGTTTAGGGAGATCACCATTCCTTACCGATAGCAAACAGGGTTTAATGATTTCAAGACAGGCGCAGCCATGTACAGCTCGACTCGAACGGCATTCTGGACGGCTCGATGACGGCACCAGTCCTACTCGGCGGTTGCCGGGACGCATAGACAGGAGGCGAACTGCAACAAAAGGCAAATCACGTTAAAAATGCTACATTTTGCGAGGTCATCGATCATTGCTTACCGAGTGCGGGGTCCAGGATTACGCCTGCCAGGAACGGGAAGGGACGCTGAAAGGCAAAGCAACACAGACGAACAGCGACAGAACCACTTTTATTACCCGAAAACACCTCTGTACAGAACACGCGTCGTCGAGCTAGATAGGACAGATGGAGACGTGTACCTGCCTAGCCAGAAGAGTAGTGCATGTTTGCGCGAAGGAGCAAGTGCAATAAGACACGACGCAAGGGTCAGGGAAAGGGGAGGGCGGAGGCGGTGCAGGACGCGAACCTGAAAAGGAACCAAGGACACCAATTCCATCACTCGCCTTTGCCACGACCCCAATTTGGAGCCGCGGACCGCAGAGCTGCGTTCCGTGCTTCAGTGATGCTCGTTGAAGGTGGCGACTGTATTCCGAACGCCGCGCGAACCGAGGACGTGCGAGCGGAAGGCATTATCGAAGTGCATATACCTCGGCTACCGCGGCGTTCGGAAAGGAAGACCGACTATCACCACAACCTAACGGGGCTTCCGAGCTGAGTCCGACGCTAGAGGCAGTGGCGAAGGGCTCCAACACCGCCACTGCGCCGCTGTCCCGAAAGCTACAGCCTAACGCGCACCGCAAAGCTTTGGCGACAGTCGGAATCCCTGCGTCGCGACGGCCCAGGAAACGTCCGGCTCCGAGGCTAATGTGCGCTCGGTTAGGAAAATTCAAATACGCAAACGTTCAGCGTCGCGAAAAAAATGATACGAAAGCCGGTTTCGTGGGCACGCCGCACGTCGCACCGGGCCTTCAGCCACGGAACTCACCACTTGGAAGAGTCGTCGGTGAAGACTGTGAAGTCCGTGAGGCCCTCGTGGGTATACGCTTGTCCGAGCGAGCCGGTTGGGAGCGGGGATGGCACAGGCACAACGAAAAACGACTGAAGGAAACGAAAACGACAACACTTATGGCATTAAAACACCTCTTAGCGCGAACCAAACTTCCCTAATAGACAGTATACCGCGTGGAAAAAAACTCACCTGTCCATCGCCGCCGTCACCGCGCCGCCAGCTACCACAGAACCAGCTACTCTGCGCCCGATGCGCAACAGGATAGGCAAGATGGCGTACCCCTTGTTCTAAAACGCGCTCATCCTGGCATTACAGAGCGCTGCTATTGGTCGGCTACCGCCTACCCTTCCACTCTCTTCCACTCTTTCACATTGATATCGTCTTCCAGAACATTCTGCCAGTTGTAAAACAAAACGAAAAAGTTATCGCATCAAGTCGCCGCCGCGCGGCCACCGGAGCATGCATGACAAGGCATTTTATGCTGCGTCACGGCGCAAGATAACCTTCTTGCTTGGTGGTTCTTCATGTCGGCTAGGGGCTTCGGCTGGCGCGATTGCACGGCCCTATCGATCATGCGGCCGTTACCGGCCGTCTTCCGCGGCTTTTGAAACCGAATAAATCACGCCACGTCTTGAAGAAACAGTCGATTGCGCGGGAACACAAATGCTATTGCGTACGAGTCATTGATTGATTGATTGATGGATTGATTGATTGATTGGTCGACTGATTTATTTATTTATTTATTTATTTATTTATTTATTTATTGTAAGGTTCAACGCGCCGGCAAAATGCAGGCGATGAGGCGCGCCGTATAGTGGAGGGCTCCGGATTGATTTTGACCACCTGGGGATCTTTAAAATGCGCCGAAATCTCGTATATACACGGGCGGTTTGGCTATTCGTATCCACTAGAAAAGCGGCCGCACCCGCCGCGGTGGCTCAGTGGCTAAGGCGTTGCGCTGCTGAGCACGAGGTCGCGGGTTCGATTCCCGGCCGCGGCGGCCGCTTTTCTGATGGAGGCGAAAAGCAAAAACGCCCGTGTGTACGAGATTCCGGCGCACGTTAAAGATCCCCAGGTGGTCAAAATTAATCCGGAGCCCTCCACTACGGCGCGCCTCATCGCCTGCGTTGCGTCGGCGCGTTAAAAAACCTACAATCAATCTAGAAAAGCGGCCGCCGCGGCCGGGACTCGAATCCGCGTCCCCGTTCTCAGCAGCACAACGCCTTAGCCACTGAGCCATCGCGGCGGGTGCGTACGAGTCGTGGCTGTAAGAAAATTAGTGCCCTTTCCACTCTGTGAAGAAAAATGACCTGCGAAGCTGGACGCAGTCCACGGAGTGCATGAAAGGAAGCACGTTTGTTCGTAAACAGCGATTGAGCATACTTCCTAGCCAATTAGCTGAATGAAACTTGGAAGGACCCAAGGTTCAGTCTCGCGGACAAGCTAGGAGCTGACTCCCGCTTCGTAGGCATCTCACTGTTCGTGTAACACACCAACCTGATCCGCTCGATCACTGAGAGGACACCGGACAAGTCGCATTGGGCCGTTTGCCGTCCGCGTTTAAACCTCCCGCCAGCACAACGGAGGCGCCATCAGTAAGGACCGCGTGCACGCACCCCTGCGGGCTTAGAAGTGAAAAAAAACCTGAACACGGGGGAAGAACCTGAACAAGTAATACTGCCCCACGTCGGCGTTTTAAGCGGGCAAGTTGCCCTTCATCCGGGAGGTATTCGCAGCTACTCGACGAGCTGGAACTAGAGGGCGCAGTGCAGCGGTAGCGGCTTTCTATACATGGCGAACGAAGTTGCGCAAAATAAACAAGGTCAAAGAAGAAACGACAAGAAAGTGCGCTTGTCCTTTCGTTTCTTATTCGCCCTCGTTTGTTTTTGCGCAACGTTGCGATCGATCGCCTCCAACTTGGCCGGCTCGCGGTACGGCTTCCTATTCACCTATTCGCGCTTCTGTTCGGGCCGACGCCATTCCCACTGTTCCTCGAAGCGAACGAAATGCGTCCATCCTATAGCGAGTTCAAGCTGGAAGGTATCTAGCTTTATTCTAGCGGACAAACATGGAACCGTCTGTTTCCCGTCCCCGTCGTCGGCATCTTACTGTCTAATACACCAACCCAGACCCAAACCGATTACGAAAGACAACAGACAGGACGCATTGAGACATGAAAATTGCACATCTAAATGTCGAACCAGCACAACGGGCATTATCGGAAAAGGCATGAAGACCAACTGTGCGTGCAAGCCCCCCCCCCTTCCCCGCGCGCAACTCGTGCACGCATAAACCGGCAACCGGTGATCTGCGCATACGTATGCATGAAATGCACCGGCGAAAATGCCGCTCGGAAAACCTTTCCAGTTGAAGAATTATGGGCTCACGCCGGCGTCTCAACCGGGCACATACTCGGCGAGGTGGAAGAACGTTAAACGCTTTGATATGCCGCACCACGTACGCCCCTAAACCGACCTATATACCAAGCCACCCATATTTAAAAAAAATAATGCGTAGAATCATTTTACAGCAAAAAAAATATGGCTGCCGCAAAAATAAATTTGCGCAGCTTGCACCAGTGGTGCAAAGCTAGAGAAACAGCAGAAGAGCTGGCGGCCCTTCTCTCTTCGTCGGAGACCCGGCTGTTGCACCTCACATGAACTTCTGAACTTGCCACTGAAATTTGATTGATTGATTGTATACGTTTAACGCGCCGACGCAACGCAGGCGATGGGGCGCGCCGTAGTGGAGGGCTCCGGATTAATTTTGACCACCTGGGGATCTTTATCGTGCGCCGAAATCTCGTACACACGGGCGTTTTTGCTTTTCGCCTCCATCAGAAACGCGGCCGCCGCGGCCGGGAATCGAACCCGCGACCGCGTGCTCAGCAGCGCAACGCCTTAGCCACTGAGCCACCGCGGCGGGTGCCACTGAAAGTTCTCGGTGACTGGCAGGCCCGGATCGTTTTGTCCGTAGGATTTCACATATCTCCCAAAGTGGACTGCGTTAGCACGAGCTAGAACCCGCGGCAACCAGCTTCGTGAACTTAGCAGTATAGCGCGAACTCGGCGTCTGCGCTCGACTTTAGAAGCGAATGCACGTGAACTGGCGAGGAGAACACCATGAGAGAGATCACACCACAAACGCTGGACAGAGTGTTCTTGAAGGTCGAGCTGGCCGACGCCGAGCGCTCCTTACGAGGCGCATGCTCACGTGCGCTCCATATTTTTTCTAGTAACGCTGGACGGCGGAACTAAAAGCTTAAGCAGCTCTGCTGTTAAACGTTTTTACTGCCGGGGCTCCAACCAAGGCCGTCCGAGCCAAAACCTAAGCTTCTACCAACTGGGCTACTGAGGCCGAACCACGGGTTTTTAACACGAAAGTGTTTTATTCCGGGATTCACGAAGATTTCACTTACGTCATATCCGTCACGGAAATGACGCCAGTACAACGAAGCAAGCGGCCTGTAAAGGGTGCACCCCCGCACACAGTGTCTTCTTGCAGGGAAGCAACCTTTAGTACTAAAGAGTACGTTATACTTCGGGTTCGTTTTCGGGTTTTGTATTTAACACGAAAGTGTTTTATGCCGCGGTACACCAAGATTTCACTGACGTCATACCCGTCACGGAAATGACGCCGGTACAGCTTTGCCGAAGTGACCCGCCAGCAGGACGTCGCTCGCCAAGCACATCCACAAGACAGCCGCCGACCCACAAAGCATGCTCAGCTACAGATTTCCCTGCACATATCACTTTCGTGTTTTATCGATTTCTATGACAGAGGAATCAACCACAGTTTTTTAGCAGTTCCTCAAAAGAACAGCAGCAGGGTTCGAAGGAAACGTGCACTAGGCGGCGCTGAGTGCGGAAAGGAAGGGGCGAGCGTGTATCCACAGGGGAACGGCCGGAATCTCGCTCCCCCGACACACCCATCGCGCCCTCGCAGGGGACCCAACGAATAGCAAGGAGAGGTGCGCTTGACTGACTAGTGCGCAGAAACAAGGTCTGTCAGAGGATGTAGGTGCCACCCACACTGGCCTGAGTAACGCCAACGCAAAGAGCCCTTTCGACCAATACTCGCTCGCATAGGCGGAGACTACACGGGGGCTCGGGGGCCCGCGCCCCTCAGGTGTTCTCTGCTCCCTCCCCCGTCTATGCTGCCCCCCCCCTCCCGTACTCCCCAAAGTGCTATTACCAGTTACTTTAGAGCTGCCTCTACCTTTTCATTTAAAACTTTATTTGGGCTGAAAGCTTAGCGCATCATTGAATTGGCGCAGACTTGACGGTTTACTGTCATACTTTCCATTTATTCTTTTGTATCCTGACCATAGGAGGAGAAGGGACGTGCTACAAGCGTACTAGAAGCATGCACGCATGCATTCAGGCATGTTTGTGTGAATGTATGTATGTATGTATGTATGTATGTATGTATGTATGTATGTATGTATGTATGTATGTACGTACGCATGCATGCATGCATTAATGCACGTATATGCCTGTATGATGATGGTACATATTATCATCATCACCAATGTGGGCTGCAAGTCGGGGGGGGGGAACGAAAACCGTGTCTCCGCCTATGCTCTCTCGAACACCAGACCCAATTCTCACTGTACCTGTACGGCTATCAATCGCCGCGGAAGGTATAAGGTATTATCCCAGCCATAAATCGCCACGGAACTTAAGGCTATCCGTGCTGTTTTCCAAGCCATAAATCTCCAGCGCTTTGCCATTTTACCTAGCCATAAATCTCATAAAAGCCACCTAAGGTAGTGCTGTAGCCTTGAAATTTTCCCAGCCTTCAATCGCCGCCGAAGGTACGGCTATAGCCTAGCCCTGTTACCTCTTATAAATCGCCGCCCGAGGTATGCCCTTGCAGTTTTCCCAACCAAGAATCGCAGCCGAAAATAAGGCGATAGCCTTGACGTTTTCCAGCCATAAATACCCGCACGAGGTAAGCCTATAACATTTTCGTTTTCCCATCCATAAAGCGCCACCGAATTTAGGACCATAGCCTTGCCATTTTCCCAGCCATCAATCGCCGCCCGAGGTAGGGCGGCGAATGATGGCTGGAAAAATGGGAAGGGGGCGATCTAGGTTCGGTGGCGATCTAAGTCTGGCCGTTTTCCCAGCCCTACATCGCCATCGAAGGTAAGGTTATAACCACCGAGGTTATAACATTGCCGTTTTCATAGCCAACTGACGCTAAGGCTATAGCCTAACCATTTTCCCAGCCATAAATCGCCGCCAAAGGTGAAGCTATTGCCTTATCATTTTCTCGACCAGAAGTGGCCGCCAGAGGAGAGGCAATATACCCTTGTCGTTTTCCCACCCATAAATCGCCACCGGAGGCAAGGCTATATCCTTGCCGTATTTCCAGCCGTATATCGTCACCCAAAGAAAGGCCATACCGTTGCCGTTATCCCAGCAAAAGTCGCCACCCATTGTAAGGCTATAGCATTGCCCTTCCCCCAGCTATATATCGCGCCCCTGGAGTATATAGCCTTGGAACTTTTGCCAGTCCCAATATTTTTTTCCGCCATCGGTTCGCCTTGGCACTTTCACTGCCCCAAAGTATCCGCCACCGACTGGCACTTTCACTGTCCCAATATTCCCGCCATGGGCTAGAGCATTGTGGCCTCTGTAGCTGCCCCAAATTTCTCCCATGGCCTGGCTTATAGTCTTGGCACTTTAACTGCCCCAAAATTTCCACCATCGGCTGGACTATAACTGCCCCAAAAATTTCCGCCCTTGGTTGGACCATTGCTGTAATAACTGCCCCTAAATTTCCGCCATCGGCTAGACCCTTGGCACTCTAACTGCCCCAAAATTTCCGCCATCGGCTGGCCTATAATTGCCCCAAAATTTCCGCCATTGGCTGGACTATTGGTGTGGCACTTTACCTTCCCCAAAATTTCCGCCATCGGCTGGGCTACAGCGTTGGCATTGTGGCTGGCCCAAAATTGCCGCCGTCTGCTCGATATACCCTCGGCGCTTTCCCTGCCCCAAAGTTTCCGCATCGGCTGGTCTATTCCTTGGCCCTTTAACTGCCCTAAATTTCTGCCATCTACTGTACTATAGCCTTCCCACTTTAAGTGCCCCAAAATTTCCGAAATCGGATGAACTATATATAGCCTTGGCACTTTAACTGCCCCAAAATTCCCGCCATTGGCTGGTCTATGGCCTTGGCCTTTTAACTGCCCTAAATTTCTGCCATTAGCTGGACTATGGCCTTGGCCCTTTAACTGCCCTAAATTTTTGCCATCTGTTGTACTATAGACTTTCCACTTTAACTGCCCCAAAATTTCCGCCATTGGCTGGTCTTGGCCCTTTAACTGCCCTAAATTTCTGCCATTAGCTGGACTATGGCCTTCCCACTTTAAAGGAGTACTGACACGAAATTTCTCGCTTTCAGTTTTTATGCTGTAAAGAATACCTATGGTCCCAGTAATTACGAAAATCGAACCGAAAGGCGTCAGCCACCAACATATAATTAATTATAGCACGTTTATTGCAACCACTTTCAAATTCGGTCGCCGCGCGGGAAAATGGCCGTTCGAAGGAGAGCCTGCAAGCGGACTGCCTGACGTCACGGTCTCCGTGACGTCGGACCGTGACGTCATGGTCTCCGTGACGTCAGGGACGTTCGCTGCATCGTCTGCTACGGATTGCACGCGGTTCACACTAAAGCGCTGGACACATGTACGATTTGTACACTCGATTCGCATGCGACTGATCGTTACGACTGTCACCACGACTAGTCGTACGCGTGAATTTGAGACACATGACCCGATGCGTGCATGCGATGCGTCGTCGGCGTCGCTCCGCCCACCGTTTTTGCTCCATGGTCAACTACGACTATCGCTGAGCTGAATTTGTAGATCCCGCGCGTTTAATCGCAAAAAATGGATAAAGCAGGCAATCGTGAAGCGTTTCCTGCCTTCGGAAACAGTTCGCGCACACGCCGGCCGCGCCTGCCAGCTCGGACACTCAGCGGCTCGATCCGGCGCAGACCACGGTAGCAAGACGGTAGCAACCGCTTGTCGCTGCTCTTCTGAATCAATCTGATCGTTAAAATGAAGTTCCACATGCGAGAAAGTAGGTGTTAGTGTGGTGAAAAATTGTGCTTGGGATTGTTATCAGGGCTTATTTTAAAAGCGGCGATCAGATATCTGCCGCGATGCAAGCGTATACGCTGACCGGCCCCCCGCGGCGCGCGGCGGGCGGTGCGCCGACCGGTCGAGAGATGGCAATACCTGCGCGGAAACGTGAAGTGCGCACTTCGCAAGCCTTGCTCACAGCGGTACCGCAGCCAAGCCAAACCTCCTATCGAAGCGAGACCGCCCACAACAACAGCGCAGGCTATCGCTTCCGGTTCCGGAAACAACTGTATGACGTCATGCTGAATCGGCCGCAAAATCGCGGATAGCCTGACGTCACACCCTAAGCGATTTCGCTAGTGCTGCCGATTTGTAATAGTTCGCGGCCAGGGCAATTAAAATCGATTTTTGATGCGTTTCCAGCCTCGGATCGCTCCAAAAATTTCTGTGGGTAATCTGTACAAACTACTGAAGCCAATTATATCGTTATTTAGGCCTCTAAATTTGGTGTCAGTACTCCTTTAAAGGGGCACTGACACAAAATTTTGAAGGCGAGATAACTTCGGAGATAGATTGGTGGGAACACATATACATCATCTGCAAAATATCGACGGCGAATACAGCCTAGAACATATTTAAAATCAATTTTGAAGTGTGCGAAACGCAACCGAGCAGCCAGGAGAGGACCACGCGCAATTGTAAATAAACAACATCCAAACACGTCACGAGTTTGTGTTTGCCGCTTCCGCACTGTCGGCGCTTTTCGCCGGCTCGGCCGGCTCGCCGCTCCAATCGGAGGGCCGGAGGGCGGAGCTTCTGCTCTCGAGAACAAACGACCCGATCGTTGGCGGCGGCGGCGCCGTGAATTCGTCAGCTCATCGGGCAGCTTGTAGCGACCAAAGTTCTACAGCGATTCCAGGCACTCTGTTTCTATTACTTTTGATTTACATTGGACGCGAAAACGCGCCGGAGGCACGAAAAGCTCACTGAGCTAGCCGCACGGTCGCTGTGCAGGCGGCGGCCACGGCCGCGAAGTGACCCAGGCCGGCGCAGGTAGCTCGAGTGATAGCTTGTTACCGCTGCACGAAATTGTCCCCAAGTCCCGACCATGGTGGCTTACATGAGAAAGGAGTTAATGATGCGATGGCGGGTTGCATTAAAAATTGTCATCTGACCGCTTACGAGAGCGGCACTCGAATATCCACCGCAGTGCTGAGCCGAACACATCTGTAGGCGGACCTGTAGGCAGACCGGCCGGCTGCTCCCAGCGCGCGTCTTGCCACCCACCGTCTCGAGCGTCGCGCGTCGTTCTTTAGCCGCGGTAGCATTTGCACTCGCAGCGCCTGCGTCACATCCACGGTCGCTTTTTAATTAAGCGCCTCACGAGATCAGTACGTGGGGGCATTCGCAGAAACTGCCGTCGATGCGGATTCGACAGTGCTACGGCGGCTCTGCTCTGTGATATCCCTCCGATGGTCACGTGGTCAGCTTTGTTCACACAAAATCCACAAAATCCATCGTTTCGCGGCACTCGCTGAAACCGAAACTGCGACTGGCCGCATTGAAAATTCCTCTAATTAAACAACCGCCGCACGTTGAAGCAAATGAGGTTTCTACAGGTTATAAGTAGGTAACTAGCTACTTATCGCAACAAAAAAAACAAGATGCAAAATTTTTGTGTCAGTGCCCCTTTAAGTGCCCCAAAATTTCCGAAATCGGATGGACTATGTATGGGCTTGGCACTTTCATTGAACCAAAATTTCCGCCATCGGCTGAACTGAAGCATTCGCACTTTCACTGACTCAAAATTTTCTCCAACGGCTCGACTATAACTTTCACTGTCAAAAATTGCCGCCATCAGCTGGGATACAGCGTTGGCATTGTGGCCCTTTAACTGCCCTAAATTTCTGCCATCTACTGTACTATAGCCTTCCCACTTTAAGTGCCCCAAAATTTCCGAAATCGGATGAACTATATATAGCCTTGGCACTTTAACTTTAGGGCACTTTTACTTTTTTAAAAATTTTCGCTTCGGCTTAATTATAGCCTTGGCACTTTACCGCCCCAAAATTTCCGCCATCGGCTGAACTACAGCCTTGGCACTTTAACAGCTGCGACATTTCCGCCATTGGCTAGACTATAGCCTCGGCTTTTTAACTGTCCCAAAATTTCTGCCATCGGATAGTGACATTACAGGGAAATATTTATAGTGACATTTGACGTTAACAGAGAGCAGCGGTAACAAAAGTTCGAATGGTCGGTCAGACGCCTCCCCACAACGAATTTTTATTGGCGCGTTTCTAAACGCTGTGAATGGCTTTTCCCAACAAAATAATTTTCTGCATTTGAAAAACGATCTATATAGTTTCAAAAAAAATTTGTCCTCCGAGACATGAAGCCGGCTCGCTGTAACTTCTGGCAGCACACACTACTGCTCGCCAGCTTTCATTTCTTTTTCTTCAGCCCCTTGTTGCGACTGGTCATGTCAGGTAGATGGTGACGTCCTTGCCCTGGACCATCGTCACGTTCCGCAGCTGCATCTCGGTCGTGTAAATTTCCGAGGAAGGCGAGCTGATCTTTGGGGGGAGCCACGTCCTCGGCCGACGGCCCAGCACTCGTGACCAGCGGCTCCGGGAGTTGTGTTCCGGCGATGGCCACCGAGGATACCTCAGCCGGCGGTGGTTGCGCCACATCGGCCCGCACACTCCTCGCCTTGGCGGAAGTCCTTTTAGCTCGGTCCTTTCCCTTGCGTCCTGCGCGGCGGCGACTCGCGGGGCGAGATGCTTTGTCTTTGGCTGTTCCAGTGCTGCTAACTGACTGTGAGCGCTGAGCTCCCTTCGACGTCTCGACTATGCCGTATTCCATTGCCGCTACCGTTCCTGTGCTGCTAACTGTTTGTGAGCGCTGAGCTTCCTTCGACGTCTCGACTATACCGTCTTCCGTTGCCACTACCGTTCCTGAGCTGCTAAGTGATAGTGAGCGCTGAGCTGCCTTCAACGTCTCGACTATGCCGTATTCCATTGCCGCTACCGTTCCTGTGCTGCTATCTGTTTGTGAGCGCTGAGCTCCCTTGGACGTCTCGACTATGCTGCCTTCCATTGCCGGTACCGCACGTGTGGACTTTCGTTTCTTGTGGCGACGTTTCTTCCGTCGCCCAAGCTTGTTCCGGCGGCTCGTCACTGTAGAGCTTGAAGATTCCGAAGAGGCTTTGCTGTGCGTCCTGTCGGTCGTGCCTTCATCCAGTTTCTCCGCTTGCTTGGTCAACGTCCGACGTGTCTCGGTGACTACATCCCTGGTAACTCCAGAGCCTTCGGTTCCTTTCTCCGACGAAGCCGGTGAATCTTTCAAGTTTGACAGGCGAGAGGTCTTGGCAGCGGGTTTCTGACCTTCTTGTGCAGTCTCGTCGCGGCTAGTGCGCAAGCCGACCTCTTGGCTCCTGACTAATGTTCCATTGTTGCTCTGCTTGGTGAACTGAGAGGAAGGTTCTAAACTAAAGTCCTCCAGCACACCGAGAGGTCTCGCGCTGCCCTTGTCATCGGCGGGAGCTCGCGATTTTTTAGCTCTACCGGAGGAAGCTTTGAGTTTGTCCTTCCTCTTCTTGTGCTTGCGTCTAATTGTTCGCTTCTCGATCCCAGATGTTTCGGACGTAATTTTTAACAGCGAAGTTTCCCCTCCTTCCACTGGTGTGAGTCCCTCTTTTGTGGTAGGTGTGAGCGAAACCGAGCTTATGCTTGGCAAAGACTCCGGCTTAGGCCTTTTACCACTGCGTCGACGAAGGCGACGGTTTCGCTTTGCCCTTGACCGGGACTTTTCAGTGGAGGCTTCTCTCGACTGTCCTTCAGAAAGTGAGCCATCGGCCGCGCTGGACCTTTCGGTGGTCGGCGTCGCACCACTCTGCTGTTCCGACCGCTTGTTGGCAGCGGCGGTCTGCGCGGCGCGCTTTTTGCGGCGTTGAGTCCCCCTGAATGCTTGCCGACTGTCGCTTTTCACTAACAAATCACTGCGACTGTCTGTCTGAAAAACTTTATTGCTCTTGCTGCTTCTGAGCGTCTTGACGTCGTCAGCGTCTTCGTCTTCCAAGAGGTCGCCGGGGGAACCCGAGCCGCCTATCGTGACGGTGCGTATTGGAAGTGCAAACTCATCAACGTCGCTCAGCGGTGTGCCAGCACCTCCTAAGGTCCTGCGGAGGCTTATATCCCTTTTCCGCTGCAGCGACCCCCGGCGGCGCGACCCGCTGCCCCGCCGCGACCCCGACCTTCCATCGCTGCTTCCTTCCAATGACCTCTTGCGCACCTCGTAGATTTCCCTTAGCCGCTCCGACTGCCTTCGGCTGCGTCTGAGCTGCGTGTACAGGTCGCCCTGAAAGGCCAGCTCGTTCTGCTGCGACGTGCTCGGCTCTGGCGTCGTGTCCCATGGCTCCTGGTTCACCCGCCTCATGGCTTCGTCCTCGGTGGACACACTGCAGTTGTCTGCCGCCACTGCTTCGGCCTTTTTGACCTCGGTGTTGGGGCGCAGTGGCGCCATGCCGGACGCGATGGCGTTTCCGATGTTCTTGGAGAGCCGCCGCATTGGTTTGAAGAGGGCCCCCAAGGCGCCCGAGTCCCATAGCTGCACCAGGCCGGTGCCGTACTTCTGGTAGAAAAGATCCGGATGCAGCGTCCACGCTATTCCAGCCATGTCGGTATAGTCTGGCGAGGGTCTTCCAGGTGATGATGATGATGATGATGATGATGATACCCTCGAAGTTTTTGGCACGTACCCACAAGAGGGGATTGGCCAGGAAATGGGCGCCTTACCGAACGAAATTATGTAGTTTTTGTAGGGAAAAAAATATATATATATGTAAAACAGAAATAGAAATTATAGGAGCTTGTAGAAAGGAATAAAAAAGGTAAAAATGAGCAACATTGAATGAAAATAAGGAAGTAAGAATCACGAAGAGAAAGGCGTGCGCTTGATCGAGGGGCCGTGGTGGTACAGACGAAGCAGCGAGCTAGGCGCTTATAGGCTTGACAGGGGAATCCAGCAGGGCCAAATGATGTCTAACGCAGCAGGCGGCCTGATTCTAAGATGAATTAGTGCAGCGCATGACAAAGATCCACGTGGCAGAATCCCACTTCTTTCACTCCGAATGACAAAAGCAGTGTAGCAGACAGTGGTAGGTTTAGCCGGTTGCGTGTGCGTTCTAAGTACCTTCGTCTTATAGGTCCTTCTGAACTGTGTACGTCAATCAGCGGGCGGATACAGAGTGGTCGACTATTGGTTCGTTGGCGTCCTGTTTCCTGAAGAATTGGCCTTGGATTCGCGCTTTAAAGGGCCCCTGAAATGGTTCTCCCAATGACACTATTTTTCCCAGAAATGGGTTACTTGAGAAAAAAACCTGCTCATATTTAACGCAAACCTGGCATAAAAATTTAGAGAAAAAAAATTACACCATCTTCCCGAGGGGAACCCTGAGGTGATGCGAAGCATCGCAGAGTACCAATCCAATCCAATTCAATCCAAGCCAAGCCAATCGAATCCAAGCCAAGCCAAGCCAATCGAATCCAATCCAATGCCCCTCGCGAGAGAGTGTTCGCTATCGGAGAGGAGAGGAGGTGAACGGCGGAGAGCGCAGCTGGCGCGGCGAGGAGAATGGGGGAGGGGTGGACGCCGACAACGCCGACAACAACGCCGGATGGATGCAGGGACAAGGCGAGTGAATGAGATGCGTCGCATCTAAAAATTACCCTCCCCCTTCTCTGGAATGGAACTTGCGGGGAAACGCGTCAGATACTTGAGAATAAACTTTACAGTTAGAACAACCCCGGCACCAATACTCTTTGTGTCTATTTTTTCATGCATCTAGAGCAGACTTGGCAGTAATGAAATTGCAGTAATTAAATTACTTATTGCTGAGTGAGTAATGTAACGAATTACTTTTGAGTGTTGGTAATTTAGTAATGTAATAAATTACGTCAGGCCAGTAATTTCATGTAAAATACTCATTACTTTCCCAATTACTTTTGACTACGATATAGCCTGTTCTCTTCTCTTACGGCATAAAAAGCTGGCCAAGAAAAGTTGACCAAGTATAGTTCCAATGCCCAGAGAGTCTTTGGGCTTTGGAACTCTACAAGCGCGAAGGATTACTGTTCTTACTGTTTTCGAAGGGTACCCGAAAATGAAAAAAAAGTTCTTTATTATGTGCAACACAACGCTGCCCTCATCCGCGCCAGCGGAGCGCCTTTTAATCATGGCAAAATACACTCTGTCGTACAGATGGGGACACCTTTCCAATGCCCAATTTGAATCGCAGCTCCTGACATGTAATAAAGATATCTAACATATCAATGCATAGCGCTGTAAATAAACTGTACATAAGTTGGTGTATAAAGAAATATTTTTGAGATTGCAGTGTATGTGTATATGAGTGTAAATAAAAAAAAGTGTTATGAGTTGCCAGTGTATGAGTGATGAATTTCGGTTGAAGTAATTTAAACTCATTACTTTTGAAAATAATAGTAACGTAATGTCATTACTTTCGGCCGCCAGTAATTTCTGATGTAATAATTTACATTTTAGAAAATTCTAGGGAAGTAGTGAGTAATGTAATTTAATTACTCCTTAGAAGTAATTTTTCCATCTCTGACCAAGAGCATGTTTTGTCTTTGGAAATGCCACAGCTCTCCCGCCTTTGAAGGGTGCGTTTTTCTCCGCGGACGCCCGCGGTAGAAGTGAATCAAAACCTCATCGGATCGGAGGGGTAGGGACGCATTTGCTGTGCTTTTTGAAATCCAACAACACAGCTGAGCCGGCAAAGTAATGAAGGCGTTGGCATGTCTCTTCATGTTCCTCCAGCGGCAGCCCGGACGAGCACTAATTCAACAGTTTCAACGAACGGTCATCACCACACATGTCGAGCCGCGAGCCCCGATCCGAGAAAGAAACACCGAACTACATAGACGCAAAAAAAATCAAAGCCTCTTTCTTAATAGAAAGATGGTGATGATGATGATAACTTTAAAGGAGGAAGGGGAAGTGGGAGAATTCCTGAATTGCTTCCCCTCAGGTGGTGGCCTGCAGCCCTTGGGCGCGAGCGGCATCTTCGGCCAGTTGGGCGACCTTGACCAGTATTTCGGTGACGGAGCTAAGCAAACAGGTCTCCCACTGCTCCACACTGGTAATTCGTAAGCATGCTCGTAGAGTTCGTGGCTGAGCATCACGAGCCCAAATCATGTGAGTGGGTGTGGATCACTGGATGCACCACTTGCACTGATCATTGTAAAGGTCGGGATTAACGTGACTCAATACTGCAGGATTGGGGAATGCATTAGCCTGAAGCTGACGCCAGGCTACAGATTGACGTCTGGTGAGCGTGGGATGCGCTGCGGGATATTTCTGGCGCTCCATGCGATAGTGTTGAGCGATGTCCCGGTAGGCAGTCACCAGCATATACCTAGCCCCCTGGAGTCCGAGCCAGCAGTGTCGTCAGGGCAATCCCGGGAGATGAAACCTCGGGCCGCCTCGTGCACACCCGGTTACAACTCAAGAACGGCACCACCTCATGTAGTGTATCACTCCGCCAAAGCGCCGGACCCGTGACGTTAGTGCACGCGCGTTTTGAAAGGGGTTTGCTATGAATGCGTGATATCGTCCGCCTTGTCTCACGCAGTTTGTTTGTCGTCACTGGAGTCGTTTATAAGCATATTAAGCCCCAAAAATCACGGGAACGGCTCTCGCCATGTTCAAAATATTCCCAGTAATGCCCTACTTGCGCCGCGCGGAGAAACATCCGGCTACGGTGATAAGGCACAGCGGCAATTCCGGTGCCGTTCTTAAGTTGTCACCGAGTGTAGCTCGTTGCCTGGGAGAGGTGCATGGGCCGGTGTCCAGATTATTTGCACGTTGCGCATAAGGGCGGCTTGGACGGAGCGTAAGATGCGTAGGGCGGTATTAGAGATCTGCCAATCTCGTAATTCCGCAGAGCTGTTTTACAGTCGCTCACTATGGTTTTAGCTGTTCAAAACGCGAAGCTTTCACCCACGCAACCTAAGCAAGGACGGGTCCAGGATTCTTCTGAGTGGTGGGTCGGCTACTATAAGTGACGATGATGACGATGGTGATGATGATGAGGAGGATAGTAGCCTTTTTATTCACCGAAATTTTTGATAACCAAGAATAGAAGAAATAGAAAAAAATCATCAACTAAACTTTTTATACCTGACGGGTCATCTTATTTGGGGTATCAATTCCAAAATTAAAGGGGGGGGGGGGTCAGGACATCCGAACCCCCCCCCCCCCCCTGTGGGTCGGCCAATGAACCGTACTTAGTCAAAATCTAAAATGCAAACTGCTTCAACCGACCGCGTCGGAATAGCGCAATTGGATGGGCGCCGGTTATCATAACGCGAGAGTCCCAGGTTCGATTTCGACCACGAAGGTCGTTTTTGTTAAACCCATTGTGTAAAGTTGGCTTTCCGGCAGTGCGCTTTACTCGGACGCACGAGTTCATCAGTGAGCTATAGAAAGCGTCGCTTTAATAGCTGGAGAGAGTCGATGAAATAAACTCGAGTGCGAAACTTTTAGCCTCCCACTGATGATTTACGCACGCGAAAACACATTGCAGGAAAGCCAACTTTCTCTGCCAATGATGATGATCGTGGGTGAAGTATTAAAAATTAAAACTCTTCCCTGCTAAGCTTGACAACAGCTCCTTTAGTCCTCCTCCGCTAAAGGTTGATGAGCAGCAGAAAGAGGTGGGGACACAGCTGTGCGAGAACGCGATGTAGGCATACGTCATGTTCTGAGGTGATCACGTCGACAGCCGTTACGCACAGCTCGACGTATACGATGAGAATGATGTTGGTCTGCATGCCGTGAGGGTGTTAGGCGCAGTACGTTAGGCCTAACGTCGCATTTCGAGGTTTAGGATGTTAAGCCTAACGGCACATTTTAAGGTTTAACACCGATGCTGTTCGATTTACGATCTAGGGCTCACCGCGGATAGTTCGCGTGTAGTCTGAGTATTCTTCACACCATAGGGATATATGATGGGAAAAACGAAAGCCGGGCTGCTTTTAGAGGAGTCCGCGGGGTGCCTGAGACTGTAAATCAAAGAGCCCCACCTTGAACCGGCACCCACTCGAAGAAGTATTTACTGTACGCCATGCAGCAGGTACCGATTTCCGCCGCAGACCCCAAGCCCAAACGTTAGACCTACGAAGTGCATCTTTGTTGCTGCGGTTGCTCTAGAAACGTAGAGCACACCTCCAGAGCTAGTAGACATGCTCGCAGTTGGGGATTGGCCAACCAAGGAATCTATCACGCGAAAGCTTCGCGTTCAAGAATCTTCGTCGTTAGACGGAGGAGTGCATGGTTTTAGATGCGACTACATCTCATTCACTCGCCTTGTCCCTCCATACGGCGTTGTTGTTGTCCGTCCATACCTCTCCCCCATTCTCCTCGCCGCGCGAGCTGCGCTCTCCGCCGCTCACCCCCTCTCCTCTCCGATAGTGAACACTCTCTAGCGAGGGGCATTGGATTGGATTCGATTGGGTTGGGCTGGCTTGGGTTGGCTTGGATTGGATTAAAGTGGATTGTGTTGGATTGTGTTGCGTCATAGCCGCGCCACGTTGCGTCATAGCCGCGGTCATTCCAGCACCGGCGTTCCGATTTCGGGCACGTGCATAGACTTGATCTTCGTTGCAAATTGCACGGTGGTCCCGTTACTTCCCCATCCACTACCCGTACACTTCAGCGACCACAAGGCCGTCATCGTTAACGCTAAGCCGCGTACGTTAAATAAAGAATACCTCACACGCGTTCCTCACACGTTTCTCGCAATTAGAGAATCAACCCAACGGAAACACCAAGTGAACCCCCAAGATGCGTCGCATCTCCACAGGGTTCCCCTCGCGGGAAGGTGGGGTAATTTTTATTCTGGCTGTCACCTGATCCCCGCAGTGGGACTGCAAGGAGTAGAGGCGTGTGCGGCCTTCCCAACAAGGGGAAATACTAGGTGCGGTGCATTTAGGCTTCCTATTCTCAACTTCGGGCGAATTTTCTCGCCAGAGGTGTTCCGTGCGCACATCACCGGAACGCGCCGTTTCTACGGACAGAGTTCGAAGCGCGTCTGCCCGCAAGTGGGAAAGATCGCTCGAAACCGCTGCGCTGACCGAGCAACGGGCCGTCGGTGCGCATTTTCTACTTCTACTTATTTAATGAACGCATTTGCCTAGCCGTGCACATCACAGGGTGGGCACATTCATTCTTCAAATTAAAATTATTATCCCGATTGACAGTCTTCGAACATCATAAATGCAGAACTCTTTCCGGAGTAAAACGAAAACTGAACCTTAATCCAATCACATCCAGGCTGCAGCGGTGTACAAGTAGAAAAAAAAAAACACGCAACTACACGAAGTGAATCGCGAGTGGGCGAAGCACTGGGGATCGTTCTTACCGTAAATCACCCGTGGCATTGCCCACTCGTGCACGTAAATGAGTGAAAACGCGTGTTTACAGTATATACAATTCCAATCCAATTCAATACAATTCAATTTAATCCAATACAATCCAGTTAAATCCAATCCAAATCCAATTCAATCCCATGCTCCTCGCGCATGCGTAACACTCTGTACACGGACGCCAAGCCCCGGACAAAGCGAGGTCCTATGGTGCTTCGCCCCTAAAAAGGCTGCAACCATCTTGTGTACAGACGAGGGAAAAACAAAATATCAGGTTTAGGATGTTACTGTAAAAGGTGTAGTCTGCAGCTGCATAGAGGGGTAGAGTGAGTATGAAAGAAAAATCTGTTCGCCGGCGGTTTTGAATAGAGTTCAAAGCTTTACTGTTCTCATGAAACGCAAGCAGAGGTCGGAGAGAGGACTTCAAATCTCTGAAAGCATCGCCCTGTTGTTTGTCGTAAACACTGTTTTCGCTAGGTTTCACTAGCTTGAAATCCCAGTGCTAAAGGCATGAGAAAGGGCAAACGCAACCAGGTTTTCAATCCCACAGAGACTAAACAGCTTATGCTTTTCAGCCCTGCCTCCAAATACATAGCCAAGGCCGCAAAACGCCAACTTCGAAACCAGCTGAATATTCCCAAAACCGGGACTTTAGGGAAAGGAAGAATACGTTTAATGGCGGAGGCGATGTTGGCCAAGCCGTCACGCCCTGCTTGCTTCGCCGACAAGGAGAAAAATATTTTTAGAAATGTACAGAATTTTAAGAATTGCCTTCTTCAAGTCGGCTCCACCACTACGCACTAATGCATTGCTAGAAATACATTTTGCCAAGCGTAAGCAGTTTTGTACACCGAGTGGCTTTGAGTCGGCCTCTCCTAAACACAAGTGCATTGCAAGCGCAAATTTTTCCTAGAATGCGTGTGGTGCAAAAAATTCGTAGTGAGGTACACATAATTGTTAAAAAAAGGAAAAAAAAAAACTGACGAGGCTTGGTTTCGCCAGGCTTAATTGAACCATATCGAAGCTGCAGAATTTTTTTCTACGTGAGCACTGAAGGACACATCCCGAAGTATTTGTACAAATTTCAAATTTTTCATTTATATGTTCCGTCGTCGCTTTGCTCAGCGGCGGCGCATACGCGCACGACGCATGCATGGTGTTCCTGGAGTCGGGCGACTCCAGGAAAGCCGCGCATGCGTCGTGCACGTACGTGCCGCGTCCAGGTTCCGCAGAGCAGGTGTTGCGCCAGCTGTGGCGTTGTTGGTTGCTATAGGCAACGCAATGCGTTCCTAGGAGTTTTCGCCAGTTCTTTTTTTTAACACAAAAGTGTTTTATTCCCGGTTACACCAATATTTCACTGACTTCATATCCGTCACGGAAGGCGTCATTTCCGTGATGGATATGACGTCAGTGAAATCTTGGTGTATACCGTCATAAAACACTTTCGTGTTAAAATATAAAACCCGAAAACGAACGACCCTAAGTATAACCAGAATAAAGTATTGAATGACTCTGGTATAACGTACTCTTTAGTTCTAAAGGTTGCTTCCCCGCAAGAAGACCCTGTGTGCAGGGGTGCACCCTTTACAGGCACGACAGTACAACGAAGCAAGTGGCCTGTAAAGAGTGCACCCCTGCACACAGCGTCTTTTTGCGGGGAAGCAACCTTTAGAACTAAAGAGTACGTTATACTTAGGGTTCGTTTTCGGGTTTTATATTTTTACACGAGCGTGTTTTATGCCGGGATACACCAAGATTTCACTGACGTCATATCCGTCACGGAAATGACGCCAGTACACCTTTGCCGAAGCGACCCGCCAGCAGGATGTCGATCGCTCTACAAACACGCCCACAATACGTCCGCCGACCCGTAAATCATGCTCAATTATTTCGCTGCACATTTCACTTTCGTGTTTTACCGATTCCTATGACAAAGGAATAAACCAGTTTTTACTTTATTTTTTGATAAAGCCACTGCGTGAGCCTGCTCCGCGGTCGCCGCGAGCACGTCCCCACGAGCGCTCGACATTTTCTCGCTCCTCGGAGTTGATCACCTTTTTTGTTTTTAAATCACTGCGTGTGCCGAGTACGGTTGGTGGTCGCCGCAAGCACGCGCTCACGAGCGCTCGGCATTTTCTTGGTATTTTTAACGCGTTACGCGCCACACACATTGAACTGTTGGATTTGCGTGAGCTTGGGATCGCGCGCCGGGAAACGAAAGCAGCCGTGAGGTAGGAGGGCTCCGACAAAGGGAGACGCAGTGTGCGCCGGGAAAGGGAAACAGCTGCGCCAAATGTACACCCTACCGCAGCCCGCACGTGTAGTACGAGCCGCCTTGTATATTCTAGGGACAGTGCAAGTACCGACGGGCGCGAACGGATGCTCCTGGCGATGTCTAGAGAGCGCGAAGAACTTCAGAGGGTGCTGTCCAGGGGTATGGGCAAGTGGTGACGGGCGCGGCCAAAGTTCACCAGAAAGTTCGAAATTCAAAAGCAGATCAACAGGAGGTCCAACTTTATATTCTTACAATGTTCTAACATCCCCCGTAATTTTTTTACTGTTTCTACCCGATTTTGAGCGTGCCAATCACCTAGATTTGCGCAAATATAATGACTATTTGTATTACCACGATCAATTATGCATTTGTTTTTCAGATGTAAGGTGTCGCTCTAAGGCACGACTCCCTGAAACAAGTCCCAACAAATTTTTGTTAGCTTTTTTACCCGCATTTCCATAACTATATAATGACTGTGTGTGTGCATTTATTTTGTAAGCATGAGGTGTCACGCTCAGAGGCACTCAAATTCTCCGTCATACACATACACACAGCATCGCCCTAAATCTCATAAACTGCAACAAGAACTAAAAAAATTCATAGGTTGACCAGCTAAGCTGCATTGGCGACATGATGGCAGGGATTTATACCCCCCCCCCCCCCCAAAAAAAAAACAAAAAAAGAAAGGTCCACAACCATCTCGCCCAGGGATTTATAAACCTTGTCTATGAACACTGCCCAGGGATTTATACACCCCCCCCCCACACACACACACACACACAGCCGCCCAACACCTCCCTAGGAGGACTTCGACACCCCCACCCCCCCAAAATCAAAATTATGAATAAACCCCGGCATGATGGTACGACTGTACGACCACATTACATCACGTTTGATTATTTTTTTCTGACCTCAACGTTGTCGCTGCCTCTTGGCGTCGCTAGTTGGCTCTTGCTCCCTGCCGCTAAACTGCTGCCACGCATGCCAGAGCAAATACAGTTGAACCCCTTTATAAGAGACGCACACCAGAAAGCAGTTGTTTTCTCTTACATGAGAGGTCTCTTACAAGCAGGGTACCACGTTTTCACTAACTGGCCGACCCCTAGTTCAACGTAGGCACTGTACGAGTAAAATAAGCATAAAAGAAGGCTACTATGTTGCAAACAACGATTTCTGAAGTGGTTCTGAATCTTTGCTTCATGGCGGTGTATACAATGTTTTACAACAGGTTCTTCAAGCTTTCTCTTTTTCCACAGCAAGCAGACAAAGAATCGCAGATGGCGAGCCCGTAAGCCCGATTAATAGCCGCAGTGCACAGATTCCTCCACTGTGCACTCTGGCTACTCATCAGGCTTGCAGACTCAAAACCTGCAATGCTTCTTGATTAGGAGCTATGCAATCGGGAGAGCCCAACGCGCATTTCCGCTATTCTTGGCCCGCGCAGACGCCCACATGCGTGGTCGTGCTCGTACGCTTGGCGGTAGGCTTTAACCACTTCCGTGCGTTCCACTTCTATTGCCGGGGATTCTCATCGTTCTTTCATTGCTGACTGAACCGCTGTGCGTTTGCTGAAGTTACCGCATTTACACGATTGTAGGTCGACCCTTTTTTCCAAATTTGACAATCCAATGTTGGGGGGTCGACTTTGAATAGAAATCGAACCGTCTAGCGTTAGTAAAGGAAAGAGGAACGAGAAATCGGAGGTGCTGCGAGGTGGGGACAGCTTTGCACCCTCGTTTCCATGGTTATGGTCTAAAGTGTGAACCGCATGAGGCGTTTTCTGCTCGCGAAAACGCGCCGCGCACGACACAGCTGCTCTGACGGTGCCGCGAATACCACCCGCGTGCAGCGCGCTACGCGATCGGGGACGGCAACATGGCGGCGTCACCAGCCGCGAAGAGGTGCGCGTAGCTAACCGCTCTTTAAGATATCACTGAAGGCACAATAGAAGATGGTTGTGCAGGAAAGGAACTTATAATGTGTTTGAAAACGACACTATAAAGCATCATTTGCGCCTCTAGGGAAAGCGCCAATCAAATATCCGCAACCGTGGTGCCTAAACATCTCCGGCAGCGCCAGCCGGCTGTCCCGAGCGTTTTCAAAGTGCCGCAAGTCGTCAGGCTTCTCCCACTGCCGCGCTTGTCACGCGTCATACCAAGGTAGAACCAGTAGAATTTAGAAGCAGAACCTGCCGCGTGCGCGGAATCGTCGACACGGGCGTGAAAAAATCGCCCGCGCAACGCCGACGCGCACGAATCACGTGCAAAAACGCGTAAAGAAGCGTTTTATTCGTCTCTAAAGTATTAGCGAATCCATTTATTCAATGCGCCGCGCTAACGTAGCCGCAAATATAGTACATTGTTCAGTGCACTTCCGAACGCGATGGTGGAAGGTTAGTCGCTCAAAAGTAAATCGCGCGCGTCCGCTTCCCTCAGCCGCCATGTTGTTTGTTTTGGTATCGCGCGGCAGTGGCCGCTGCCGGTTGCTTCGATGGTTGTCATCTCGCAGCGAATGTGTTCTTCCCGCTCAACCCACAGCGCATGGTTATTCCGGGTGCTTATACAAAAGCTTTTCTTTATTATCTACCGCGCATGCCGCGAGCGCACGGCTCCTGTGGGAGCATGAGCCGCCGTGTGGGACGGAAGAGCTCTTTGTGATACGATTTTCTAGGCGGCGTTCGCACTTTTTTTTTTTTTTTGGAGAGGTGCAATTTTGGGGGGTCGGCCTACATTCGAGTGGACTTACAATCGTGTAAATACGGTACTATTATAAATAGCAACAGGATATGTCTGTTGTCCTCCTCTGTTTCCACAACAGATTTAACTGCAGTTAGCGACCGGTGGCACCGCATCTAAAGTTAAAATGTCTGTTGCAAGCGAGACTGTTGACCAAAATTCAAGCATAACTAGTTTGTTACAACCATCTTCTATATACGATGTTTGTTATAAAAGAAGTAAAATTATTGGGAAGAGTACGGCAGCCAACCTTGTCGGTGAATAGTGTCTCTTATATGCGGTTGTCTGTTATAACCAATGCCTCTTATAACAGGGTTAAACTGTCCTGCGGCAAACTTCACCAAGGTAGCAGGCAATACCAAAATCAGCAGAGAGAGGAACATTATTTATTAAAGCAAAACATGGCAGTGCTGAGAGACCAAACAAAAAAAGCAACAATGTGACTAGGAACGGAACATCTAGCAGACATGCAACACGCAATGTTTGCGACACCAAGACCTCACATAAACGAAGCACCAGAATGGCACGCACATTGTCCGACATCTCTTTTTTACTGGTCCAGCTTGTATCGCAGTGACAATTGTGAGATTTTAACGTTACACAGGGTAGAAATCACCAAGCAGAATGTGTTTACGAAATAAGCGTAGCGGTTTTCATCTCTAGTCCCTCTCACAGCTTGAACAAAGCCTATCATTCAGGCGCAAAGCCAAACGTGGCAAGGCTAATGCCAACAATAACATTTCCGGGGAGTTATAAACAAGCAACAGACTTGCTTCAACAACAAGTGCCTGAACATTTCCTCGGCTGTCTAAAAAAAAACACACAAACACCAGTTCCGGTACAAATTTAAACTCGAGGCCACTTCTAGCCCTGAAACAAGGGAGACAAGACTTTTCACACAGCCATTTCAAGGCTGCACAGGAAATGAAGGTCATTTACAAAAGAAACAAAAGATTTCACACCAGTATATACAATAGCTGCACCCTCGTGGCAAGTATAAGACGAGATTGTAACAGCTGATAGGCAGAATGAAAGGAGAAGTGAGCATGACTAGAGCACCTGCTCTAGTAAGACTCGTCTAATGAACATAGACAAGCTTATCACATACACAGTATATGCAGCAACATCAGGAAGCCATCAGAAAGGTCACTAAACACTCGAAACAAGGCACTAAAACACTGTGAAATGGAAGGGGGGGGGGATATGGGGCAGTACTACTCAAGAATGCCTTTTCTTTTCAGCTGAATCACCACGTTACTTTTGTGAAGTTTCTGAAACTTAAAAAGAGAAATGAAGGAATTCTTTCAACTTTCCACCCCCCCCCCAAAATACCCACTTAATACAGCCTTATTGGAGTTGCACGTAACCCTGCTCTTCTGCATTAGCAAAACCGTGGAGCCCTACAAATAACCGACAACCTTCCGCCGGTGCAACCAATACCACGTGTACTGTGAGCGTACCATTATAAAAAAACCCACTTCGGGGCTGGCATGTATTTACAAACCTTCAGAGTAGTAATTTTGATTGAAGCAAAAATACACATTTCTTCTTTTTGTTTTGCACATTTCACCCCAAAAGTATTTGAACACAGTCGTAAAAACAAAAAAGTGGAACGAAATGCAGTTTCATTTGAGGTGGATCGTTTCATGTTCCCCTTTTGAACCCAGTGCAAAACCAGGACTGTACAATTGCACTGCCACTTTACTAAGGGCATTATCTCGTTTCGCAAAGCCGCTATATACTTGCGGCACATTAGGAGAGATCGTGTCGACCAATAACACTGCACTCTATTTAAAAAATACACTTGACTGGTCTGAATAATCCTGCACCAAGGAGGACTCCTATGCTTTAAAAATGTAATTAAAGTTCGCTACACAGAACTTGTTGGCCTATTGAGCCATCATGTTTATATCATTAAAAGTTACACGGTCTATTTTACTCCCCTTCCCAGGGCAGTTCTGACTGCTCTTGGAATGAAGATTCTTCAGACAAAGACAACAAGAAGCTGCTCTGGAACAGTTCTGTGCAGCCCAGAATGACAAATCAAAGAATATCTTTCCTCCTGTCTAAAAGGCAACTTTGGACCTTAACCGAAAGATGAGCAAACAAGGTGCACTCCTGGTGTACACCCGGTGTACACCAAACTCTACAACAAACGCACAAACACAGGGTTGATGCCCCAATTCACGTCCCCCGATCAGTCTTGGATTGGCCAGTGCACGGTAAACAGTTCATCGCTCGTGCAAGCCACCACAACCGGCAGCATCGTCGACGGACTGCTGGTGATGTCCACGGACACGAGGGCGTCGGAGCTCAGCTGCTTGCTCCAATCCGGCCACTCCTTGTACTCCAAGTCGGATAGCGCCGACTTGTCTCGAAGCCGGTACAGGCACAGCCGGCCGCTCTCCAAGCCGATGGCCAGCAGGGTGCCGCGCAGAGCCAGGGCGGTCGCCCGGCATTTCCACCGCGACAGGCCACGCACTGGCCACAACCCGCGGCGGCCGCTGTCTACGGACGCGTAAAGCCCTGCGTTGTCTGAAACGAAAGACAGGCATCACCTTGGCTTGATAAGAAGGCGCGAAGACAAGACAAGAAAATTTACCCCACCTTCCCGCGAGGGGAACCCTGTGGAGATGCGACGCATCTTGGGGGTTCACTTGGTGTTTCCGTTCGGTTGATTCTCTAATTGCGTGAAACGTGTGAGGAACGCGTATGATGTATTCATTTCTTTGGCCGGTGCTGGAACGACCGCAGCTACGACGCAACATGGCGCGGCTATGACACAACACAATCCAACACAACCCACTTTAATCCAATCCAATCTAAATCCAATCCAAATCCAAGCCAATCTAAGCCAACCCAACCAAATCGAATCCAATCCAATGCCCCTCGCGAGAGAGTGTCCGCTATCAGAGAGGAGAGGGGGTGCGCGGCGGAGAGCGCAGCTCGCGCGGCGAGGAGAATGGGGGAGGGGTGTGGACGGACAACAACAACGCCGTATGGAGGGACAAGGCGAGTGAATGAGATGCAGTCGCATCTAAAAGGCAAAAGCCCTACTGCCAACGTCACTGTCTTGGGCTCAATAAGAAGATGCGAAGATGAGACAAGACAAGACAAAATCCACACTGTTGGAGTCATCTTGCAGGGGTCACCCTGCTAAAGCGAATGGACAAGTTTGCTGCAGTTGAAGAGTGGCGCATTTCTTTTAAATTGGGTTTAAATAACATTGGTTAGAGATGCGCAAGACTAATGTTGTAGGTGTGTTTTGTATTGCTGGCAGATAATTATTTCTTACATTACCGCAGGCATCCCTTTTAAGTTGCTACACTCGGAGGTATTCACAATTTAGAAGCAAGCAAGGAGAAAAGCGAAGGATAATAGAAATTTAAAGGTTAAAAAAAAAAAAAAAAAACACCAGCCCAGGGCCAATGCAGAGACTCAAACACAGTCTTCACTAGACAGTAATGTGATGCCACAATTGCGTGCTGGCCTGGGGATCATGGATAGTATGTAAAGCACATCAGCACCTACCAGCTTTGGTGCGACGTATTGGACTCGCGAATTCAACAATGTTTGTCAAGTTCCTTTTTTTTTTTTTTTTTTTCAACCTGCTGCAATGATGAATCAGTTGCTTTTCATGCCATCAGCACTCGATGGCATTTATCAAAATTACAGTGGTTTTACACACCGAACCCACACCTGGTCTACGAGGCACACAGTGTGGACGGCTCCGGATTAATTTTGACCACCTGAAGGTTTTCAAAGTGCCCCGAAATCTCGGCACGCAGCCGTTTTCGCTTTTCGCCTCCATCCAAAAAGCAGCCACCGCAGCTGAGATCGAGCCCATGTCCTTTTTCTTGGCCTTAGCTACTTAGCCACTGTGGCAGGTACTGGTGTCCGTCGAAACCAGTCATCATTTTTCTGACCGAGTGAAACTAAAAGCAGTTCATATAGTATTTCAATTTTGCGACATCATTCCCATCATTTCTCGCCAATTATCACATCACAGCGTCAAATCAAAACCTGAACGCTAGCAACACTAGGGCAGGGGACAGTGGTGACAGGGCTAATTTGGCGAGCGAGGTCCCAGCAGTGACTAAAGACAGGGTGGAACAGGCATTCAAAGAGATGAAGACAAAGAAGCCACAGGGAGCCATAAAATAACTGTTCATTTGCCAAAGGACAGAAAAGGGATACTTAAAAGGCTCGCGAAATTGTTCCCGGTATGCTTCAGGGCTTTCGCTGTCATCGTTCTTTCGCTGGACTTTAATTCTCTGAGGAGGCGACTGCCCTTTTGCAATGACACAGTAATATTCTGAGAAACGCACATTTTACATAGGTCGACAGTTCTGTGAGCAATCCGCAGACTCAAGAAAACGCAGGAGTAGGACAATGGCTCAAAGCAGTGCGTTGATTGATTGATTGATTGATTGATTGATTGGTTATGAGATTTAATGTGCTGATGCTACACAGGCGATGAGGCGCGCCGTGGTGGAGGGCTCTGGATTAATTTTGACCACCTTGGGATCTTTAACGTGCGCCAAAAACTCAAACACACAGACGTTTTCGCTTTTCACCTCCATTAGAAAAGCAGTCAAAGCAGTGTGTTTGTGAGTGCAAAGCGGTGTGACGATGCCACTTCAAGCAGCGCTCTGTGTTTTCTCGAGTTTGCCACTTACTCCTGAGCCCAAGTAAATCATGCATTTTTCTCGCCAATACTGCCTCATTTCAAAATGATGTCTGCAGCCTCACAGGATTCGTCCCACGCTTCCGCAATGCCGGGTATGTTGACTCTTGTTTTCGCTTTTGTTCCCCATATGCATCGCCGTTATAAATGTTCTTCAGTGGAAAGTCCGTTACTCGAACAAAAGGGTACGATAACGTTGCCCATCATGATGACGTGAAGCCAACAAACATCGGGCTACAACTGGACTAAGGAATCGTCAGCAGCGCCAAGCGCAGGCAACGTCGGTGGCTGATCGCTGCAGCAGCGAGTTCTCCCCAAGAAAATGACAGCGCAAAGTCCACCAAAGAAAATCCACTCCGTTTCACTGCCTTCACAGTCGGATATGAGAAAAAACATGGCCAGGCCGGCCTAGAAGAAGCATGGAGGTGCTTGTAATATGACGGGGTTGTGGCTGATGGTCTGGCTTCGGAAGACTTCCTCTATGCTGGCTCCTGAATCCTTGCAAGCGAGCAAGTGACACGACCTCATCGTTGTGCAAGGCATGCTGGGAAAATTGAAAGGGGTCCTAGGCAGTGACACTGACACCGAGGACGCCAAACCCCATACAACATTGAAGTGCTTGACTCAATTAACGTGCTTCAGCGCTACGCAAGTTTGACAAGGGCAGCTATATATGATGCAGACCCTGTGGGCCTATGAACGCAGTGCGAGGCCATTTTTTTAAAGCAAAGCAGTAAAAGAAGGTCACGTATTATTTTCAGTGAAAGTAAAGGCACTTTTAAATGGTCCTTAAACCTGGAAAGTACATTTTTCTGCCTGTTAGATACAGATTTTTGATGTGACAAAATTTTAATACAACAAAGCAAAGTGCCATTTTTTACGGTTCGTGATATCGTGGTTAACTGTACATGGCCATTATAGACTATGAAAGCGTTTAATCTGGTGGAAACCAGCATAGTATGTAATGGAAGCATGCAGTGACCAAAAGGTAGAGAAAACTCATAAAGGGTTCACAGAGGGAATATAGAAAGAATGTACAGGCACGCTATGTCTTCATTACAACCTCAAGAAGTTCCGTATTAACAATGATGTCAGACAAGGAGACAACAATATACAGTGGAACCTTGTTGATACATTCTCAGTTAATATGATTTCCCAGTTGCTATGTTCTCAACCGTGAACACTAAAAACTCCTCATAGTGCGTTTCTTACTGGATAGTAGTACGCTTTCCCAGATTGTATGTTTCTACCTCGCATTTTTTTTAAACGTATCAGCGAGGTTCTATTGTACATCTTTTCAGGTCTACTTTCTCAAGATATTCGGTTTTACTTAAAGCAAATGCTTAGTTTATAAGTGAAATATTGGAAATGTCCAAATTATTTTCAGGTGTAAAAGACATTTTATTTCCCCAAGTTATTTCAATTTCTTGTTTGACTCGCACTGTTTTATATCTGACTACCCTGGGACTGCCCTGGCAGGGTTCATACAGGCTTCAAAAGCAAAAATTCGAGGGTTTTCAAGGACTTTCAAGGACCAGAAAACACATTTTCAAGGTCCCCATCTAATGTTTTATCTGGGATTATTTATAACTTTTTAAACACAATGCAAAAGATTTTTGTTCCGCAATAACTAAGCACATTAGTGCACATTTAGGTGGGTGCTAACGGGTTCGTGAATGCTTCCTCAGCTTTTTTTTATTTCGTGGTTGGTATTGAGAGGTTTTTCTTTTTTTGGTGTTTTGCTCAGGCTGTTCGATTTCGAAACTTCGTTAATGTTGCCTGCATCGCCTGCTTTGTCAGCAAGAGTATCAGCTGAAATTAAATCAGCAAGTGTTGCTGCAAGGCAGGACGAACTATGTACACGTCCACCATTTGCACGTAAAAGCAAACGCAGATGGAGCGTATGAGGCACAGCAAACATGCAATGAGTGAGCGTCCACAGACTAGATCGAAAATGCAAGTAGAGAACAGAAGCTGGCTTTCACTGGATTTTATTGTGACGTGGATTGGATTGAGAAGTGCCTGTTCCCAATGTTGCCTCGTAATAATGAAAATCCACCAAACTTGTTATTTCCCACAATACACTGAAACTTGATTTTTACAATGTTTCTTTGCATTTGTTAACACCTAAAACCACTACAAACACTTTAAATTCTTGTGAAAAGGCAGGGCTATTGATTCTCTCCCGAAAAATCAAGGAGTTTCAAGGACCATTTAAACATTCCAGGACTATACAGGCCTTGAAATTGACACTTCTAAATTCAAGGGTTTTCAAGGTTTTCAAGGACCTGTGCAAACCCTGCCTGGGACTGCCCTAAGGTTACACCGGGCAGCACAAGTGATGTGCTTAGCGGGCCAGGAAGTTCCCGTAACATACTCGGTAGCGCACTCACCTGTGGCAACGATGAGCAGCCCCTTCCTTTGCATGAGCGCCTGCGACACCTGTACTGGCCCATAGCTGCGCACTTGGGGCAAAGGCCATCTCTCCCACTTGTCGTCGGCTAAGCTGATGCTGCCTCCCACCCACTTGGGACCCACGTGGGTGACCTGGGAAAAAGGTACGGGGCGGAAAAAAAAGTGCGAGGTTCCTAAAACGTCATAACATCCCTAGGTGACATAAGCCTGCTCTCTGCAGTTTGATCCAGCCTAGAGGACTAGTCTGGCAGATGACCTCCAGCTCGAGTTGGTCGCCCGTTGAAAGAAAACTCAAAAAAAAAAAATTGTCAGATTTAGCGTGCCGAAGCTACACGTGGGCTCCGCATTAACTTTGACCACCTGGGAATCCTTAATGTGCACTGAAATCTCAACAGATGGGCATTTTTGCTTTTTGCCTTATATTTTATAATGTTTGCTAGCTGAGGTTCATCCCTTCTAAAAATCGCGTGCCCTGCAGAAGTTCGTGCATACATTTATTTTACGTTTACATGTCCCATGCTTCTTTCAGAAGATCACTTCATTAAGCTCTACTAATTTCGCGCTTCCCCATTTAAGATTGCTAGATTAAGCCTCTAGCCTCTTATATCGTAAATATCCCTTACTCCTCCTTTTCTTGAGTCGTGGGTTTCTTCCTATCAAATTAACGGGCAAATAGTGCGGGAATATTAATGGTCATAATTCCAAAATCCTTCCAGTTACATGTGGCGTTCCGCAGGGGAGTTTGCTTGTTCCCCTACTTTTAAATGCAGAGCATTTCTTTAACTCACATGTAGCGTCCGCCGTCCATCCGCAACAGCTCAGCGCGCAGGTGCGCCCTCTCCCCCACTCCTCCTCTCCCGCATCACGCTACCCTCCTCACTCTCAACAACAGGTCCGCACCCCTCTCCCTACACTATATAAAAAAAAAAATCCCCCCACCTCCCCGAAGGGGATCGTGCGGAAATGCGAATGCTTTGGGTGCACCGAATTCTTCTTTGCGGTATCGTCGCCGCGAGGGATTCGACTTCACCGACTTCCATCGCTATCAAGGCGCCAGTCGGCAAGCAGTCACAAAGAGAGGCGCGCGCTCCCTGCATTTATATGCGCAGCGAGCGGAGAGGGGTACGCGGAGAGGAGAGAGATACCCGCGCCAGCCCACGCGTGAGCTCTCTCTCCACCCCGAGCTCCGCGATGCGAGCTCCTCCTCTCCACTCACTCTCCGCTACTCCGCCCGAGCTCCGCGATGCGAGCGCCCTCACACGCCGAGCGCGCTCCTCCTCTCCCCTTGCCCTCCGCTACTCCGCACCTGCTCCGGTTGCTAGGCGCGCGCCACAGCTGTTGCTAGGCACACGCCGCTCAACGACGCAAGACAACCCGCGGCTAAGAAATGCATTCGCATTTAAAATAATAGTTATCGGCGCCTGGTTTCGATCCCACGACCCTGTGGGCGGAACGCGAGGTACATGGTGCTCTTCCCACTGCGCCACAAAAGTGACACAGAATCAAAGGGTACGAACGCGCCTTATATCCTTGACTCATTCAAACTACGTCAAGAAGCTGCTGATACACGGCAGCAGTTGCATCGATCTCGTCTTCACCAGTTGCTGCAACGCACGACCACTGCTTAAAGACCCCTTAACAGTACACTTTAGCGACCACGAAGCCGTCGTTCTCAGCGTCCAATACAACGACAACAGCAACAAATAAATAAATAACGACTTACAACAACCCACTCCTTGCCTTCACTTCTTGCGTCACAAAAAAAAAAAGAAAAATTGGGCCCATCTCTCCACGAGGGGGGACTCGAGTCGCAAAATCACAAAAGTAATAATTAAAGGGGCACTGACACAAAATTTTGAAGGCGAGATAACTTCGGAGATAGATTGGTGGGAACACTTTTATACATCATCTGCAAAATATCAGCGGTGAATACAGCCTAGAACATATTTAAAATCAATTTTGAAGTGTGCGAAACGCAACCGAGCGGCCAGCAGAGGACCACGCGCAAGTGTAAATAAACAACATCCAAACACGTCACGAGTTTGTGTTTGCCGCTTCCGCACTGCCGGCTCGCCGCTCCAATCGGAGGGCCGGAGGGCGGAGCTTCTGCTCTCGAGAACGAACGACCCGATCGTTGGCAGCGGAGGCGCCGTGATTTCGTCAGCTCATCGGGCAGCTGGCCGCGACGAAAGTTCTACAGCGATTCCAGGCACTCTGTTTCTATTACTGTTTATTACCATTGGATGCGGAAACGCGCCGGAGGCGCGAAAAGCCCACTGAGCCAGCCGCACGGTCGCTGTGCAGGCGGCGGCCACGGCCGCGAAGTGGCCCACGCCGGCGCAGGTAGCTCGAGTGATAGCTTGTTACCGCTGCACGAAATTGTCCCCAAGTCCCGACCATGGTGGCTTACATGAGAAAGGAGTTAATGATGCCATGGCGGGTTGCATTAAAAATTGTCATCTGCACCGCTTACGAGAGCGGCACTTGAATATCCGCCGCAGTGCTAAGCCGAACACATCTGTAGGCGGACCTGTAGGCAGACCGGCCGGCTGCTCCCAGCGCGCGTCTTGCCACCCACCGTCTCGAGCGGCGCGCGTCGTTCGTTAGCCGCGGTAGCATTTGCACTCGCAGCGCCTGCGTCACATCCACGGTCGCTTTTTAATTAGGCGCCTCACGAGATCAGTACGGGGGGGCATTCGCAGAAACTGCCGTCGATGCGGATTCGACAGTGCTACGGCGGCTCTGCTCTGTAACTGTGATATCCCTCCGACGGTCACGTGGTCAGCTTTGTTCACACAAAATCCACAAAATCCATCGTTTCGCGGCACTCGCTGAAACCGAAACTGCGACTGGCCGCATTGAAAATGCCTCTAATTAAACAACCGTCGCACGCTGAAGCAAATGAGGTTTCTACAGGTTATAAGTAGGTCACTAGCTACTTATCGCAACAAAAAAAACAAGATGCAAAATTTTTGTGTCAGTGCCCCTTTAATATATGAAAGAAATAATAATAATTAATAGTAATAAGCAATAATAGTTAACACATTCACTACCACCCCACCACCACCCCCCAAACACTAACATTAACACAATACACCCACCCCCTACGCGACGCATTTACTCGAGTCCCCCCTCGTGGGGAGATGGGCCCAATTTTTTCTTATTTGTTGCAATGATATTGTTGATAGTGTTGCCGAATTTGTACAAATACGCCTCGAAAAAACAAACTGCACGCAAATTAACGGGGACAAGAACACATAAAGACGGCACAAGCGCATGCATCATTACCAACTCGCCCAACTCTCAACCCTTTTACTTGTACAAATACGTCTTTTCGCAGACGACTGTATACCGTCTAATAATGTTCACTCTGTTGATGACCGGACTGCCCTAAACTCTGCTCTGAACAACCTTCTTTCCTGGTGCACTAAATGGGGTTAGAGATTAAATGCCGAAAAATCCGTTTATCTTAGAATGACCAAAAATACTCTTCCCCTTAAATTTTTCTACACAGTTTCCAACAATCCCCCAGTTGAAGTTTGTGAATATAAATATCTCAGTGTTACAATTACTAACAATTTTAATTAAGCTGGAATATTCACACCGGTAACATCTGCGCTTTAGCATTCTGTAAGCTTTGTCAACGGAGGCGGTAAAGCTTAAAGATGCTCCCTCTCATGTAAAACACCTGCCTACACCACTTTCATTAGACCAAAATTAGAATATGCTTGCATAGTCTAGGATTCTTACACCAAATCTAACATGAATAGTGTTGAGAAAATTTAAGGAAAAGCTGTACCTTTTATTTTCTCAAAATACAATCGCCGTGAGTCTGTTACCAACCTTATGATCAGTAATAACATCTACACTTTCAAGTTAAGACAGAAATTCCTTCACTTGAAGTTTCTTCATTAACTATTCACCAATAAGCTTGGGTTAGACCGTGCTGCCTATCAAGACTCCTTTCAACAAGAAAAACCCGTCACATCCACGAACTTTCATTAACCCATTTTTCATCAGGACTAACACTTTCAAGTTCTCGTTTTTTCCTCGCACCATTGAAGAATGGCATTTGTTACTTGTAACTACACTTTCATCTATAGAAAACTTAGAAACGTATCTGAACCAAACTGCCACTGTCCCAAATTGAAGTTTGCTGTGTTGATGCATTGTTGTCCTGCGAATTGTTTAGCCTCCTTTCCCTCCTGTCGTGTTTTTTTTTCCCCATGACATTGTTATTTACTTGTGTTTCGAAATTCGTGCTGCTTTTTTCCCTTTCTTTTACCCATATTCTTGTATTTGTTTTTTTTTCACCATGCATTTTGCACTTGTGTAGAATTCTACTCGTCTTTCCACTCGTGCTTGCATTTTGTAAGCCAGCAGTGTTGAATTATTGAAAATGAAAAACTGAAAGTAAATGAAACAAACTGAATTTTGTAGCACTGACACAGACAAGGACAATGCGAGGGAATACACACAGGACGCTACCACATGTTTCCTCGCTTTGTCATTGTCTGTGTCAGCCCTACAAGATATTCACAATCCCCATTCGAGATTTGTGATGACACAAATCATGGTGTGGGTAAGTGTAACGGGCGTTAACACCCATTTCATGCTTTTTGCGCTTTCCGCATTAATAAGCCTGCTGCTGCTGCGAGTGGTACGTTTGTATTCACGACACTTGCATCTGCCGACGTGGGCCAACTCGCTCTTACACTCTTGCGTCCCTTTTACGGTTTTGCCTTTAAAATGTACCACAAACGACCAGGCACGGTGGCACACCAGTGGCCAGTAAAGGGTCCATGCCGACAAAATGCAAGTTTGGTTCATTCAAAAGACTGCCTCGTTAGAATAACACTAACATCACTTTTAAGGCAAACATCACTTGAATAAGCTATATACTCAGGAAAAAAGAGAATGGTCATGCGACGCGCTAGCTCATTTCCTGCACTAGAAACTACGACAAGTTCTGGGCGGCTGTGCGATTGGCTGCGTCCGGCAAAAGCAAACGCACGTTAGGCAGGGCTTGCATGCATGCCAAACGAGCTAGTTGCACTTAAATTTAATGCATATTCCTTTATAACAGTAAGAATACTGGGGTAAACAATGGAAGTTACGAACACACACGTAAACATAGAAGCACCAGTGCGTACTGCGCGCACTATGCCAGTTACAGCGGCACAGCCATCTGGCGTGTCAAGCTTACACTGGCCAACTAGCATAAGCGACATTGTTTTCTGTGACCATGTTTGTTCAGCATACCCAATGTTTCACGAAATGAGTATTATCAACTGTAAAAAAGATTATCCAGGCACAAATCCGGTCAAAAACAAAGCCATGGGGGAACGTGGTCCCGAGCAGTAGGGTGGCGCCATCTAGGAGGACTGACAGCAAACAAGGCGTTCTGCCGTTCGCTGCAGCCGTAGTCCACCTACTTACGTTCGCCTTAGTACTTGCGCTAGACACTGCAGACATCACGAAACACGTGATTCAGCAGGATAATCAAAATGATGGCTTAAACTGTGTAATTTCTCAATGAATAAAGCCTCGTTTGGTGTCCGACAGGTACCGGGGGCCCTATAAGACACCAAATCTTTCGAATAAAACAAACTTGTATTTTGTCTGCATGGCCCCTTTAATAAAAATTAAAGCTGTTCCACTCAACGCGAAAGCTGTCGGAAGTGCAGAGCAGTGATTCGCCATAATGGGCTGTGGCGCCGTTATCCGCTCACTGCTACCACCCAATGCAATTCAAATTTCCCGCCTTTGCAGTGCTCGCGCAACCCCGAAACTGCGCCAGCGGGAGTTCTGTTCTCTTTGTGCTTATCCTCCCATACGTGCCGGCGTTGGACTGCCACGTTTTTTCGCTTACTATCGTACAAACTAACCCCACGAGCGTTCCTAACTAAATGAACGTGGGTGCCGCCGGATATTTGCGTATATTTTGCCTCAAATGTACCTGCAGTTTTCTTTGCGCAAAACAACGGGGAGATGTATGACAAGCGCCAGTGGTTCACGAGTTTCAAACGCTTATGACTATGTAAACCGCTTGGCTTTTGAAGCCTCTGTGGGACGCTGCGACGACAGCTGCTACGACAGAACGCCACGTGGCTCCACTCGGGTCCAGCGAGTGAACTACGACAACAAGGCAAGCCCTGAAAGTGCTCTGCCCTTAAAAGAGCAGAACAGTCAAACTCACGCTGTCTTCGCTGATGCCTATCCAGGTGCAGGCACCAAGGCTGTTGGGGACCCGCAACAACGGACGGAACTCGACCAGAGTGCTCCCTTTGAACACGAGCTTCAGGACAAGTACTGCGCAGCGCCTCTCGCTCAGCGCCGCCAGCAAGTCGCCACAGACACTGCGCGAAAATGGGATGGGAACGGTGCGACAAATGAAAAACAACATACAGTGTTAACTGGTGGAGGCACCCCGGCCAAAAATGTAATACAGTGGAACCCATGCTGATACGTCCCCCAGACTTGCGACGACCTGCTTTTTATGACAAATCCCCGCGGTCCCAGCAAACTCCCCATAGAAACAATGCGTTAAAAACCCCAATGATACGACGCTCGAGTGCACGTGGTTTGCTTCATACAACGAACCCTGGCGTAGAAAAACCGGCATTTTTTCCGTCTTTTACACCGCTTTCCTGCTTCATCTTGACCTTTCTTTATTGTTAACCCCCATTCGACCCTGCTTGATGTGCAACGGGTCCGAGCAGGCAGGTATGTGTGAACGGGAGTTTACCTCTACCGAGCGCTCGCTTTCCTAGCCCGCTCAACCCCCCCCTCTCCCTCCCTCCCTCCCTCCCTCCCTCCCTCCCTCCCTCCCTCCCTCCCTCCCTCCCTCCCTCCCTCCCTCCCCCTCTCCCCCCCCTCTCTCTCTCTCTCTCTCTCTGCCTGCATATCAGTGTCTTTCAAAGCGGCGTTGTCGCTCTGCGCCTTTCTTTGCCACTTTCTTTCCATTGCCACCTGGTACTATTGTTCGTTTTGCTTGGCCTTGGCAGTTTCTCACTCTCCTTTTCCCCTCTCAATTTGCTCGAGCATGTCCGCCTTATCTCTTACGCGGGCAAGGCACGGGGCTGGCAGGCTATGAATAGCGCCAGATGGCACGGGGGTGGCGTATTGCGCCGCGCTTGGCTGGCACGCTACCTCGGATGCAGTGGAGAGGAGGGGCGCACAAAATAGGGGGTTCTTTTTTTTTTTAATAACTTGGGAATTTCAGCTAAATGTTCCCAAATCACGCGAGACCGCGCTAAATACAGCAGTTTATAAGTTGCGTGAAACCAGCTACTAGGCTGGCATTTACCCGCACCTCGGTCATACGACACCCTGGATATACGACCCTTTCGCATGGTCTCTTGAAAGTCGTAGTATCAAGGTTCCACAGTAACAGCAACAGAGACATGAGGCATTTTGTTTGCAAAATGAGCCAGATCCACCTAACGCGAATTTGAGAAACAAGCAAAAGTTTGTTACCGGACCTAAATGCAACGCCATCAAAGCTATTATATGACATACTTTACATGTCAGCTAGGGCTAGTTTATGGCCACAAATAAATAAAAATTATGCCATGAATTTGAGCAATATTGGGTTGGTCTTGGCTCATGTTGAATTGAAACGCTCAAGTTGACGCGACATTTTTGTGAAAACTTTATTTAAATTCACCATCAAGCACGGTGCGATTGAGTTTTGGTGAAAAAGGCATTATAAATATGCAACAGGGCCTCAAGAACGGTAGAACTATACATGGAGAGCAGGTGAGTCCTCTTGGCACCATTAGCTGCTCTTTTCAAATTCTTCCCCGGGATAATTATCTTGGGCACGCGTCAAGGCACTAACGAAGTAAGCAAGCTCTTCATTGCTTTGCCATGAATTTCCAAAACACTTCCCAAGATGGCGGCTCATATCTTCTTCTTCAACTTAATGGAGTGATTGGTACTCTCAGGGGCATAGAGCTTCATACTAATATATACTAGAGGGAAATCTGGCGCTGCATTTGCGGGCCGCCGTGGACGGCGCCATTGCAGCTAGCGACGTTCCTCGCCTCCTTGGCTTGGTTAGCCACATGGCTTCTTTTTCGTCTTGAAGCCAAAATCAATAAAAGGGGTAACATTTTTTTTTCTTCATCTTGCATGAAGCTTCTAAATAATCCCTGACAAATACATCTTTCTGGAGCTTTAATTTTACAATAATAAAACAAATTCGATTAATCTTCTGCAGCAATATTGTTGCATTTTTGCAGCCAAAGCCAACTTTTCAGCCTGTTCGTGAGCCATGCCAAGGAAAAGTAGAACGTGCCTGCCCAGTACATGACAGCACGCTCGCTGAAGCGCGGTTCCCCGAGACAGTGGCGCCAGATTTCCCACTAGTATATATTAGTATGAAACTCTATGCTCAGAGGGAGGGGGGGAGATTTGCCATTTCCTCTAAGCAGCGTCTATTTTAGTTAAGTACTAAAAAGGTCAATATGGGAGTAAAAAAATAAATATAACCACAGTTATTTGGTAGAGAGGGATGAGGAGAAATGAAATTATTGTTTGACATCTCTCAGTTTCATTTCGTTCGACTTTTTCCTTCCGTTCACTTCGTCATTGACATCTAGGGGCAGATATTTCGCCGATCTCCTAATTGCCGCCTGAATTCATAATAAGCCAGCTCCGAAAAGCAAAAGCAAAAGAGAGAGAGAGAGAGAGAGAGAGAGAGAGAGAGAGAGAGAGAGAGAGAGAGAGAAAAACCTTTCGAAAACACTTATGAAACAGTCGAAGAGTCAAGCCAGAAACAAACTCCCATTGGGCCAATGGATTTGGCTCATGTTGATCCGTGAAACAGTAGGATCTGGCTGATTTTAAATGCAGAGCATTTCTTTAACTAACATGTAGCGTCCACCGTCCGTCCGCAACAGCTCAGCGCGCAGGTGCGCCCTCTCCCCCACTCCTCCTCTCCCGCGTCACGCTTGCAGCACATGTGCAGCGCGCGGAGCTTCGTAGTTGAGCGCGCTCCGGTGCTGCAAGCACCGTAGCAACAGCAGGTGCTGGCGTGACGGTGGCGTGATAGCGCTCTCTCTCTCCACCCCCTCTCCCTCTACTGCGTTCGTTGGGAATATAATCCACCCACCGATCTTACCGCAAATAAATAATAATAATAACACTTGACGTTACCTAATACTCGTCCCGTACTCTCTCTCCCCAATCATACCAACAACAACAACAACCCTACCACCACCATTACAACACCCATCGCCACCGCCACGCGCGTAACGCCGCTAATGCTCTGCATTTACTCGTGCCCCTCCCGCGGGGGCATGTCGGGGGTCCCTTTTTTATACGAACTATGATCTGCATACACGTTTTCGGGGCGTTATTTCAACTATTTTCTTGCCACTACTTTTTTTAGGTGAGAGTTGCAGAGTTTTTCTTGTCAGTGCAGTTTTATCTGAACTAATTTTGGTTTTTGGATCTGGCTCATTTCGGGGGAAAAAAAACAACAACAACAAAAAAACGCACACCTCACATGACAATGGCTCTGAACTTCAAGCCAGGAGGAGCTCGTCTCACCTCAAGGACGTCACGGGATAGCCAGTCTGCCTGGACAGAATGTGCCTGGAGTCAAAGTCCACCTGGCGGGCTTGAATGCGTGACTCTTCCGTGGAGTACACCAGGGTGGAATGCAGCACCTCCAACCCACCAAACCAGGGCCGGGAAACTGCGAGAGTTGTTATACCCCTGTCACACGGCAAACCTAATGTCATTCGAAGCAAACGACAATTAGCTCATCCGGTTTGGCTGTGTGGGTCTACACGGCAAAGCAAATGTCATTCGATAAGGATAGTAGTGGTGTTTTGGAGGTCCACAGAATTGTAAAGTAATGGTGTAAACGAATCTTCAATGTTTTCAAACCTTTTACTGTTTTAAAACGAAAAAAAATTACTTTTGCAATGAGAAGTGTATAGCTCTGTTTCAGGATAAATCCAAATCTGTAAGCAACAAATCTGTGTCTGGTTGGCAGCTAACATGTCAAACGTTTGTAAAGGTGTTGATTGCCTTCATTTCAATAGAGTTGAACCTCGATATAACGAACCTCGATTTAACGAAATTCGCGATATAACGAATTTTTTCAAGTTTTCCATCAAAATTTTGCAAAATGCATGTATTTTTATCTCGATTTTACGAAGTAATTTCGTGCGGCGCTCCCGATTTAACGAAGTCACGGCAAAAAGGAAGAACGAAATTCCAGTCGAGGCACGTTTTATTTTGCCTCTTAGAGCCTACATTGAAAACATTCAGTACTCGCATAACTCTTAAACGGCTAAAATGAAAGAAAAGCGGTGAAATCTGCGGTTGACAACAATTCAAAGCGATGAAAGAAGCTGCTCCAACCGCTAGTGGTCATAGACGGTTGAATAGTGCGGCCACCATTTTGACGTCTCCGTCGTTGCCTACATCAGCGCCCTCTATGCTTAGGCTGCCAAAGCCTACTTCAAGCTTTTTTTCTACGCATCCTTCCTCACGGTGCTGCTGCTCTAGGTTGTGCTCGCTGATAACCACATTAATATTTTGCTCGTGCATCATTGGGGAGTCTTGTAAGCAGCGTGAACACTCCAAGGAAAAGATAAGTGTTTCGAACAAGAGCCCGAGGAAGTGTCAGGGAAACCGACGGTAGACCGACGGCCACCGAAGTGATGGATGCCATCGACGTTCTGCGGAGGCACGCAGGCGCACGCGAATGTGTAAGAGCAAGCCTTGTTAGCGCTGTCAGCATACGAGGTCAAGAAACGCTAAGCACTGCTTACGGACGTCTTAACTACAGCTTAAACATCGAGTGCTGGTGGCAATAAATTGCTTTCTTTGAACGTGGTCGTTTTCGTTTCACCCGGGTTCATTAGACAGCTGCGGTGCAGAGAAATCGGTTTCTTTAGGGCTCAGCTGGCATAAAAGTAATTGCTTAATCGAATTTTGCCGGAAGATACTTACTGTAAGCTTTCCGCTTTAGCGGGAGCACGTAAGCGCTGCTACACAGTCCGTCCGCGTGCACTCTGCTCGACTCACAATCATGGGTATCTCTAGTGTCGTGGTTGCATCCCACGCCCATACTGCAGAGTTTTTGTACATGAAAAAAAAGTCTTTAGAAAGTTTCATAGCACCGTTTCGCTGTTGGCCCGCTGCACCCCTCAACGCCGCGCCTAAGCCTACCTCTGAACGGATCAAAAGAGGCGTAACTTCGAGTCAGCACCTTGCCGGGGTGAAGTTCATGGGGCATGGACGCGGGTTCAAATGACTAGCAGCGGCGTTTAGTATTGACTGCAATGAAAAAAATAAAAAGTGGAAACCTAGTCTGCGATCACATTTAATTGCGGAAAAAGCACCGGTTTTACGATGACACATGAACTACCGTCGGCTATCCGAATTACATAGCCTAAGTGTTGAAACTCTCAATTCACACGATTTTCGCGGCCAGTTTTAGTACAAATTTCGCTTTAAGTGGAGAGGTAACTACATAGCAGTTGTTTCTGGGCGATGGGCAAGGTTTTGAAACCTCAATAGCTGGTTAAATGAACTGTAAAATCGAAACCTCGATTTTACGAAATTCTCGATTTAATGAAATTTCCGCCCGCAAGTACGACTTCGTTATATCGAGGTTTAGCTGTATAAAACAACATTCAAAGGAAAATATTGATTGACTGGTAGGTCTTAGACAAAGTGCTTTAGAGTTTATCGTTGATCTTTCTAGTTTAGTGAAAGGACCACTGTTGGCGAGACTACTCGTTTGGTTCGGAAGCTACTGAAAATAGGTTCGCCGCACTCATTGAATCCCAGAATGCCACTCGTGGAAATGTAATTTAGCCTTCCACGTAGCGCCAAACTAATGGCATTCACAGCTAACGTCATTCCCTTTAAATGTCATTAGATCAGCGTGTGATAGCGGTAATGTACCTCTGTCACATGGCAAAATCTTGTGACATTTAGAGCAAACGTCGTTCGCTCTAAATGTCATTAATTTGGTGCTACACGAGAATGCCGAATCACATACGAGACGAATGGCATTTAGCGGCTAAATGAGGTTGGGGAGCTCATTCAGCGGCCAAATGAGTAGCCTCGACAGCAGTGGCGCGTTACTGGACAAAAAAAAAAAATTAGATTAATCCCCCTTTCATAGGAATCAGTAAAAAAGTGAGAGGATCAGTTGATGTTTATTTTGCACTGATATGAACCTGAACATCGCTATTTATATTTCGTCGGTACGGCACTGTCAGACTTATCAACATTAGACACTGGATTGTACGCGTCGGAGCACTGCGTAAACCCGAATGAAACCACACGCGCTCGCAAACCATGCGAACGATACCGAACGGGCTGCCAGTGAATCCTTTGGTGAACTCGCAGTCCGCTGCAGCGAAAGAGCCTGATTTGCAGGCTGTCTTGTGGGTGTGCTTGGCAAGTGACAACCTGCTGGTGTGTTGCTTTCGCAAATGTGCGACCACTGCGTCCCTGGCTCCGTATTGTGTACGGCAGACAGTTGCGTTGCACCGAGCTCAGCTGGCGCCAACTGTTGGCGCTCATTTAGTATCATGATGCACTACTTCGCTTCACCGCTCTTAGACAGCAGCACCCTCGAAACAGAGGCGGTTATAAGAGAGATATATGGTGCGTTCATACGGGTGTCCACGCTTCAGCTCGTAGTGGAGTTGGTCAAGCGCCTGGCACCTCTCGTTGCGGCGACCGAGCACCCGGCTCGAAGCCTGGGGGCGCAGCCGCATTTTTCTGGCGATGTCATTTCCATTACGGATATGACATTAGTAAGATCTTGGTGGATCCCGGCATAAAACACTTTCGCGTTAAAAAGTTCAGTAATAAACCATAGAGTACTGTTTCTAAAAACTGTCAGTAAACTTATATTTTCTTCCTTGTATTGTTTTTCAAAGAAAGAGAGACAAACAAGTATTAACAAAAAAAAGAAATCTCGTCCCTAATGCCCGCTATTCTGATTAGGATTTCTTGTGGTCTTGTCGCGGCTTGTAATGTCTACTTATGTCAGCTAAAACGGCGATTTTCTTCTTTTTAATTTAAAAAAAAGAATTATTTGTTTTGTTTTAAAGAACCATTGTGTATGAAAACATTTCTGATGCACTTAAACTATAATTTTGCAGTTTTGCGAGTTCGCTAACTGTCACCACTATCACTATCAAATGACATTTGTTTCACCGTGTAAAGACGCACGGCCAAACCGAATGTCATTAACAGCTAATGTGATTCACTTCGAATCACATTAGATTTGCTGTGTGACAGGGGTATTACTTTAACAGGCTCATTTGTAACCCTCACCCACGGTTAGCCTACAGTCAAAAAGACTACCCAAACTTTCGCACATTAAAAAAAAAAAGCCTGAAAATACGGACGTCTCCGCTTCAAAGCGTTCAGCTGCAATGATCAATTAGCGCGCCCCACAAAGCTGCACTGTAATCAGTACTGTGGCTTGGGTGACTGCACTGTAAGCAGTATGCCTTTACACCGATTTCTATGGCAGGCATAGTAGTGGTCATAACAACCCTCATGATATCCGGTCTCGCACTGTAGAAGATTAATCAAATTTGTTTTGTTATTATAAAACGGAAGTGTTAAAAAGATTTATCTGTCAGTGATTATTTAGAAGCTTCATGCAAGATGAACAAGAAAAAGATGTTACCCTCTTTTGTTGGCTTTGGCTTCAAGACCAAAAAAAGAAGCCTTGTGGCTAACCAAGCCAAGTAGGCGAGGAATGCTGCTAGCTGTGTGCCCATGACGGCCCGCAACAGCAACGCCAGATTTCTCTCTAGTATATTAATGTAAAACTCTATAAAATGAAAATTTAAGCTAGTTGGATACTATCCATTATAAAACAACCGCGTATAAATTGGACAGGACAGAATGCTCAAAAAGACACAAGTGCTGTTTGTGTCTCTTTCTGTGTCTACTTGTTGGCTCGGGATGAACAAATCGGCTCACCACAGCCATGGGGGTCGACCAGTACCATGTCGTTGACTGCCGCGTTCCATCCGGAGTACTCCATGGCAACGTATCCGCTCCGCCCATGCCAGTAGACGATCCGCCCGCTCTTGTGGCCGGTCACCACCAGGTCACCTGCAGATTGTGAGTCAAACACGTTCCCTTGTATTGCTGTGCCTTGTTTCTGGGCATGAAATGCTTGCACAACTCGCAGTGGAGAAGTTAAAGGCTGGTCGAAAATCCGCGCCAGCCCCGGGAATAAAAACTCCCACCGCAATGGATATGAAATAGCAACTAAAGTGGAGTTAGTAAACTGCACCACCGCTAAGGACAGCAAAAACGAGACGAAGGACGTGGCAGACAAGGACAGGCGATTCCTTGTCTGTCTCATCCTTTGTCTGGTTTTTGCTGCGCTTAACGGTGGTTTAACAGTGAGTGCCAACTAGCCTGTACCCATGCATTGTACAGAGGAATGGCTGCTTTGTTCGTCACTGCTTCTACCAGAGAAAGTGAGTTTGGGTGCCACGGCATAGTGAGGCATGGCTACAATGACAGGCTATGATCATGCCAACCGTTTCTGCTAATCGGTGTCTAGTCACGACTATGACGACAGGATACAATCGTAGGCTGTGAGTACTCCAGACTGTGACTGCAGTCTTCGTTTTTCTCAGCGACGACTTATACTAAGAAAAAAAAAATGAAAGAAAGAAATCGGCACGTCCGCTGTTGTTCTGACACGGAGTGCAACCCTGTGGATTGGAATTCCAGCGGCCACTGATTGCACGTTCATCTCGGAATAATTTATTCATGCTGTAACTACAACTAGTACCACCGATGCTCAACGCAGTTGGCTGCCGTCTTTTTCGTGCACTTTAGTCTTGCTAGCCTTCCAAACATTCTTCTTGACGTGGCAAAAGGCCACCTAATTACTGGGCAGTCTTGAGTGCTTAAAGGGACCACGCAGACAAAACACAAGTTAAGTGCATTCAAAAGATTGCCTAGTTAGAATCATACTGACACCACTTTTAATGCACGCTACACTCAAAAAAGCTGTATAATGAGGAAAAAAAGGAAATAGCTATGCGACCCACTAGCTCATTTCCCGCAACAGAACCTACGATGCCATATGCCCGCTATGCAATTAGCTGAGGCCGGCAAAAGCAAACGCAAATTAGGTGGGGCTCATAAGTTTGCCGAATGAGCTATCTGGCTTACATTTAGGGCACGCTCTTTTTATAGCAGTAAGAATGGTAGGGTAAACAGTGGGAGTTATGAAAGTATTTATAAACATATAAATACCGATGCGCACAGCTATTGGTACTGGGCACACTAGGCCTGTTTTAGCTGCACTGTGGTCCGCCGCTTTGGAGTTGTCCTACACAACACTGGCCGATTGGCGTAAGCGACGTTGTCTTACGTGGCCCTGTTCATCGAGCATACCCCATGTTTCCCGAAACGATTACTTTCTTAAAAATCAAACTGCGCGCAAATTAACGAGGACGTGAACACACTGAAGACTGCGCTTGTGGTGTCTTCAGTGTGTTCACGTCCTCGTTAATTTGCACGCAGTTTGATTTTTAAGATGCGTCAATACCAACTCGCCCAACTTTCGACTCTTTTACGATTACTTTCTACCGTAACAAAAACAAGACGGGAGCAAATACGGTCAAAAATAAAGCAACGGGGGGCAACGGTCCGTGGCTCTGTTTGGTAGCGCCATCTGAGAGGACTGACCGTAAGCAAGGCTGCAGAGCCTAATGATGCACTGGAAGCTCATTTGAATGCCCGCCCCTGTGACTTCATGGTGGACGTCATGAAAACACGCGATTTGGCGGGAGATTCAAAATTTCAATCTAGATTGATTAATTTCTCAAAGAACACGGCATTGTTTGCTGCTGGACAAGCACTGGGGGCACAATAAATCACCAAATCTTTCAAATAAAACAAACTTGTACTTTGTCTGCATGACCCCTTCAAAAGTTTTCGCTTCTGTCAACCACGTCTGCCATGCAATGTAAGCATTTCAATTTGCGGTCACGCTAGATGACATGGACGAAAAGTGTGAGCCACCACCGCGTGACTGCGAAATTATTAGTACTAGAAACACACACTAAGTGATTGGGCTAACGAACGAACTGAGTGATGGGAAACACCAGCAGTCCTTCCCGCGTACATTTTTCAAGCACTAGCTAATGTGTACGTCGCCCACGCATTAAATGGGTTGATACGAATGGAGAAAAAAAACTAAAATAAGTAGAATTAATCGGATTGCAAGAATCTAGATGATTGTAAACCCCAGCAATACCTTCACAGGAATTTCCTTTTTTTGAACGTTAAGAGTAGAAGAAATTGCCCATGAGCTAAAGAAAAAGGTAGAAAAAATTCCCACGCATTTCCCCGAGGGGGAGAATGTGAAAGTGCGAATGCACGATTGTCGGCCCGCTTGCGGCGCTTGCGCTCGGCCCCCGCAGCCCACCGCCTCGCCGCCTTCTCTTCCATCTCTTCCATCGGGTTTGTAGTATCACGTGTACACCACGCAGTTATCAAGCCGCTATAACGCCGCTGAGTCGCCAACGCACGCCGCTGACGACGTAGTTTGAATGCGTTAAAGATATAAGGCGCGTCACTAACATTGATATCAGCGTCGCGTCCGTGGCTTGGTCGGTAGAGCGTCGCGCTGCGGCCGCAAAGTCCTCGGATCGAAACCTGGCGCCGGATGCTGTTTCTTTTTTAAATATAGAGGAGCACTGCGGACGCCGCCGCCGCCACCGCCGGCGGTGGATGGTTTGGGGTCGCTTATAAAGTGCATTCGCACTTAAAAAGCACTATTTACTCCAGTCACAACCTTGAGTGGTGTTCTCTCAACTTCAAGTTGACAAGAATGATGGTTTATGAGTCAATGCAAAAATAAATAATGAATAAAATTCTGGTCCTTTTTTACGCCCTTTAAGCTGAAACAATAAAAAGACAGCGGTGAATAAGCTCTTTAGCAACAGCAAAAGCAATTCCTAGAGATCACATTTTTGTACTTACTGCGGGATACATCTTCTCCTACAAAATTCTCTAAACAAGTACATGCGCAATAGCACACATTTGTGAGCAACATCGAAGGCCCTGCAAACCTTCAGGCCTAAAAAAGGAACTCATGACTAGCATTTTGATGAATGATACACACAATAACTGCTTATCACTCACAGCGTTAAACAACTTCAGCATGCAGAGAAACATAGGTTAACTTCATGTTGCAGTTTACACAGATAAGAAGCGATGTGCATATCTGCATAGGTGTAGCTTGACACTTTAACGTTGTTTAGCGAGGAGTAAGTGCATGGAAACCTGTTTCTCACATACAACTGCACAAAAATTCCGATAAGAATCTTTCCATGTAACCCAAACCAGTTCAAAAATTGTGCATAAACAGAAAGGGAATAAAAAAATAAGACACAGCAAACAAATATACCTACAAATTGTGTATATTAAAGGAATCCCACAATTCTGACTGCACGTACCCACTTCAAAGAACAGCTAAGGCCCAAAGCTGGCTTAGTTGGTTTGGATAGAAATCCGCTATTACTAGCAAACAAAGAATGACAGCAGACTCACAGGGCTCCTGGAACACTGAAGTGAGTTGTAAGCATTGCTTAATCACATAAGCTATGTTCCAAGTTTCTTTCCAGACTTGCACGCATTTTTAAACGCGAAAAGTGTGCTCGAAAGCATCATTTCCCTAGCACCATCCTCTCCGCCAATTTGCTCACGTCAAGTAGACGACGAAGTCTGCAGGACAAACTATACCAGATTGCTAGCATGCTTAACCATTAAATCCAGTGCCTGAACAGACAAAAAAAAAGGGGGGGGGGGATCTGCTGTGGTGAGCAAGCATGAAAATCATTCTTCTGAAAGCTGAGATTGCATGAAAATGCACTGTGAAACAGTGTTACATCACTACAGTAGTCGGCAAATGGTGCATGATGTTCCTGATGCAGCCGATTACAGAACAACTAAGGCTGCAGACTTCCGCTAACTGGTCATACTACAACTTACACGAGTTATTCTGCACAACACAGCCACGAATAAGATTTAAACGAGCTCATTTTAGTGCCCCTTCAAACGCTTGTAGAACAGGGTCAATGAGGGCGTCCAATCTTTAGATTAGGTACTTTCTAAATATCGTAGCCCAATATTACTGCTCTACACTGACCACATAACTCCGGAACTCCTCTAAAAAAATGCTTTTTCTCTTTTCCCTTGTGCTCATAAAAATCCAGGCATTCTTTGTGCACTTATGCGCCGATGCAACACAGGCGATGAGGCACACCGTAGTGCAGGGCTCCGGATTAATTTCAACCACCTGGGGATCTTTAACGTGTGCCGAAATCTCGTACACACGGGCGTTTTTGCTTTTCGCCGCCACCAGAAAAGCGGCCGCCGCGGCCGGGAATCGAACCAGCGACCTCGTGCTCAGCAACACAACACCTTAGCCACTGAGCCACCGCGGCGGGTGGCACTGAAGCAATATAGTCACTATTGGCCAGCTTCGTTTGAGTTGCAGTGACAAAAACATTCCGTAGCCGCTTCCATTGAAACCACACAAAAGAAAAAAATCAGACAAAGAAAAAAAGGGGGGAATCTGCTGTGGTGAGCAATTAATGAACTGCTGTTCGGTGCGCTGGAAATAACTATTCCTTCCAGGCCTGAAAAGAGAAAATGTTACATTAGCCCCGCTACAGGAGACATTTAAGAAATGCTCACAATACTCAACAAACATAATCTCAGTTTTGCTATGGTCACAGAAGTAAATCACAGCCAGTTGCAACGGGCTCAACTGGCTGTAACAGGCTGCTGCAAATTTGACGTCTAGCGAGTGCCACGCACCACATTGTTTAAGATCCGCTGTCTTGTTTTATGCGTCACTTACAAAAGTTCAGTTCTGTTTGAGAAAAGTAGCATGGTTATCCAAGTCAGTCCCGCAAGGCATTTAGCGAAACAAATAGAATAAGGAAAGAACATGGATCTCTAGTTTTGTCTTCGTTGCACGGGGTAGCTACCAAGGCGCCCACACAGCACTACGTACCCGTGGCCTTGACACACGTTATTGGCGAGACGATCATGTCCTGAGCGCTCTGGACGATGTATGGCAACCTCGAGATCACACTTGCGGAGTACCAGCGCCTGTACACTGTGAACCAGTCGATCTCGGGGGCCTCCTCGGAGTCACCAGGTTCCTCCTCCCTGCGATTACGCCATCCAGTCAACCTCACTTGCATGGCAGCACTAATACAGTTCCCCGACCGCGTGCAGTGATCGCTTCGGTGAATGAGAGCAACCAACCTGCCACACTACTAAGTCCAGACGTCGTTCACAACACTATGACATGAAGATGCCAACATCGTGTCAATAATGATTGCGGTAATAGAAGTAACAGCCGCCGCAAAAGCATACGGACCGGTAAATGGATGCGGACTGGGAAAATGGGGGTGAAATTTAAGCATTAAGGGAGCTCGAAAGTTTGGGCTTGAAAGGTGGGAACCAGAAAAAAAAAAAAAAACGGTTTTGCCTTCCAGGCCCAAACTTCAAATAGTTCTAAATTCTGCTACAGACCAGATAGAATGGTAATGTCAGTCTTACTGCACTCCTTGATTTGTGCACAGTTCACTGGTACCTTGTGCAGCTGCATCACTCCAGCAGCTTGTTCACAAGAGCTGTCAAAAAATCAAATACCTATAAAAATCCGAATAAATGTGAACATAGTCGTTTTACACAAAAACAAATATTATATCTACAATCAGAGTAAAAAAACTACACATGTCCCCAATTTTTATGATCGTATTTGTAAAAATAAACGTTTTTGGTTTAAGACCAGTGTGCCTGCCCCCTTAAGGCAGCTAATGACATTTTCGCGGAGTTGCTTACACACTCACAAACGCAAACTACGTCAACTTGACCCACCCTTGCGTCACCTGCACAAGTGAGCACAGGCAATGCGATACTTTCCCCAGCATGCTCATACCGCCTTGGACTCCCACGATTCGTTGCATGAAAACTTGAATCGGTTTTGTTGTGGTGCCTTCTTGTTAGCCCCTCAGGTTGCGCTTGCAAATCCACTTTAAGCCAGCACCTGGGCTGAGAGGCGCACTGCATGACAGAGGTTTATGGGTTCATTCAGATCTCCCACAGAAATTTTTAACCAGCACCAAACCCCCTCAACCATGGGCAACTCTGTATTTTGCCTTCATCACACTGAATCCCATAGAACTCTCATGGCTGCTGCTTTCCAAATCACAAGAATTGAACAGAAGAAAAAAAAAAGGTACAGCTCAAAATTACGCGTGTTCAACCCTTCTGTAATGTTAAAAAAAAAAAAAAAAAAGAGGCCCGGCAATAAGAAGGATGCACCAGAAAGTTCTAGCTGTGCAGTCAGTCGAGGCTGCCCAAAGACACTTGACCCCTGACCTTCTAGCACTCCACCCAAAGTCCAAATTCCTGGCACTTTTAAAGATAGTGGACAGTCGCTGTGAAGCGGCACTCTCAGATAAGTTTATGATAACCTAAAACAAGGTTAAAGGTGTTTACATTTAAAGGTGCTTACATAAGGTATCACAAAATAGTGAAAGGAAAAGTTGGCTAGCTACACAAAACTACAGAGGTGGAGCTTTAACTGACGCAACATTCAAGACTTTAGTGCAATGTTGGCAAGTGTCACCAAGAAAAGCTGCGCAAGTTGAAAAAAAAAAAAAAAACAATTCCACCGAAACAATGAAGGAGAAGCTAGGAAGGCCTGTCACACATCAAGAGACAAACTGTTCTTGGTATGAAACAGAGATTTCACACTCCGTAAAGAAAGCGGACTAAGGGCTGGGTAAGAAGATTTTGAACAAACAAAATTGAGCAGAAATGGTTAGTTTTTTTTTTTTCTTGTGAGGGGCAGGTTGTGGGTATACGGCATTAAGTTGCGCATGGCTAACGGATGGATGCAACCATAAAAGTTAGCCACATATGTGCCATTGCATTTAAGAACAAATTCACCAACAAATTTCCTCCCTCTCAAGCATAGTAAGCTTGAAGTTTGCGCTGGGCTGGTTCAACATGATCACGCAAAATGATCTGGCCGCAAAGCAGCTTGCATACTTGAATAATTCAAGCCCGTGTGGCCGCACAACAACATCAGCGTAGAGATTAAGTTTACAGCCTCGTTATCCCTTTGTGGTGTTTTGCGCGTATATAACGGTTTTTATAATGAAAAACATTTTGTTAGAAATCAGCGTTGCGTATGCCCCCTTTGTTGCTTCCGAGAAGATTTTTCGCGCTCAAAAAGATAGTTCAAATCTTCAAGATATCATAGCTCAAATTAAGAAAGAGGAATGGACTTGGGCTGGCCATGTAGTGAGACGAACCGACAACCGGTGAACAATTAGGGTAACAAAGTGGATATACCAAAAGACGAGTCTAGAAGAAGGGGAAGGCCATTAACCTTAATGGAGGGATGTAATAGGGAAATTCGGAGAAATGGACTCGGACAGCGCAAGACATAAGCTTGCGAAGGTTAATGGGAGAGGCCTTCGTCCTGCAGTGGACCTAAATAGGATGTCGATGACGCTAGGGTTGAGGCCTGGGCAAGTTGGTTCATGACTTCGAAGGAGGGGAACAGCGAACAGATCATGGTTGTTGTAAGACAGCATCGTGTCGTTTCCTTCTACTCGTGCGCGTCAAAGTTTGCACTGTCCCCTCCTTCAATGTTGATGATGATTGTAGCACTGAAGTTATAGCCCTCCCCGTTTATATGAACTGAGAGCCAGTAAGTTTACTAAGACACAGACGTTTACTTACCTCGAGTCTCGGTGACCGAGCAGCTCGTCGAGTACCTCCGCATCGATCTCGGACCGGCACACCGCCTCCCAGTCTACGTGACCGTGTTCCAAGACCAGGGTGACCACTTCGCGCCACAGGTGGCACACTCTCGCACATCGCACGAGAGTCACGCCGTCCAGGTGCACCAATATCCGCACGAGCAGCTCGTTTGGTAGGCAGCTGATGGACGTCCCTTCGCACTGCAAACACAGGTCATGATACGTGGTTATAATAAATGACCTGCCACCAATGTTTGAGCACAGCTCAGTAGCAACCTGACACAACAAGCCCTAATCTTACTCATTCCGACATTTTTATGAACAAATCCTGATTCCCCCGACACCTTTAACGCGATTCTATGATGCTTCTTTGAAGAAAAAAAAGCGAAATATTGCAGCAGAAGTCCTTCGAGTGCACGGCAGTGAAAACACAAACCCAAATGCATCCACTACAACCAAACGAAGCACAGATTAAATCTTAGTACTGTAATAACACTATCAGTCACAGAGCTTTCGAGCCCGTCGTTGACGCCACACAAGACCCCAAACAGTTTGTTAGTGAAGCGCTTCTCAAAGTGACGGTTTCGCGGTGCATATTCTTTTGACACTGCTTCAGAATGGCGTCGTGTTCGTGCGGCGCTTTGGCAGCTCTTTTTTCGCGTATGCTGTCCTGCGTTCAGTCATTCCAGCCTAACGAGACCTTACACGTAGCATAACGTCGTCCGGTAGCCTCTGCGCACTCAACATATCATTTAGTTTTCTTAATGGCTTTAACCATCTCAATTTTTTTGTTCAGGTAACTACGGGGAAGCATCCCTGAGGAACACCCGTTACTGTTGAAGGATGGGCTCCTCGAACTTTGCGTGGGTGAAACGCTTCTTCAGCCGGTTCATCTCGGCGCGAATCAACTTCCTAGAGGAACACGTGCGAGTGATTTATGTTCACGAATCGACTTGACCTTACCCCCCATCCCTGCTACCAATCTCACGCTCCTCAATTTAACATAGCAAAACCTAGTAAGGTGCACAGCACGGTTAAGGTTTATAATACTATCCCCGGGCGGTGAACCACTAGCTGCTCAGACGATAATAAGTCTGAGCAGGGTAAAATACTCAGTGCTTCTGACAGGATAAGCCGACAGGTTGGCGGTTCACAGGAAATCACAAAGAGCTCCTCTGAGACGATCTGCTTGCGGTTTGCGTCACTTAGGCTCCTTGCAGCCGTTTTTCGCGTTGCCACCGTAATTGAGCCCTTCACTGAACATTTACGTACGACACTTGTCGCTGCCGATACTGAATCGCTAATCTTTGAGCACTTTGAGCACCGACACGCGTTGTAGCTCTGACTTCAACGTCCGCTCAAAAGCAACAGGTGTAATGGACTCTGTTGACACTTTGGTGCGGCAACCCACGGTTTATCTGGACACAAATGGGGGCAGTTAGAGTCACTGAGAAAACTAAACTGTACGCCGAGTATTACATTCTACTCTACGAGAGACAAGAACGTTCAGACTAGAGCCGCCAAATAAGCTCTAGTTCAGACTTCTGTTCGCCTGCTACTTTGCCGGCGGATAACGCTTAACTTTCCTCTACAAGTTGCACTCGACAGTCCCTGTTTACCTTTTCTTTTTCGCCGTCCGGGGTCAAATCCTTGGAGGACATGTTGCCTGGAATGACAACACTTTCACACCCACCACAGGACAAAGTACCCGCGTAACAACGTCGCTTCGTCAACGGAGCGCCATTGCCATTCCCACGGGTCCCAATCCGCACTCCTAGCGAATCATTTTTAAAATTGTCCGCACTCCTAGTGAGAATAAGTTTCAAAATTGTTCGCACTCTTTATTATTATTATCATTATTTCTTGCGTTGCGCGGTTGTTTGATGAGGTTTTGGAGCCCAGCGTGAAGCGTGGTTGAAGTTGCCAATGTCGCGTGCGTGTCTCAAATGCGTCGTCGTGTGCCTCTGCGTGGGTACGGTGAGCGCTAGCTGTATGAACCTTCGTACTGGACTGAAAGGAGGCTCAGGCTTGGGGAGCGTAGCTTGATGGAAAGCGCTTAAACTTAGACTGGTAAACAAGGACGAGAAAAACTACAACACAGGACGAAGCGCAAACTAACAACTGATTTATTTACGTGGATGAACATATATATACACACGTGCTTGTGTGAAAAGGAGACACAAAAAACAAAAAGATACAAAAAAGGTTTGAACGTGTGTGATTACAACTGCACACTGTGTACAAGGAGCGCGTGCTCAGTTCTTAGCGCGACAAGAAGTCTATTTCTCTTTTTGATAATGTTATAGATGGTGCGCTGGCGTGGGATGTTAATTTGCGAGTCACTTGCAATGTTTTCCCATGGATTTAGTTTTCGCGAACCAAACGTGCACACCACGTTCCGAATTTGTAGCGGAACCATATACATATATCGTGCGGGTAAAACGGGAATAAAACGAATGTACTGAAAAACCATTGACCAATTTGTTTCCACAAGGAACCGGTCCAGGATTATCCACCCCGGAATGTACTGAATTACTGATTATCCACCGTACTGATTATCCACCCCGGAATGTACCGGAATGTACTGAAAAACCATTGACCAATTTGTTTCCACAAGGAACCGGTCCAGGATTATCCACCCCCCCCCCCCCTCCCCCAACTTTATTAAGCGCCTCTAGGATTTGCTACAAGAGACCGACACACAACTAGACGTCGCTCAAGCCGGCAGAGCCAGCGAGCCACATCGACTGTGTAGGAAAGATTAGGCACCACTCCGGGTTTGAACAAGGTTTATTGATTTCAAGATAGCTAGCGTAGAACGGCATTCTGGACGGCTCGATGACGGCTGACGGCACCATCCTGGTGGTGGACAGGAGGCGGTCTGCAACAAAAGGCAGATCACGTTAGAGATGGTACGTTTTGGGAGATCAGCATTGCTTACCGAATGCGAACAGGGTTTAACGATTTCAAGACAGGCACAGCCGCGGACAGCTCGACTCGAACGGAATTCTGGACTGCTCGATGACGGCACCAGTACTGCTCGGCGGTTGCTGGGACGCATAGACAGGAGGCGATCTGCAACAAAAGGCAAATCACGTTAAAAATGCTACATTTTGGGAGGTCATCATTGCTTACCGAGTGCGGGGTCAGGATTACGCCTAACAGGAACGGGAAGGGACGCTGAAAGGCAAAGCAACACAGACGAACAACGACAGAACCACTTTTATTACCCGAAAACACCTCTGTACAGAACACGCGTCGTCGAGCTAGATAGGACAGATGTAGACGTGTACCTCCCTAGCCAGAAGAATAGTGAGTGTTTGCGTGAAGGGTACGGTGCAATGAGACACGACACAAGGGTCGGGGAAAAGGGAGGACGGGGGCGGAGCCGGACTCGAACCTGAAAGGGAACCGAGGACACCAATTCCACCACTTGCCTTTGCCACGACCCCACTTTGGAGCCGCGGACCGCAGAGCCGCGTTCCGTGCTTCAGTGGTGCTCGCTGAAGGTGGCGACTATTCCGAACGCCGTGCGAACCGAGGACGCGTGCCAGCGTAATGCGTTATCAAATATACCTCGGCTACCGCGGCGTTCGGAAAGGAAGACCGACTATCACCACAACTTGACGGGCTTCCGAGCTATAGTTTTACAATAGAGGCAGCGACGAAGGGCTTAAACCCCGCCACTGCGCCGCTGTCCCGAAAGCTACCGCCTACCGCGCACCGCAAAGCTTTGGTGACAGTCGGAGTCCCTGCGTCGCGACGGCCCAAGAAACGTCCGGCTACGAGGCGAATGTGCGCTCGGTTTGAAACTTAATTCAAATTCGCGGAATTCTGGCGTCGCGAAAAAAATTAGACGAAAGCCGGTTTCGTGGGCCCGCCGCACGTCGCCCCGGGCCTTTGGCCACGGAACTCACCACTTGGAAGAGTTGTCGGTGAAGCAGCCTACGCAGGTCCGCGAGGGAAGTTCGCAAGGGGCCCTCGTGGATGCGCTTGTCCGAGCGAGCCCGTTGGGAGCGGTGAATGGCACAGGCACAAAATGAAAACGACTCTAGAAAAAGAACATGGCAACCGTTGAAGAGTTAAAACCACTCTTTGCGCGAACCAAACTTCCCCGCTAGACAGTATCGCATCGAAAAAAAGCTCACCTATCCATCGACTCCACCCGCAGGCCGCCGAACCGTCTGCGTGCGATACGCAGCAGCCGGGCAAGATGGCGTACCATTTCGTGCGAAACGCGTTTATCAAAGCATCATAGAGCGCTGCTATTGGTCGGCCTTCGTCTACCCCTCCTCTCTTTCAACTCGCTATCGTCTTCCAGAACATTCTGCCAGTTGTAAAACGAAACGATTGAAAAAGACTTCCAACGAATTCCGCTCGTAGTTATCGCACCAAGTCGCGGCCGTGCGCGGTGACCGGAGCATGACAAGGCATTTTATGCTGCGTCACGGAGCAAGATGACCTATCTGCTTGGGGCATCTGCCTGCCTATCGCGCTATGCCGTTGCGTGTGTGCGAGTGGAATTTGCCTGGCGCGAATGCACGGTGCTCTCATGCTGCCGCCGCTAGCAACCGTCTTCTGCGGCTTTTGAAACCGAATTAAAAACGCCGCGTTTCGAGCGGAACACCAATGCTACTGCGTACGAGCCGTGACTGTAAAGAAGGCCGTAATTTGACGTGCTTCTTAGAGAGCTGTGGATGAAATTTTTAGAAGTATTTAATATGATTGCCGGTGCTTACAGCACCGAAAGGTCGTATGCTTGCCCGTTCTGGGGATGGTTATGCGGGCGGCGGTGGTGGCCTCAAAACATTCACATACGTACGCAGGGAACTGGCAAATAAGTTGGTCATTGGTAGCTAAAGTTATAAACAAAACATTTATCGTCGACAGTGTCAGGAAAAAAGGTACAAAGACACAATTAGTTGCAAGAAAAGCACGAAAACCGTCCAGTTGCCACGATGTAAGAACGCATGTCAGACACGACATCCCTGTGACAAAAGCAAGGTGACCAACGGTTAACTCAAGATGCGTGCGTAGCACAGAAGAGCAGTTGCGGTGAATTTAAAGGAAGTGGTCTTTCGTATTGGTTTCTATGCACAACGATGTTTGCATGCGAGCAGCCAGGTAAGATTTGTGTAAATGAATGGATGAATGAATGAATGAATTCAGGTAGGAAATGTCGAACGCCTCGTGTTCCAGAATTAAGGAAAGGGAGACAATAAACCCTGTTGCCTAGTGGTATATGATCCCTTACACATCAGCCCCGCGCACGGACCACTTATTTCAGGTCATTTTGGGGGAAAGTAGCTTTCCAGGAGGGCTAACAGGTCTATTTGATGATGTCTTTGTGTCCGCTCGCCGACAATATGAATCCGGCTTAGCAAGATTCGCATGAAACACAAACCACACTACATAAGTTCGCGCATACGAAGGTTGGATTGAACCACAACAAAATCATAAGGAAACGTACTTTTGGAAGCTTTCGCCAAAGACTTGTGTAAATAAAAAAATTAAAGGGGCAGTTCTTTCATGAAATATTCGCCGCAGTTTGATGATATAGATGAAAAAAACAAACATCATTCCCACATTTATTTGATCGGTGGTCATCGCCCTGGAGATAGAGAGGGAAATAAACGTTTATTTCAGCCACAAAAAAATGGCAGCATCTCCACTCCGTGGATGATGGCGAGGGTGCGGAGTACGGGGACTCGAAATGACGTCCAAGTTGCGCCCCGAGTGACATCCGATTTGCGCCTCGACCATCGTTCGATTTGAACCGTGAGTTGAACTTTGATTATTCCCTAAATGAAACTGCAACTCACGGCTCTAATCGAATTTCGCTTGATTTTCACTTGATGCGGGTGTGCGCACGGATGGACGCGGACGGACATTGGGAGGTCCCAAGGTACTTCTCACCGTTACAGGTGAGGGAGTAAGCTGTTTGACTCTCGGGTACTAACTCACGGTCGCAGCCCAACGGTACTTTGTCTGGTCTACCAGACACATCCTCGAATTCTGCCGGGGCCTGTGTGGTTTTTTTTACGATTGTAAATGCTATGCGCACGGACGCGGACGGACATTGTGCCGTCCTAAGGTACTCCGTACCTAAAAGGAGTGATGGACGATCTTCGATGCTTTAACTTTGATCATCCAGGGTGAATGGCGTCCATAGTACGGGGTGCCACGGCCTTCAGCTGCTTGTCTGGCCCGGATCACCAGGCTGCGCTGGTTTTCCAGGACCTCCCACTGCTGCGTCGACGGCGCCAGGACTCCTGGGAGTTTCTTGACACCCCTGCACTCCCATACCACGTGGTAGATAGTGTTGGTCGTCCCGCAGAGAAGAGAGAGAGAGAGAGAAAGCTCTTTATTATAGAGGAAAGCAGAGAGGTTTGACGGCATGTTAACGCCGACATGCTACTCTGCGGGGTACGGGAGGAGGGATTAAAGTTGCAATAGGAAGAAAGGCGGAAGGGAGAGAAGAAAGAAGAAAAAAAGTAAAAAAAAGGAGGTAGCGTGTGCGTTGGGGACCGTCAGTGCGACACGTGAAAAGTCTATGGACGGTTGTACAGTGCAAGGATGATCTAGTCCTATATCAGCTCTGCGACGCCGATGTCATTGAGGTATTCAAATAATGCTGTTAGCACTTTACGCTGAGAGGAGGGAGATGACCATGGTCCCAGAAGTGCTTTTAAAGTCGAGGAACTGTGGTTGAGGCACTCGATCTTCTGTGAGAGGTTGTTCCTTGCTTGACAGTATGTAGGGCACTCCAGTAAAATATGCTCGACGGTTTCTGGTGAACCACAGTTGCCACAATAGGGGTTCGAGGTTAGGCCAAGGCGATAGCGGTAGGTATGTGTTAGCACCACGTTGAGACGTAAGCGATGGAGCAAAGTCTCTAGCCGACGTGGAAGTCGCTCCGGTAACCTCAGTGCCAAAGTTGGGTCGACATGATGCAGGAATGGGTGCTGGTTTTCCGGGAGAGACCAGAAGGTGCTTCTTTCCCTGAAAACAAGCTCCTTTGCTAGTCTCGAGGCATCGTGCTTCGTGAAGAAAATGTTCCTCACGTTCCGCAGTCGTAATCCTCTCTTGGCAGCCTCATCTGCTTTTTCATTGCCTATGATGCCGCAGTGGGCAGGGATCCACTGCAGTATCACGCGGTGCCCGGCGACACAAACTGGATGATTTAGGTAAGAGACATCGCGGGATATATGTTCGTGAATGCTGAAGCAGCTGGCACGTCGAAGAGTTTGCAGTGCTGTCTTCGAATCCGTGAAGATTACCCACTGTGCTGGCTGCTGGCGGAGAATGTCGCAGAATTTGCATTTGTAACTGTAGAGACTGGGGTGAATAATATGCAGTTGCGTGGCGTGATGGAAAGAGTTCGTTTAAAGTCTTCTTAGGTGAATGGCCTCGTCTTTGGTGAGTTCCTGATAACGCGGTGGGTATTTTTTGGGGGGATAATCTGTAGTGTTCCAAGATGTCCCTGCTGCGTCGTGGAATAGGTGGGAACAGCGACGGGGGAGGAGCTTGATCTTCTGCGATGGTGGTGAGGGTAGTAGTCGTCGCCCGGTGGGAATGGCCTCGGGCGGTGGCATCAGCCGCAATGTTACCCTCCAGAAGCCCGTGCCCCGGTGTCCACACGATGTAAACGTCCGGTTGGGAAAATAATTTTTTACTCCTTCCAACATTAAAGGGACAGAAACCGATTTTCGTGGAGCATACGCTCTCTATCCCAAATGAAAGAGCACCACTTAAAAATGAACCGAAACGGTATCCCCGATAGGGCGCTAGAACGTTCCAAAGTGTAATTTTTAGATCAAGCAGCCTTAGGTATGCTGCTAAAATGTATGAAGGCAACAATGACTGAGAGCCGCGCAGCAACATTACTTTTGGCTGAACGTAAGATGGAGAGAGGTATATAAACATTTGTCCCGAGCTAAAACAAGAATAAAATGCTGTATTTCCTATTCCTTTATCCGGTTTTTGAATCGCGCATTGAAACCCACAGGCCCACAGGGAAGTATGTGTACGTATACAGTATAGTGTCACATTTTAGACAGTAGACCCGCCGCGGTGGCTCAGTGGCTAAGGACTGGAGTTGCGCTGTTGAGCGCGAGGTCGAGGCTTCGATTCCCGTCCGCGGCGGTCGCTTTTCTGGTGGAGGCGAAAAGCAAAAACACCCGTGTGTACGAGATTTCGGCGCACGTTAAAGATCCCCAGGTGGTCAAAATTAATCCGGAGCCCTCCACTACGGCGCGCGCCTCATCGCCTGCGTTGCGTCAGCGCGTTAAACCCTACAATCAATCAATCAATCAATCAATCAATCAATCAATCAATCAATCAATCAATCAATCAATCAATCAATCAATCAATCAATCAATCAATCAATCAATCAATCAATCAATCAATCAATCAGGCGCGCGCTGAGAAACACCGCCGCTTTTTGAAGGCCACCCTAAGGGAGCTCGCGCGCGCAAAAGCGGCGGCGGCTGTGGAGGAAACCGGGCCTCCCCCTATCCAACGGGTTTGCACGGGAGGATTCCCGCGTTTTTCCGCCGCTCTTCCTGAGAATTAGCCTACCGGGCACCGCGAGACGACTGGCTTCAAGCGACTCATCCCCCAGTAACATACCAAGGCATCACACAGCACTACAAGCTGAGTAGGCAAGACTATCCTCCTGCCCACCCGTCACTCACCAAGGAACAAGAGCATAAACTCAGGCTTTTACAGACAAACACGTTCCCACACCTATCTAAACTTCACGCCATCAACCCCACCCTCTACAGCGCCACCTGCTCACGCTGCGGTGAGATCTGTACCCTCTACCACATGGTCTGAGCCTGCCAGAGAAACCCAAACGTTCGCCCAATTCTCAACCCTTCCCACGAGCAGTGGGAGAGAGAACTGGCCAGCTCCAGCAGCGAAACTCAGCTCAGGCTGGTGGAACGTGCGGAGAAGGCAGGAAGCTCAAACGGGATCCTGAAATGAGGAATCCGACCACGTGCTTCCTCTTTTTTTTTTTTTTCGCAAAATAAAGTTTATTCTCTATCTCTCTCTCCTGCTCATCTGCTGTGGCCTCGCAGCTCACGTGACCCGGGTACTCTGATTGGCTCGTGAGTTTGGCGCAAAGCGGCACGCCGCAAAAAATGGGTCTGAGACCCATCCTTGCGCGGCATAGGAATGTTGCCGCGGAAGGGCGTTTTGCGGTGCGCGTTTGTGAGCTCACGGCATGGCGCGCGCTTATTGCCGCAAGTAAGGACGTACCTTTAGACAGTACAAGACTTCAAAAACTTTCAGGCTTCAAAAATATTAGTGCCAAATTATTTCCCGCCAATTTATTTATAGATTCCTTGTCGTTATTCCACCGTATAAAACGCTGGCTTTTGTATGAGCTAGTTAGGATATGCCATGCGCGAAATTAGGTTGTCAGTGCTTTTAAACAAAGTAGGGGTCCACTTTTTTCTTCTACCTTGTAGGCAAGGTTGGGTCGGTGGTGGCGCTACTGGAGGCACAGGCCCCGAGTGCACAGACGAACACATGAAAGTGCACGCATAAGGACCTTGGAAAAAATTCAATTCACCCTTGCACTTGAAATGAATTGAGCATGAATTCATTTAAGTGTACCACGGGTGGCGTTATGCCCGGGTACATACATACATACATACATACATACATACATACATACATACATACATACATACGTACGTACGTACGTACGTACGTACGTACGTACGTACATACATACATACATACATACATACATACATACATACATACATACATACATACAGGGAGTAGTTGAACTTTTGAAGATGGTAGAGAACACAAGAAAAGAAAACTTTGAACAAGGTAAAAGCAGGATTGTTGCGAACGTTACAGCAAAGAGACTTGACGAAAGCAAGTCTCTTTGCTGTAACGTTATTAGGAGGTGTTATTAGCGGACTCCTTCAAAATTGTTTTTCTTCATTTAGTCCGCAGTTGTGTACCAACACGACGACTTCCCTTCAGGCCAGCAAAAATTGCCAGGCCATCCGAAATGCGAGCCGTGCGTTTGCCCGGAAGTGAGCGTTCGCGAGCTTCCACGGCGGCCAGTTCGATTCTCGTAGTAAGCGCATATATGTATCCCAAACCAGATCAGGTCTAAAAGCGACCAGGCCAAGGTTGTACCCCCTTCACTCCCCACTCCCTGCAGGAGCCGTTCGTTTAGGAATCTGGTAGTGGAGGAAACCGCTATAGGAAATGGGCAACCGACGGAAGTAGCCGAAGCAGAACTGCAGAATTAAAACAGAGATGAAACACCAGCAAAACTAAAGGTTTTCTTCTTTATTACGACCACTTATATTCGCCATATTATGAACCACGCATGCGCCAACATCACGTGTCTGATAAGACTAAAGGGTCGCGGAAACAAACGAAATTTTAACCCTGGCCAATCCCCTATCGTTGGTACGTTCCAAAGTCCTCTCTTGCATCACCATCATCCCCGCACGCTAACTGCTTCAAAACAGCCTAATTTTTGCGCGCAGCTAGCTTCTTGGCCAATCCCCCCGGTGGGTATGTGTCACGCCGTCTATTGTCACATCGGTATTTATTTATCAAAATTGTTATTTTTGCCGCATTAAATGACATCTTTTAATTTTTGTAGTGTTTTTGTTTTGTTTTCTTTCTCTTTTTTTCCTATCCTCTAGCGTAGCAAGCCAGCGCGACAGCTCGGCTAACCTCGCTGGTCTTCATTAGTTTTTCTTTCTCTCTCTCTTAACATTACTTTCCCCACAATGTCTCCCTTCGATTTCAGCTTACTTTTAATCACTAACCTCCTTCCACAATGCGATTCAAGTCCGACTTGGCCAATCCCCCAGAGTGGGTGTCCGCTGGTGTTATCCTGGGTCCAAACAACCATCTAACCAGTCAGCCAGGGGGCTGCATCGACAAGGCGAGACACGTCTTCGACGCCACGTCTCAGAACTTGCCTCGTCGTACTGCGAAAGATCCAAAATGGAGAAGCCCGGTAAGTTGACGTGATTCTGTCAACAGTTTGACGGAGATCCGTTGACTTTGCGAGGAAACGACGTTCCGGCAGGCGCTGTGATGGTCATGAGGCCTGGGGGACACGCCAAGAATTTGGAGTTTGTGGTTACTCTCGACGCAGAGCACTGTACATTTGCCTTAGGCTCGACGCGGGCCGGAGAGGCTCGCTCACTTGCCCGTTTCCAATCTAGGTTATGGTCCAAGCTGGTCGCTTGCACGGCTTCGACAACCGGTTGAGGTGGTTGCGTTATATTGCTGGAGGCCATCTATTTGAAGGGTTCGAAATAAGAGTAGGGCTGGGTTGCTGGCTGATTGCTATCCGGCTTTAAGGCAATTACGCACGATGTGTATTGTGTCGTGGGCGGTGGCCGACGACAAGGCCCCGGCGACTGCAGGGAGGCGAGGCGCGACGTGCACCGGCACACCAGACCACAGCACGAGCAGGGAGCACGACTCTAAACCCGCTGAAACCCAAACAACCGACTGAGCCGACAAGCGGATGTTTATTCCAGATGACCCACGGAGACACGCGTACACACGTGATTGGCTGTCTCCAGTCATGGGCACATTACCGAAAAAAAGTAACAGTGTTACAGTTACAGTTACCTAACCCAAAAAAGTAACTCTGTTACAGTTACAGTTACGATTTTCCAACAGTAACTAGTTACAGTTACAGTTACTGCAAAAAAGTGATGTCGTTACTTTTCCGTTACTGTATAAAACTAAGTAATAGCTAAAAAGATTTGGATTATTTAATAAAAACGTACGAAGGCATGCAGGTAAAAATTGCACCTATTAAAGCCTACACGAGGGGAACCTAAAGTGATGCACTCTCATGCCCAAACTAACAATCGTTGTGTACGCCTCATTTTTTTTATTACTGAAGTTTTGCTATCCATCATAAGGAACTTTATTTTTTTTGTTGCTACACTCTCGCTGCAAGAAATTGACTTGCAAACATCATTGTAGCATAGAATTGGTTGTTTTTCAAAGTTGGAATCAGAGATGCCAAACTTATACTATACAGAGCTGGAGGACGACACAGCCGAAACAATCTTTCAATGTCAACTTAAGTTATTTTCGCCTACAATGCCGTCGCTTGATTGCCCCACGTGGTGAGAGAGAATGGGAAAAAGGTGGCCCTTGGAGGAAAGGGGAAACGGACGTGGGAGTACTTCGGTTGTCGAGGTGTTTTTGAACGACACTAAAAAAAAGCGCTTCGTTAACTTTTTATTTCGTACCTGTGGTGGGAGACGGGGACCAATTTGAGCCATTGCCGAAGCGACGTTTGTCCGTGGGCCCTCGGAGTCGGTCTCCCGCCCCAACCCCCAGCCACCCCCATCCCCGGAATGAGACAAGATATTTCCAAAGGGAATAGAAACTGAAATGAACGCTTTACTGTTTTCCCCCTCCTCCACGTCCCCCCTGTCCTCACAAAGGCGGATTTTGCCGTCTCGACCGGAAAACACTGCTTTCACAATCCCAGCCTTCCACAGCAATCACGTCGCCGATCCCAGGAACTCCTCCCTTCGTTTGCTTTGAGGCGTAGGCCGAACGAAGCTCGCCCAAGTATTCCTTGCACCCAACCTTCAGGAGCAGATGTAGCTGCTGTTTTCGTTTCGGCCGCAGCCCCCTAAATGAAGTCGCGAGGCTTTCCAAGAACATTTCTTCGTGCAGTGGCAGTGTAGTCAGACGTCTGCCGGCCAAGATGCTGGCTGGTGTGAGGGCAGCCGGGGGCCACCATTGTTGGGGTCGTCGTATGTGTGGAAGGGCATGAAATTTATTACTTCCTCGACCTCGTTCGAGCACTGTTGACAGCTCTATGAAGCCTCTTGACCAGGGGTCCCAAACGCGTGGTCCCAAGTACGGCCAGGGGTCTCGCACAATGGTCGCAAGCAACTGCGACTTGTGAATCGAACACTCTACAGTGCGCACAGGGCTGGACGAGCGCGAGGCCACCGAGAGACTCCCCGCGGCGTTTTATGACCCTGAAAACGGGGCTGCACGTCGCTAATGAGAAAGAGACGCCCTGACCGGAGTTTTCCAGGCTTCCGGGAAAGTGCAGAGGTTTCAGTGCGTTGTGCGGCGTTTGTGGGTGTTTGTTTTCCTGTTCGCCTTTGTTTTCCTGTTCACGGCACTCCAGATGTGGCGAAAATGGTGCAGCTAGTGCGTCAACATGCATCCACGTGCTCTTAGGCGCGTGTCGCAGGGTATGGGTGAGAGCGATGTCGCGCTGCTGAGGAAAATACTGCAGCTTACAAACCGCCGTTAGTGGACCGCGTGGAACACCAGGCACACGTGCACACCTAAACATTTCTAGTCCAGATCTTTTTCACCCATGCAAAGGGAGTGAGCTGGCATAGATGAAATAGACTAAGGTTCTGCGGAGGAAAGGCCGAAAAAGTGAAACGCGCAAACTGTACAACGGTCATTAATGAGTGTTGCTGTTGGATAATTTTTTATAGAAATAAAGTAACTGTAACGATATTTATCGTTACAGTTACTCCACAAAAAAGTAACAGTGTTACAGTTACAAGTTCCTCTAACTTAAAAGTAACTAGTTACAGTTACAAGTTACTGAAAAAAGTAACTAGTTACCGGTAACGCGTTACGAGTAACTAGTTACTGCCCAAGACTGGCTGTCTCCAATCACGTGTTTTGTTCGACAAAGACATCAAACACTTAGCACACAGAGGCGCACCTATTGCGCCTGCGCTCCGAAGGACGGCGCCACTGACCTACACTACAACGTGGACTGTTCTTTCCAAGCGTGCCTCTCCTTCACCCTCTAAGATTAAGATCTCCTGTCCTGCCTTGACCGCTGTCTATAAATGTGGCATACCAGGCCCCTGGCATCCCAGATTTATGTTGCGACACTGACATCCATCAACGCGACCTAACCACCAGCTTCGCCTTTCAGACGCCTCATCACTAATATTCCCCGAATTACACTTTATCTTGTTTTCTTCCCGCCCCAAATGTTTAGGTACACTGTAAAATGACCTACACTCCTTTTGTCTATAACATACACCTTTACAAAAAACAGAGACAGACACCCTTTGAAAGGGTGTAATCCCAATAAAACACCCTATAAGAAAGACACCCTTTGAAAGGGTGTAATCAACAATAAAACACACTTTGAAAGACTTATTGAGTTCTTGCTAGGGTGTAAGGTCGTTATAAGCGACAAAACACCCTTAAAGGAGCACTGACACGAAAATTTCATGTTCCACTTTTATTGCTTTTATCGATGCTTAATGGTCTGGCGAACCTGAAACAGCACTTCAAATACTTCAGCGCGCGATAGTTAATTACATTGAACGGCCTGAAAATCGTTTGTTTCAAATTCCCGCGCTTTCATCCCGAACGGCGCATATGACAGAGTCCCGGTTTGACCTCACCGCTTTGTGCGGACGTCACCGGCGCCCGCTTGAGAGGGTGTTGCGCCCGCTCGCCGCTCGTGGGTCCGCGCGCGTGAAGTGACGTCACGAGGTTTTGACGAGCGCTGTCGCGTCACTTCTTTTTCCTCTCCTGATGTCCATTTGCTGAGTGCCGCTCCGCGCGCTGCTCCGTCGGCGCGATAAATGAGATCCAATTGAACTATGTTCTCCGCGTCGCAGGCCGCTCATATTTCAGCCAGGGTATTCTGTTGAGTGAAGGAAGCGAACTGTGCAATAATATTAACGCCGAAAATTGGTGTCAGTGCTCCTTTAAGGGTGTTTCTACTGTTCTTTGTTAGTGTATTAAACTGCTAGTTTTACACCCTTCTGATTACACCCTTAGGGTGTAAATCGACCCTTAAGGGGGTAAATTATTTTGCAGTGTAAGGGGTAACGGAGGCGGGTTTCGGCCGAGATTCAAAAAGGAGAAAAGGGCTGCTTGTTCCCCAGACGGTGTCAATATTCGCCTGGTTCCTAATAGGCGTGCAGGAAGATTAGTATGAGAAAACAGTTGCTTGTTAATTTTTCCAGAGAGTCGCGGCCAATCTGTTAAATCAGAAATGCCGCAGCTATTACGAGCAATCAATTAAATTACTTATTATACGAACTGATCAGAGATTGAGAAAACCCTGGGAAGATCTCTTGTAGATCCGTTACTGTTGCGTGAGCACAGGTCCGTTGTTGGAGTTCTTTTAAGGCACATTGATTTTCTTATTATTAGAGGGCTGCGAAAATCAAATTTTGAAGTGCGAAACGAACCGAATAATTTCGAATACGACTCTTCGTGCTTTAGCGTACATAGAGCTTGCAAATAATGACTACAAGAAAAGCTAACCAATGCAGTCTGTACTTAACACACTTGAGTGCTTATGCCTTAGTTCTTAAAGAAAAGGCTACGAAATTTAAAAATGAGGTTTTAGGACAAGATGGTGAACCGGTGGATTAAAAATTGGCATACGCTGCAACGAAGATGATGCTGGTTTCTAACTTGCTGTGAATACGAAGAGATATCTGACTGGCTGCAGTGCTTCCAGTCGTTGAACAACGGAAGCAATTGTTGAACGGACAACCCTAAGTATACCGTCATCTTTAGTACTAAAGGTTGCTTCCCCACAAGAACCACCTGCGTGCAGGGGTGCACCCTTTACAAGCCGCTTGCTCCGTTGTACTGGCGTCATTTCCGTTACAGATATGACGTCAGTGTAATCTTTGTGTAACCGGGAATAAAACACTTTCGTGTTAAAAGGAGACGGTATTCGCCGGGTACCCGAAATTTTGAATATTCGCGCACTTTTACTGACACTGCAAGGCCGGCGTCCCGGCGCTCTGCCGCTGACGTCACGCTCCCTCAGTGCGCATGCGCAGTGCCCTTCTCTGGAGGTGTTTTCCATCATGACAAACAGATCCAGCTGGCTTGAGGCTTTTATACTTACGCATAAAAATGGCTATTAGCGCTAGTACGGCCGACACAATAAGGGGAGCATAGACGGGCACAAGTTCTCTTTGTCAGTCACATCTTTCCCCCTTAATTAGTCAGCTTAATTAGCTTCGCTGCTTGTATGTTCGCTCGTTAGGCTACGCTACCCTGCCCTCTTATCTGCGGTGTACAGCAGATACCCATCGGTGTACCCATACCTGCAGCTCGCTCTATAAAACGGCTCGTGCTGTGCTTCCGAAGGAGAATCTTTTATATACAAAGACGATCAGTTTTCGCTCAAGGACGTTGAAGGTGGACTGAACGGCAATACGTATACAGATAATGCGTCACAAATCACAGAGGAGACGGGGTAAAAATTGGCGGATCCCCCGCAATGGTGGGAATCGCCATAACGCGAAGATTTCATCGGGACATACTTGCCTTGAAATTAACGGTCGTGTGGCGTATTTTTACAGCGTTATTGTGCTTGGCGTATTTCTTGATCATTCAGGACGGTAGGAAGTGGCGAGTGCGTCATGAAATACCAGACGTAAGGAGAAACGTTCAACGTTTCAATCGCGAAGAGACTATCCCCCCCCCCCCCTTTATCCCCCTTCCCCCATGATTCGCTTCTCCGGGCCACGCGGTTGTGATAAGAGAAGGCTAGCAAGCGTAGTCGGGCGTAAGGTAAAACCAAGCGGCGCACGAGGCCAGAAAGAAGCAGCAGCAGCATCCCCCTCTAAACCTGGCAGAAGAGATAAGGAAAGCTTCGCTTTAAAAATAAAACAACTCCAGGGGCGGTATTCTCCAGTTTTGTCCCTTTTGCGTCCCTTTCAAATGTGTCCCTTTTGGCGAGCCCTGATTGGCTAAAAGCAAACAACCGGATGTGACGTCATGCAAGCACGGCGGAGCTATAAGCCGTGGCTACTCGGGCAGACGATTTGGAGCAGGCGATTTTTCGTCGCCCTATTGTTGATTCGCTCGCGGAACAATAAACACATAAAAGATACTCTGATACGGTTTCAGTTCTTTAAAATGCGTTTGCAAGAACGATTCCGCTAGTTGAATCAAAGGCCCACTGCTTAACCGGAAGTACGTCACGATGACAGGGACGTGCGTCCCCACTTTCTTTTTTCTCTTCCGTAGGAATATCTCGTGCGACCCGAAACTGGATGAAGGGTCGACAAAAGCCGGCAGAAAGTGGCCCCCGCAAGGAGATGGTGTTCTCGGACATAGTCGGTACGTTGTCTCAGGGCAGCGCAGTGTTGCAATGGCGTCGCATTACACTACAGACGCTGCTTTTAAGGACGATAGTCTTTCTCGGGCTACTTAAGCGCAAAAATTTTGGTCTGTCTGCATGTCGGTCTGTCTGTCTATCTGACTCGACTCATCCTTCCGGCCAAAGTGAAACAGAAACTGCGCGATTGTCATATATACCCACAGCCAAACCAAAGCGTCTAAGTCCGGTGGCAATGTCCATATTTGTCAACATTGTTCAGCAAGAACAATACATTACGCAAATATAAAGCAGAAAATCAATACATGAGTGATATTTGCAGTGTTCCTTTATAAGAAATTCACGGATGCTTGGTTTTTGCGATCGCAAATAAAATACTACATCAACCGCACTAAACCGTCGCCTGCTGTTGCCCGCGCTACCTGGCGGTATTTAAAAAAATCAAACGGCAATAGCAACGAAACGTTCCACTAGATAGGTGTCACGTTCCCCTTACAACGCTCGTGGAGTATAAGGCAACGTGCTTCTATAAACGTTGAAGTAGGGTGCCGCGATTCACGCACGTCTCCAGCGTAGGCAGCGCTGGCATCGAGGCGCCAGACTTGAAGCAGTCGAACGCGGTAAATTTAGATTCACTTGAGCAAACCTCTAGCGTGTTATCTTGGGAGGAACGAGACGGAAGAGGAACAGCATGAGAGGTGAGCGGAAAAGAGAAGGGAGGCATTTACTTGCCAGGGGCGCCAGTCGACTATCGTCTTTCGTCGACATTTGCAACGAAAGGAGCAGATACGCGGCCAATATTTTGTTGGAGAACTTCTGCAACTGTCTGTCCTTAAAGGAGCCATGAAGAGAAAATACAACTTCGTTTAATTTGAAAGAACTAGGATTCAGTATCTCCCTCAGCTCCATTACAGCCACAAAAGATGTTTCTTAACGAAAAAAAGCAAGAAGTATTTAAAAACTTTCAAATTTTGCGCCGCAGTGACGTGTTATGAGCAAGAATGACGTCATACGGGCCAACAATAAAACACAATTTTCAATGCGTTAACTGCACGTTAGCATTCAAGTGATGCGGTCAAATGGAACTAGAGGCCCCATCACAGACGTCCAGTCATGTGTCGTCGCGACAGGTCAATTAGGCGGCCGCCAATCGCACAAACAAGGTTCCGTGACGTCATAGAAAAGTTGCGGGAAATTGGCTGGGGGGTCGCGACTGCTTCAACTGCTTCACACGTTTTCTTTAATATATCCGTTATTTGTTCGAAGATTGCGATGGTATTGGTATCATTGTTATCGGGACTAAGCAGTCTTTCTAATAAACCCAACTTGTATGTTGTCTTCATGGCTCCTTTAAATGGGTCACGAGGACAGAATACAGGTTTGCTTCGTTAAAAAGGCTGTTTTGTCCCGATGGATATTATTCCAATTTTATCGCAAACTTCAAAAAAATAATCGAGATATTGAGGAAAGCATGTGAAGCGATGGTGACTCCTCAGCCCCTTTCGGGCGATTTCTTTATGACGTCAGCCCTTTCGGGCGATGTCTCTATGACGGCACCGAATCTCGTTGGTGCGGGTAGCGGCCACCGGTTTATGCTACCGCCAAGAAACATGACTCGGAAATCGTATCGGTGCCACCAGTCCCTTTCGAACGTACCACTTGGATGTCAACGAGCAGTTAACACACTGATAACCATGTTTTTAGAGCTGGCCCAGAATACGTCGCTCGTGTCCCCATTACGTCATTGTAGCGCGAAATTTGAAAGTTTTTTTTCTATTTCTTGCGTGTTCTTGGTCAAAAAATCGCGGGACACCTTCACTAACGTGAAGCCTGGGGAGGGGCGAAGCATGCAGTGTATAAGTATTCTGGGCCCCTTGGCGTTTTTGGCAACGGAGATGAAACCTTTGGGGGTTAGAGGTTTAGAGGTTTGCTGTAACAGTCTCGTGTATTTGAAGCACGAAGCGTTACAGCGCCAGTCGTAAACAAGTGTCCCGGTGTTTCTTTAGTACGCTTTACGAAGCGTTCCAGCGCGAGGCGTAAACGAGTGTCCCGGTGTTGTTTTAGTACGCGTTACGTTCTAGTGCCAGGCGTAAACGAGTGTCCCGGTGTTTTGGTACCGCGACTACATAAGACGACGGCGATGACAGGAGACGCCGACAGCCCTAGCCACTAAGGGGATTCGCCGCTAAAACGTCTTCCGTAGCTGGAAAAGAGTTGAACGAGTTAACAAAGATAGTCCTTTCAATCTGAACGAAGTTACGTTTTGTCTACATGTCCCGTTTAAAACGAAACACCGCTTAGTGCGTTTCTTATTGCTACCCCGGCAGGTGCCCCGGTCGGACGATGTGGACGCGACCAGCATCGAGCCCGGTGGTCGTGTGCCTACATGCGACTCCGAAGCAAGTGGTCCATCTACCTGAGGGCCCTACAGTTGCGCTGCAGGATGGCCAGTGAGTATACGCCCCCTGCTCTTTACAGCCTGCACGTCCCATTAAAGGGACCCTGCAACACTTTCGATAAGCGCTTTCACTCTTTTTTTCGCGTCTGGAAGCACTGCGAAAGCTACAGTTATCGCCATCACGAAGTGGCACTGCGTGATTTGCTCGTCGCACCTGCAGATACGCCTTCCGTTTCTGCTTTGTTTTTGTGGTTCTATTTTTTTAAGATTCTACCGAAAAGCGTTCCTTGCTGCAACTAAAGGAAAACCGGCCAACAGCCGCTACATGGCCTGAGTGACGTAATTCGGGCGGTCGAAGAGCGTCAAGACCAGGAAAGAGGGCTGAGGTACTTTGCGACCCCATAATCTAAGTACTGGGTATGCTGGGTGACTGCGTTCTGCGAGGATTAAAGATTTCAAAAAAAAAAAAAAGTTGAAAGAAGTGTTGCGGTTAACCTTTTTCTGCTACAAAGCAGCAGGCGTTATTTGCACCCAGAAAAGACATTTTCGTTGTGATTCCGTGTTTACTTCGTCACGTTTTTTTGTCCCGGTGTGACGAGGACGTGACTTTATTGCACATTTGTGGATGAGCCCAGCGCAGGCTTGGTTTATTAAGTAAATTAAAGGATGCTGCTCCAGATATTGAACTGAAGGCATACACTACTTTTGTTCGACCAATCTGTACAGTACGCGCTAGTAGAATTTGGGACCCACGTGAACAATGAATAATAGAAAAATTAGAACGAATTTAGCGAATGGCGGTTAGATTAGTTTTTTTTTTGTCTGACTATCCGCCGCGCTGGCTCAGTGGCTAAGGCGTTGTGCTGCTGAGCCCGAGGACGCGGGTTCGATCCCCGGCCGCGGCGGCCGCCTTTCTGATGGAGGCGAAAAGCGAATACGCCCGTGTGTTCGACATTTCGGAGCACGTTAAAGATCACCAGGTGGACAGAATGAATCCGGAGCCCTCCACTACGGCGCGCCTCATCGCCTGCGGCGCGTTTAATCAATCAATCAATCAATCAATCAATCAATCAATCAATCAATCAATCAATCAATCAATCAATCAATCAATCAATCAATCAATCAATCAATCGATCAATCGATCAATCGATCAATCAATCGATCAATCGATCAATCGATCAATCGATCAATCAATCAATCAATCAATCAATCAATCAATCAATCAATCGATCGATCGATCAATCAATCAATCAATCAATCAATCAATCAGCCAATCAATCAATCAATCAATCAGCCAATCAATCAATCAATCAGCCAATCAATCAATCAATCAATCGGGTCAATCAATCAGTCAATCAGTCAATCAATCAGTCAATCAATCAATCAATCAATCAGTCAATAAATCAGTCAATCAATTGGGCAATCAATCAGTCAGTCAATCAGTCAGTCAATCAATCAGTCAATCAATCAGTCAATCAATCAGTCAATCAATCAGTCAATCAATCCATCAATCATCATTTTTTCTGACTACGACAAAACACATCATGACGGGTAACAGCGCGAAAACTGGACGAAAACAGGAAAATGGGGGAGGCAAAAACAAGCGCGTGTTTGTGACTCCCCCCTTTTCGTGTTTTGGTCCAGTTTTGGCGCTGTTAGCCGTCATGGAACAGTACCAACTGGCCCAGGTTACAACACTCCTGCACTAAAACACCCACGGTAGCAGCCATGATTGCCAGTGCTGGTGTCACTACATTGGTTATGCGCAGGAAAATCGCACACCTTTTATTTTTATATCAACTTTGTGAAAATAAGAGGGGCTCGAGTCACAGTTTGTACTTGAAGCCTCCTCGAAGAGCTTCGTCGCGAACTTGTCAAACTTATGTTATTATGCCGTATGTGTCTAGAGTGGATGTTTTTAAGCACTCTTTCATCGCCAAAACATTGTTGAGTGAAACAACTTTTACCCATACGTATCTCCTTTCAACGATATCGTTGACACTTCTGAAAAAAAAGTTTAAAGCACTCTTTGTGTGAACTTTGTATTGTGTTCCCACAATCTAACAGCCCGGAAGATCTTACAGTATCGAAAATAAACAAATTATTAATTAATTAATTTATTTATTTTGTGGTACCGGGGTTCTTGCACCCGGCCGCGGTTCCCAAGAAAGGACACTGAGCCCCCTCGAACACACCTTTACTTGGTCCACTGCTCAGCCGATCCGGCTGCACACACGCCGCCCAGCCGAGTCCGCCATGTCCTATCCACGCTCGTCTCGCGCCACCTCCTCATCCTCAGCCGGCACATGTCCATCGCGCGGGATTGTCCACCGCCACTACTGCCGGATTCCCACACTCTCCCCCCCTCCGAAGAAAAGGCCGACGCTGGCTGCCCTCGGCTGCAGTCGCCGGCACTCTCGAGGGACTCCCACGGCTCAGCCCGGATGGCAGTAGACCGGTGCCACAGGTGGCCTCCTAAGACCCGGGGGTCCTTGCAGAAGGTCCAAACGTGGCAAGGTCCTGCCCGCGGGCCTTGCTCCGCGGGGGTGGTGTCCGGCGCAGCCGTCAGCAGCTGTCCGCCTCGAGCTCCTGCTTCATCTTGGCGAACTCCTCCTTGGTCATGGAGCCCTCGCCCTCGCCGAGCTTCTGGAGCTTCTCCCGCGAGGCGTCGAAGTCCGGCCGCGGAGGGGCCGGGGGAATGATCATCCCGGCGTAGTCCTCGCTCTCCTCCAGGGCGTCATGGAGCCAGATGAACTCCTCGTGCTGCCGAAGCACAGAGAACTCCGGCTTCTGGAAGTCCGACAGCGTCGTCTTGGTGTGGACAGTGAACTTGACCTTGTCCCTCTCGCTGAGGGCATCCGAGATGTCCACCACCAGAGACTGGTCCGCCAGGTCGATCGTGTCTGACCGCATCCTCAGCGAGCTGTCGGTCGCGTTTGCCGTGTCATCGCTGCCGTCCTGAAGAGTCATCATCACTGGGGGCTGGCCGGCACAGCGACGACGCAGTCCACCGAAATCACGCACGACCCAAAGCAGCGACCGCTCCGAGCCGGCCTCGCTGCTTCCTCCGTTCGAAAACGCCCACTCACCATGTCCTGTGCCACTGCGTTCTGGGCGGGAAGAAGACCACAATGCCCTTCCCAGGAACCACGGCCGGCCCCACGTTGGGCGCCAAATGTGGTACCGGGGTTCTTGCACCCGGCCGCGGTTCCCAAGAAAGGACACTGAGCCCCCTCGAACACACCTTTACTTGGTCCACTGCTCAGCCGATCCGGCTGCACACACGTCGCCCAGCCGAGTCCGCCATGTCCTATCCACGCTCGTCTCGCGCCACCTCCTCATCCTCAGCTGGCACATGTCCATCGCGCGGGATTGTCCACCGCCACTACTGCCGGATTCCCACAATTTATAACATTTATTTCAGTATACGGGTTTTCGAATAGGAAGCCCAAAATGCTATCTATCTATCTATCCATCTATCTATCTATCTATCTATCTATCTATCTATCTATCTATCTATCTATCTATCTATCTATCTATCTATCTATCTATCTATCTATCTATCTATCTGTCTGTCTGTCTGTCTGTCTGTCTGTCTGTCTGTCTGTCTGTCTGTCTGTCTGTCTGTCTATCTATCTATCTATCTATCTATCTATCTGTCTGTCTGTCTGTCTGTCTGTCTGTCTGTCTGTATGTATGTATGTATGTATGTATGTATGTATGTATGTATGTATGTATGTATGTATGTATGTATGTATGTACGTACGTACGTACGTATGTACGTATGTATGTATGTATGTATGTATGTATGTATGTATGTATGTATGTATGTATGTATGTATGTATGTAGGAGAGGCCCGCATTGCAATAGATTTGGCGGACGTCATTCTCTTTTACCGCGTGAACAGTTGATGGCGCGCGTCGGCAAAAATTTGCGCCGTCGATCCGCGGACAGAAAGTGACGGAAGAACAGAGAACACTGAGCACGAGGTCGCAGGTTCGATTCCCGACCGCGGCGGCCGCTTTTCTGGTGGAGGCGAAAAGCAAAAACGCCCGTGTGTAGGAGATTTCGGCGCACGCTAGAGGTCCCCAGGTGGTCAAAATTAGTCCGGAGCCGTACACTACGGCGCGCCTCATCGTCTGCTTTGCGTCGGCGCGTTAAAACCTACAATCAATCAATGAAATCAAGAACAGAGAACGACAGAGCACGTGCGGGGAGGGTTGACGTGACGCCATGACACTGTCTTCCCGCTGCTACTCGGGAAGCGGAGGCTCCTCCCGCCTTCCGACGCGTCCATCATCCGGCGTCCAAGCGTGGATAAGAACGTTGAACCAGTGCAGGGTCAAGTACTCGGCAAAGGACGATGGAACAGTAACGACGGCTACCAAATGCCCATACCGGTGACAACAAAACAAGTGACAGGCAGGCAACGCCGCCGCTAAAGCGAGCAGACGTAACCACTGATACTGCTAGAGCTTGTATGCACTGGCGAGGCACGCATGCAGGCCACCATGTGAGTGCGCCGTCACTAGTTACGTCGGGCTCGGCGGGATGGCGGCACTTGTCCGTGCTAAGCACATGATTTGTGTTGGTAGTTCCAAACTCTACCCCATCTAACGCAGTGTAATGGCTCGAGTCCAATGTGAGTGCGATTAATAACATCTCTGTTGACGCCACCGTTGAGAATCGGGTTGAAACGGAGCAGGCGACGCACGCCGGTGCTGTTTTTTTTTCCTGCGGCGTGCGGGCGCAGTGGCACAAGCCGCGCCATGCCCGTGGCGCATCTGCCATGTCCGTGGCCGTTTACAGTGTTGCCAAGTAAAAAAATTGACAGCTAAACTTTTCAATAGATACCACTTATAGAATGCAAAGCATTGTAGGGATGTTGTGCGGGGGGCGTGCGAGAAACGCCATATTGCGGGCAAGTAAAGCCGTAACAGCGCATGCGCATTGGAACGAGCCGCAAGTTCGCGAGGGGGGAGGAATAGGCTGCTTACGCATTTCTGAAGACCCACCAATGGATCGTCTAATAGTTTTTTTGGATTCATGAAGGACATTCTAGACACTGTAATACGTGTGCGCTGTCACCACTTTTTTTTCCGCGGCCAGTTGAAGGCCATAGCATTTCAATAAAGCATGTTGTTGGGCTAGTTGGTACCTACCTAATGGAAGCTTAGCGCAAAGAAGACGTGGTGAAATACTCGTCTGTTACCATTCTCGTCTTTTTTGCCCTAAGCCTCACATTAAACAGTGCATTTCAACGGAGTTGCTACAAGGCCGACTTACTGCTGGCTTGAAGCCCATCGCCAGGGGGCAGCACGGCTAGTTTCCAATTGCTGATAGGAGCAGCCGACCAGGGGCTCCGGAAAGGGGCGGGGGGTCAGAAGGGTTCGAGTCTCCCTGTTGTCAAAAAGAAGGAGCTGAGCCCCCTGGTCTAGGTACAACTTGACAAATAATTGCTCCAAAACCAAAAAAAAAAAAACTTTGGTTGATTCGTCTGTCATAGCAACAGGGAAAACACGAACGGTGAAACATGCAGCGAAATCTGCAGCTGAGCATAATTTGCGGGTCGGCGACTGCCTTGTGGGTGTGCTTGGCGAGCGATGCCCTACTGGCGGGTCACTTCGGCAAAGCTGTACTGGCGTCATTTCCGTGGCAGATAATACGCCAGTGAAATCTTGGGGTATCATAAAAAACTTTCCTGTTAAAATGTAAAACCCGAAAACACACAACCATAAGAGTATAAAGTACTCTTTAGTACTAAAGGTTGCTTCCCCGCAAGAATACCCGGTGTGCAGGGGTGCACCCTTTACAGGCCGCTTGCTTCATTATACTGTCGTCACTTCCATGATGGATGTGACGTCAGTCAAATCTTTGTGTATCCGGGAATAAAACACTTTGGTGTTAAACACTGGCTTTCGAGGTGTAAAGCGCCAGGACCAATACGAATGAGTTGTCTTGGTCAGAACGTACGGTCTGTCTGCCGAAGCATTGCTTAATTCCCAATTTCCCCTGTTTTTTTCTTGTAAATTTTACTGACACATTACAATCGCCGCAGTTTTGCTGTACATCCAAGAGTGAATAAGTTAATAACTTTCCAAAAATTTATTCGCGATGTCGATTGTATCACACGTGACGGCACTTTCAAAGGCAGTTTGACTGACACGGATAGGGTGCGACTGCGATTCCCTTAACAAGCAAATAATGACAGTAATTATTACATTATGTACCTTCTAAACGTGAATAATAACTTAAGCTCAATGGTTATTCAAGATTCGATGTAAAAATACAGGGACGGCCTCCGCAAAAAAACTCCATTTCAGACGTACAAAAAAAAAACGCACGCTAGGTTCGTGAACAAAAAATTAGCAGTGGCTTAGCTCGACTATGCCAGGATATACGTAGCGTGAGCTAAGGTTCAGCCGGCTATTCTTAGCTTTCCTAGTTGTCTAGGATTTGCTGATTATCATGTTTACTGCTGCTAAAACGGTTTCCAATCCTGCCCAATCCAATCGCGGTGGCGGCGGCTCCGCCGCGCCAGCGGTGCGCCGTGAGACGTCACTGCTCCTCGCGCATGCGCAGCACGGCTCTCCAGGAGCCACGCACAACTGTTCAACCTCGGCCCGTGTAGCTTACGCTACAAAGCCATCGTCATCGCTGTCATCATCATCATCATCATCATCTCCGAAAGTCTTGAGCCCCCCCCCCCCCCTCCCCCCTCAAAATACTTTCGAAGGCTCTGCAGACGACAGAAACGAGTCAGGGCGGATGTGACGTCATTGCCCCTTCTATTACTTTATCCGAACTCTTCCTCTATCTCTCCACCACAGGGACGGGACGAGTTGGCCCCGCTCGGAAACTGCGAAAGCTGGACACCCCTCTCCACCACTGCATCCGGACTGATCGCTTGAGCCGTCTCGTCCAGGAGTACTTGGAGATTAACCCGCCAAGACAAAAAGGTGAGGCTCGTTGCCGCCTAATCGCCGAGGGGGGGAAAAACTTACGTACTTCTGGTACTATCGGTAGTTTTATTTTGAAACTGTCTTCGGTTGAAAAAAAATGGCTGACGATTACTACACTCCCTAATGCGAAATGTGTGCAGTCTTCTCGGTCACGGCGCATAGCTGCTGCGTCTCAGAATGAGATCGCGGGATCAGCGAACGCACGAGCGCTATTCTTCCGTTATCTCGCACTGCGTCACCGCCGCCGAGCATGTTGTTGTAAATTGTTTTTGAACCTCCCGCGAACGTGTCACGTGGTTCGGATGAGCCACGCAACGTCGAGGAGATAGAGAGTTGCTTTATTAAAAGAGAAAGGAGCAACGAGGAGGACGCCGAAGGATCTATGTACAGTGTCGTCCACTCTTGGTGCGAACACGGCACAGCGTGGCCGCGCTCCGCGCAGCGCCAGCGCACAAGCCGCGGGCGCACATCGAAGCTAAGCGGCGCAGGCGCAGAGGAGCTTGGAGGCGGGGCTTCGTGTCGTCTGAAGGCTCGGGAGCGCACCGTGCTTGCTTTGCTGGGAAGCACGCCTAACTCTCGGATTGCTGTTGCTTGTAGCGTCTTAGCGCACCGCGACGACGTTGCAGAAAAGCGCACTTTCCTCACTGCAGTGCGTTGTGTAGTTTCTGTGTACATCTGAGCGCTTCCTCTATTCACTACTCCCGTACCTTGATACCGGCGAGATGCGTTTACTGAGTGCGCGAAAAATCGTCGCATGGGTTCGCTCTTCGTTTACGATTGGGGTCTTTCAAGGTTAGACGATCGATTGGACGCACTTTCAGCGGAGGCTGAAAGTGCGTCTGCGCGATCTAAGTGCGTCTAACAGTAGTCTGCACGATCTTTGGGGCAAGTTGGTGTAGCCGTCATGTGTACATCATGAATAGCATGCACTGAGAACTTCACTGGAATCAGAACTAGATCCACAATTCAGCTCGAACATAGGCTGTGATGCCTTAACCGCAAACGCTGTGACACCTGGTCGTCCTCAACATTCTATTTGGACAGAGGGGTACCCAAAGGATCCGTACTTCCTCCTATGCTTTTTAACTTCCTTGTAATTCCAGTTGCTCAAACAATTGAACAGCGACATCCGCTCGTTTAGCGATCTAGGCGGACGACATAGTCATCTGGATGTAAGCTATCAATTCTGTTGATCATATGACGGAGCTTTAAGTGTCTGTCCTCAGCCTATAGAAAGCAGCCTGCTTCAGGACAAAAGGAAGAACTTTTGAGTGTAGATGGACGCACCACAACTAATCCAGCCTTCTTAAAAAAAGCACAGATCTCAACAAATATATGTGAACTCTGATTAGACAGGGACAAACCTCCAAGTGGCATCAATCCCCCTGTTGGTATAAATGTAACGCAGAGACGGCGGCAGCCCCATCGACAGTTTTCCTGCGAGGTATCTGCGAGTGGGCTACAGAAATCGTTTGAACTCAGACACTGCAAGATTTCGCTGCTACCTCTCTGAAGCCCTGCCAATAAACCCCATTATATTATGTATTGTAGTATGGTATCACTGCCCAGAGAAAAGCATGTCGTCACTAAACAACCTAACGGCAGGGTGGAAGAGGTCGGTGCACCAGCCGACTGACAGTCAGTCAGGCACGCTGCACGAGCTTCGTGCTGGTGATGCGCATATATATATATATATATATATATATATATATATATATATATATATATATATATATATATATATATATATATATATATATATATATATATATATATATATATATATATATATATAGATATATATATTGCTACGGACGTAACAAATGGATGAAGGCTTTATTTACAAGTCGTGCGGAGCCACAGGCAAGACGTGGTACCACAGATGCCGGTCAGCAGCGAGCCGGGGAAAACTCTTCTTCGCCCTCCTCTTCTATGTGCCAGCATACCCCCTGGATCCCGTTCCACTGGGACATACCCTACACAGGCGATTGACTGCCGACTAACGTAACAGACAACCTAGTGATTGTCCTGTACCTAACACTGTAACTATATATATATATATATATATATATATATATATATATATATATATATATATATATATATAAAGAAATGCCGGCAGTCTACAACACCAAAGAAGGCACAGGGGAATGGTTAGACTATTTTTTACCGTTAGTGATGTTACATTATTTTTTTATTAATTTACGTGAGAAAGAAAGAAAGAAAAAAACGCGCCCGGAGTGGGGACCGAACCCACACCTTTCGATTAGATCTCGAATGCCTTACCAATTCGGCTATCTGGGCGACTGTGTTGTTCACTTTCTGGGGTATTTATATTTACTACATCTGTATCTGACGCTTGTCATTGCGACACGATGACTGACCTTGTGAGACGGGGAGTAGATGAGCTCTCGCTTTATTTTTTCCCTTCCAGGTGTGCCGAAGAAAAGCGCCAAGGACCAGCCGTGCATCCACGTGTCGATGACAAACCCACGCTTGCGCTCGATCATGGTACGAACCATCGATCACGTGCGAAACCGCCTCGCAATAAAAGGTAAGCGAGTGGGAACGCCCGTGCAGACGGTGGTCATGCCTAAATAGGGAAAATATTTGAATCTCCCCAATGCTAGGAAGTTTGCGGCTTGTAAATACATTCGGCACATAAACGAGTGTGATTTTCTATCTATTGGTTTGTGATTGGGTCATCTGAATGTGCTGGTTCGGTTAGCTCAGCATTGTCGTTTATTTGGACTTACGGTGATTGGGTTACGGACATTGCATTGATATCGTAGAAAGCTTCGCGTTTCGTATTAGCAATAATAATAGTACAAGTAATAATAATAATATAATAATAATAATAATAACATCATCACGCGCCTTTGATGGTAACCGATTGTGTAAAGTTAGCTTTCCTGCAGTGATTTTGTATCAGGGAAATTTCCAAACTACCACGTCCTTTGCTGCAACAGACCAATAAGTAAAATCTTTCTTCATGGTCCCGTGATTGGTAATGCACGCTTCTTTAAAGAAAAAAGCATATTATCCTTTTAGGCCTCGCGAAAGTTGGCGCCGAACTAACCGCTCGTTCATAGTACCCGCACTCCCCTTGGCAAAGCGGAACCGCCCCAAGTGTGGAAGAGTAGCGCCATCCAGCGGCAGCTGGGGAAGACGTTACGTACACACACACACACACTCTTGAAAATGCTGACCTTAGCCAAAATACGCCTTCCCGCGTTTTCTTAGGCGAGCAAAATCACGCAGAAGGTTATAATAAAAGTGGCTATGCCCACAGTACTGTACAAGGGTCGCACGATTATCTAGCCGAGTATTGCACCAGGTATTGCACCGAGACGAACTTGCTGGTGTTTGGGGTCGCCACATGATCTACTGGCTCTGCTCTCATATATATACTAGAGAGGTATACTATATATATGCCGTCGTGCGTGTTTATGGGACGACCCCCACTTCTTTTTTGGGGGCTTGGCATGACATTTGGATTCTGAGGCGGTTTTTGAGATTTGCTATCTTCACTATGTATAAACACGTCTACGAGCTACGAGGAAGCCGAAATCCTCCCTGTTCTGCGGTAGCCGTGTTCGATGAAACAGCAGGTAGTGCGTGATCGTACCTGACGCAGTCGAAGGACGTATGACTGAGCGGGTAATATGCCACCGCGAAATTTGTAGCTGACGAAAAAAAATACAAAACGTACTTCAACGAAGTTAAGATAAGACAGATCAGATAAGATAGATAAGTCATCGTCCCCGACTGTTTAACGCCACGTCTTCTTTTTTTCTTCAGGTATGAAGCAACTCGCGCAGCAGCAAGTTTTGTTCAATTGTAACTGACGGTCGGTACACCAGTTCACCGCGAAGGCGGCGTTGTCATGAGCACGCTCAAAAAACTTTCCAAGCTCTTCAAACAACTTCTTTGAAATAATGGCAAAATTATTAAAATTAGAGGCTCTAATTAGGGGCCCCAAACATTAACATTGTTCGTAACTACCACCTTGGCCTGCAGAATACCAGGCACAACCGTTCCGGCAAAAATATGCTTTACTTCCTTTTTTTCCTTAGTTTTAAAACAGCCTGATTTATTTTCCACTTAAATAATTGCACACTATTCATCGCGTTTTTATTGTACTTTGTTTAAATTTCCGGTCACTAAAACGTTTCAATCCAAGCCAATGATGAAACTAAGGCGAGCGCATGATGTAATGGCGGTCCATGACGACATCATAGAGTTTCATATTAATATATACTAGAGGAAAATCTGTCGGTGCAGTCGCAGGCCGCCGTGGGCGGCGGTGCCTTTGCCACTAGCGACGTTCCTCGCCTACTTGGCTTAGCTAGCCATGTGGCTTCTTTTCGTCCCTTAGCCAAAATTAACAAAAAGGGCAACTTTTTTTTTTCTTGTTGATCGTTCATGAAGCTTCTAAATTATCACTGACAAATTAATCTTTTTGGAGGTTCAATTTTATAATAACAAAACAAATTTCATGAACATTCTACAGTAATATTGTTGCTTTTTTGCAGCCAGAGCTAACTTTTCAGCCTGTTCTTGAGCCATGCCAAGGACAAGTGGAACGCGCCTGCCCGGTATATTAAGGAACGCTCGCTGAAGCGCGGCTCCCTTAGACAGCGGAGCCAGATTTCCCTCTAGCATATATCAGTATGAAACTCCATGGACGGCACAGACGGCCTTGATATGAGCCGCATAGACGCTAGCGCCAGATTCCTCTCCAGTGTACATTGTAAGAAACTTTATGCCCACGATATCTAGCTTTCTTTTTTGTTCTTCGACGTTCAAACATGACACTACAAAAGGTTCAAGTGACGTTTTTGTGAACTTTTAAAGGCGTAATTTTAAAATATCTCTCACGCAATTTTAACCACTCCTGGTGTAAGTTGCGCGGTTAAGCCAGGGGCGGCGCCACCTGTCTTCACGTTTTCGCTATTTTCTACCTTTTTAAAGAAAAACTGCGTGTAAGAGGGGTATATTCGTGTTCTCGGTGAGTTAATCTCTATCGCTCTCGAGCAACTTGTGTTGTGTCTTCAGTGTCCCTTTAAGGGGGACCCACCTGATCGCATTCCTACAGGACTTGCTAATTTATAACCCACGGGCTTAAAAAGCATCGTGCGCCGATACAAAAGGTTTCACAGATACGTCAAAATGTTCGTAACGGCCTAGTTTGCTCCTCTTAGATACATAGCACACGGTTGCTGAAATAAAAAAATCAACGATGAATGCATTCTAGCTTATTGCCATGAAAGTGTTTTATTCCCGGACACAGGAAGATTTCGCTGACGTCATATTCGTCACGGAAGTGACGCCAGTACAACTAAGCGGCCTGTAAAGGGTGCACCCCTGCACACAGGGTCTTCCTGCGGGGAAGCAACCTTTAGTACTAAAGAGTACGTTATGCGCAAAGTTGTTCGTTTTCGGGTTTTATATTTTAACACGAAATTGTTTTATGCCGCGATACACCAAGATTTCACTGACGTCATATCCGTTACGGAAATGACGCCAGTACACCTTTGCCGAAGCGACCCGCCAGCAGGACGTCGCTCGCCAAGCACACCCAAAAGACAGCCGCCGGCCTGAAAATCATGCTCAGCTGCAGATTTCGCTGCACATTTCACTTTCGTGTTTGACTGATTCCCATGACAGAGGAATCAACCAGTTTTTTTTAGTTTTCGTTAGATGGCGCTAGGTGTCTAGTGTGCGAGATATTTATTTTTTATCTCAGTACAGAAATGACATATTTCTAAAATAAGCAACATAGGCCGTTCTGAACACTGATATGTATTTGTAAAACTTTTCGTATTGGTGCACGATGGTTTTTAGACCCGCAGGTTATGAAGTTGTAAGTTAACAAGGTGAGTACCCCTTAACTTATACCCGTATATAGTATCAGTGTCACCCTCAGCAGCAGTAGCATACTAATCGCAAGACTAATGTTCGAAACGTTCCTACTTCATTTTCAAGTTGGACGGATCAAGCCCCCGAAGTCCGGAGATGCGCCAGGTCCAGGTAAGCGGTGCTGAACAGGTTCGCCAGGCGGACCAGAAAGTTCCAATGGGGTGGCGCCTGCGTTGGGCGTGTTGTCCGAAGCATGCCACTTCCGGCTTCAGGCATCGTTACACCCGCTAACCTACACTCATCCATCTACCACCTTCCCGGTCGCGTATAGGCGTTTCCTAGTGAGCACAGCCAAGCGACGCATGGCGCCATCTAGGGACATGTTTGAAACTGTCGCGTATAGACGTTTCCTAGTCAGCACAGATAAGCGACGCATGGCGCCATCTAGGGACATGCTTGAAACTATGTCCATGTGCATGTGGCCCTCAATTTAATCGCTCAAAATCGCTTGGACTCGTAATCTAGTAGTTCCGCTCCTGCGAAGCAAACAGCCTAGCCCGGGTTCGAATTCCGTTACTGCTTTTTTTTATTTTCGAGGGTTTGCCATATTTTAGTATTATCATTTGTCGTCCCGCATCTAATCTATTTGTGACATCTTCATGCATTATAAATGGGATTTAGGGTATTTTCGTTGCCTTTTGGTCAGTTTCAGCTACTGCTTGTACGTTTTTGCGGGTTTTCCCCTTTTAGGTCAGTTTCGACCATTTCTGTTGAATATTTTTCTACAGCGTGGTTTTCAACCATTGCAGGTCCATTTTGGCTGTTATTTATTTCAGTTCTGGTGGTTTTGTATGCTTTAGGTACGTTTACGCTGTGTTATAGACCCCATAAGCAAGCTCAGGGGACGTTTGACTGTACTGACTAGGAAACGCATATACGCTTCCCGATCGGAGGTGTATGTACTAAGGGCGAAACACATGAGTGGAGAAGGACGCGTCTGTGAACGCGTTTCCCGCTCCGAGAAACGGCTTGGCTGCCGTGAGACCCACGGATCGGCCGCTTCTGCGCTCTTTCAACTTGCTCGATATTTTGCCGCGCCGCTACAGCATACTAGAAGATAAGGTGCGTCGTGCGAGGGGAAAATCAATGGAGAGCGCGGGTCCCTTTTGCGATGAAAAAAATTGTATGGAGCGCAGGCGTTCCCCAGGGAACTCATGTTGCAGCCAGCGCCAACTATGTTTTTAAATCAAGCTAAACAGTTATTTGACTGGTTTTATAAAACGTTTCATGATAAAACAAAGAAGTAAGATTATTTATGGCATTAAATAAGGATTAATTTAACAAACAAAACTTGTGAGGACATAAGCAACGGCCACCAGGGGCGCTGCTTACAGCAGGAGTTCCTCAGCAGAAATTTTCATCTCAAAATGGACCCCCCTCGGCCCCGAACGACACACGTGTCTCTTCGAGTACACTGTAGCGCCGTGTCGAAAACCCGATTGCTCGGACGCACATGCGTCTGCCGCTTTCCCTCGCCGCTCGTGAAACGTTTGAATCGTAACGGACGCACTGCGCCGTTGGCTTTAAGGCATCTGCAATTCAGCAACACCCCCCTTCAAAAAAAAAAAAACACTAGCAGGACAACAAGTTTCGAGAAAAAAATTTGATCCGTACTTAGGGGTATGAAAAGTAGAGGGGGATGGCATGCGGAGGACATTGTGGTCCGACTTAGGAGATGCGAGGGAATTAACTATGTGGAAAAGAAAGGAGTACAGCTGAAGATACAAGATAACAAGATTCACGCTAAACGATTTGATGTGGCTGAGGGTAGTGGTTCGGTTTGAAAAGGAAAAGAAATGGACTGGGGATAATTTTGAGCCCATCTGGGGGCTCAGCGGCATACAACCCAGTCCGGGGGGCAGGGAATATAGAAGGGGGTGAATAGGATAGGGTAGAGAAAAAGGAGATAGAGAGAGAAAAGAGAAAAAGTTAAGGCGCCGCCGAAGAAAAGCAGCGTTGCCACAGACACTGGGGGCCACCGAGCACAGTACACACCACAAACACAGGTCCTGGTGTCATGCTGATAAAAGAGGTCTTTTTCATTAGAGAGTTTTAGCATAGCGGCTAGGGGAGGCTCACGCTACGGCGGCGGGTTACCGAGCTACAAGGCTCGGCGCTTAGGCGGCCCTTTCTCCAGACCTTGGAGGGCCGCTTAAGCGCCGAGCCTTGTAGCTCAGGGGCCGCTTGCTCTGGAGGCCACCTGAACCACTGCTTTACAACCAGATTTAAATCATCGCGGTCACCCACCTGCATGCGTGTCGTATAGCCAAACATTGACGAAGAGTGTTGGTATACACCTTATTTTACTTAACAATTTCCGCTTTGCAAACGGTCAGTAACAGAAAGGGGCGACCGAGTGGATACACAGTCGATGGGCAGACAATGACGGCCGTCTTGTGGATGACTTCCTGACGTTTGCGTGTTTCGCTATGAGGGAATGTGGGGACGGTTTGAATACCATAGCTGCACTCGCGGTTTTCGTCTCGCAGAATGGGTCTTCCAGAACCGCCTATATCCAGGAATTGAGACTGCGCCACGCTTATATGTGGGTCGTTATCCGGGACGCGACTGAGTGTACGTGCTGAACCAACGTTCTCGTTCCGCAGGGCGACGTGGCAGAGGTCCGCAAAAGCGCAAGCCTCCCGGACCGAAAGAGTCGCTGCCACCGCGCGGCCCGGAGCAACCCCCTGTCCCCGTCAGGCTCTTGAGTGAGTGTTTCTTGTTTAAAGTTCCACCCAGTGCGAAATACGCTGAAACAGCAGAGCTGTGGTTCTCTAGTGTCGGCTCGAGCGCCGTCGGTAGCGTCACTATAAGCTGCGCTAAGAGTACCGCCACTTCGTGCACCCGGGAGCGTCTGGGGGCCATTTTGTTTCTGGCTTGCAGTGTTGCCATCTCTCCCAACGAAACCGCCGCCGGTTGTGACGGGCAGAGTGTGACCAGCCACTCTAGCGTCTGGCACCAGAGACAGAGACACGGAGAGAGGCGCCCAGAAACAAAATGGCTGCGCCCACATGCGAAAAATATCACGTGGTGCCGACCGACCAATCAAAATCCTGGCGGCACATAACGATAAGAGAAAAGAGTCCCATACTTTAAAAGCATTCATTTAGTGACGCTAGCCGTCGCCACGCAAACCTACGGATCGCGCAAGGCAATGGGCAGCTAAAAGTCGGCGACGGGAGGCTCCCTCCTCCTTACCTTACCACGCGGGAGGGAGAGGAAACCGCCCCTATAGACCACTGCGCCCTCTATCGGTGTGTCTATAGGAACGCGCTCCTCCTCCGCGTGACGCACGACCTTCAGCAGACGGACGAAAAGGCCCGACCGGCAACATATTCGCTGTTGAAAAGAAATTTGTCTTCAGCCCCCACATCCTTGTGCGTTCGTAAATGTTGCGGCTGAGCGTACACCTCGCTGACACGCCTGCCTATACGAGCTGAATAACGTCCCAGAGAACAAATCAACGTTAAGATCAGATAGGTCTTGGCAAATAGCATCAGCATGCCCATCCGTGTGTATTCGTAAACCATCGGTAAAGTTTCGCTTCAGGCCACGTTACTGATTACAATGCACGAGGAAAAGTGCCGTCCCAGCAATATAGTTAGTTATAGCAGCGAAGTCGACTTTGGGAGTCAATGCACAGCAGTGCGGCTCAGCATTCTTCCGACAGTTCTTGCTGAGGGTTTTGGGAAGCTTTCTTTTTTCCTCTACACTTGTAATTGTGGGAGTAAATGAGTTATTTCCTCCTCTCTTTTGCAGTTCCGTATACTACGAAAAAGGAGTGGTGGCCGTAAGTACAGCTTGACGCTGCTAATCTTGGACATAGCTGCTGACGTGTCATTGAACCTATATACATTCCAAGTGGGTTGTATCATACATTGTCATAATAGTACATTCCTCGTTACAGAAAGCTGACTTCGTTATTAGCGCTAAGTCGGTAAAAGTGGCGCTTCATTAAAATATGGGATAATTTGCGCTCCTGTTGAATTGACTTGAGTAAACCGCCACCGTGTTTGTTGTGGGAGGAGCGAAACGGCATGGGAGGAGCATGAGAGGTGGGCTGGGGAAAGGAGGGAGGCATTTTCGTGGCACGGGCGACTGAAGACTATCGTATTTCAACGACATTTGCAGCGAAGTGAGCAGATACGCGGGCAATTTTGTAGCCAGAGCTACAATGGCCGTATTCTCGCCGTTTCGCTGTGACCGGCGGCCGCACCTCGGTTCCCTAGCTGGCAGCAGTTCCTAGGGAACCTGTGGTGGCTAGGGAACCTAGATATTCCCTAGCCGCCACAGCTGGCAGCGCCGCTCGCCGCGCAATAAATAAATAAATAAATAAATAAATAAATAAATAAATAAATAAATAAATAAATAAAAATAAGAATATTAGGAAGTAAGAAATAAAAACTAAAAAATGAAAATAAAAAGAATAAAGAATAAAAAATAGCAAAATGTATATACAGAAGTGTCGGCTCGGTGGGATTCGTCGTCAGGCTTCGTCGTCGGAACGAAACCAAGAGAAGGCAGCGAGCCGAGGAGACTGAGGAAGAACGAGCCGCACGCCTCGAGAAGCGTGGTAACCGTACAGAGAACCAAACTCAACAATAACATTAACCGTACCTCGCGCTATGCACACCCAGACATAACTGAATTAAGCCACAGCAAACTGTTCTCCCACCTCCGCGTGACATGAATAACGTACGAAGATCGCTGCCAGACACGGGGGTGACTATTTGTTGTCATAAGTTTCTCCCAAAGGGATCCTTCTCATATTTTGTTCATGACACCGACGCAGCCAGACCTAACTTCGCGGCAAAGCCACCCTTGCAGAGAAAGCGTTGCGACTCCCGTTCTAATACACATACAGCAAACCCTCGTTATAACGGCTTCGCTTTATTGCAATTATTGCTTTACTCGAAGGGGTCATGGTAACTGAAGTGTTCTTTCTAAATAGGGTCATGGTACCCATTGCATTGCAGAGATAAATGATTCCCACTTTAAAGAATTTCCGCATATAATGAAGTCAGTTACCTGTCACGAATACTTCGATATAGCGAAGGTTGACTGTGCAGGAGCCATCAAAAGTGATTGGAACCCGACCTCGTAAATTTATAGGAATTTATTCTTCCGAAAACTGTCTGGCTGCATTGGTGCGCGCCTAAAGGAGTCTTCCCTAATAAAAAATGTTTCCTAAAAACCGGTAATGGCTGTCATAAAGTCAGTAAGAGAAATAGAATTTTGTGATATTCACAAATCCTTGTTCCAATTACTTATGACGGCACCTGTACATTACGCAGAAATTTGTGCATGTTTGATCCCTACGATATCGTTATAACAGCGCCGACTATCGCGAACATTCCCTGATTGGTTCGCTCACAGTGTAGTTGTAAAAATGGGGCTGCGGAATAATTTAACCCATCCCCGATTAACGTGTTTCACCGGTCCTCATTTGAAGTGAATTGAGGTGCGTTTCTGGCAACTGAGCGTATACGATGCGCCTCGTGGGGCGGGGTTGCTTCAAATTAGTTTAACGGGTTATTCTCTATTTCATCCCGAAGTGGGTCGAAGCGACTTCGTAATTTAGGTTTTCGGTTACGTTGAGTTGTGGCTAAAAACGGTTCCTGTGCATATACGTCACGGGCCGCCTTCAAAACACGCTTTGTTCCGACGCTTACTGCTCCCCTAAATATCTCAGAAAGATTTAAAAGTTGGCATGTGTATTACAGTGTTTGCAAGGCTCTGATTGGTGCGTACGGGATGTATGGCGTCCGCACACAATGACGCATGTACGTTTTACCATAGAGTACATGTATGTATGTGTGAATGTAATATATGTATGTATCCATGCATGTATGCATGTATGTATGTATGTATGTATGTATGCATGTATGTATGTATCTATGTATGTATCTATGCATCTATGCATGCATGTATGCATGTCTGTATGCATACATGTATGTATGTATGCATACATGCATGTAGGTATGTATGTATGTATGCATGCATGTATGTATGTGTGTATGTATGTATGTATGTATGCATCTATGCATGCATGCATGCATGTATGTATGTATGCATGTATGTATGCATGTATGCATGTACATGTACGTATGCATGTATGCGTGTGTGAATATATGTATGTATGTATTTATGTATGTATGCATGTATGCGTGCATGCATGCATGCATTTATGTGTGTATGTATACATGTATGCATGTATACATGCATGTATGTATGTATGTGTGCATGCATGTATGTATGCATGTATGATGTATGTATCCATACATGTATGTATGTATGTATGTATGTATGTATGTATGTATGTATGTATGTATGTATGTATGTATGTATGTATGTATGAATGCATGTATGTATGTATGTATGAATGCATGCATGTGTGCGTGTATGTATGTATGTATGAATGCATGTATGTGTGCGTGTATGTATGTATGTATGCATGTATGTATGTATGCATGTATGATGTATGTATGTATGCCTGTATGTATGTAGGTATGTATGCATGTATGTATGTGTGCGTGTATGTATGTATTTATGCATTTACATATGTAGGTATGTAGGGAGATATGTATGTATGTACGTATGCATGAATGTGTGTGTATGTATGTATGTATGTATGTATGTATCTAGTTATGTATGCATGCATGCATGCATGCATGTATGTATGCGCATGCGTGTGTACGTACGTATGTATGGGCTTATGTATGTTTGCATTTAGGTGTGTATGCTTGTATTCTGGTACGTATGTATGTATGCATGTTGCATGCATGCATGTATGTATTGTTACGAAACAAGTGGACACTGTTCGGTGTGCAACCACCCACGACGACGAGGCAGTGGCTGGCAGGCAGCCTGTGCGAGTTCTGTGATAGCCGCCATGTAAATATTGTAAAATACATCGTCCGCATGTGTGTATGTATGTGAGTATGCATGTATGCATGCATGTATGTCGGTATGTATGCATGCAAGCATGCATGCATGGATGTATGTATGTATGTATGTATGTATGTATGTATGTATGTATGTATGTACGTATGTATGTATGTATGCATGTATATATGTATGTATGTACAGACATACGTACGTACGTGTGTATGTATGTATGTATGTATGTATGTATTTATTTATTTGAAGTGCTCACCAACAGCACAGGGCCTTCTCGGGTGATGCACCGCATACATAGGTACAAAGAATACGAACAGGCAACACACATGGATGCAAGGAATACAAACAATGAATAGAAAGGAATACATGGATACAAGGAATACAAACAGTACAAATATGGGCAGCGTATAAATCAGAAATTGGTAAATGTGGAAGTGCAGATAGATATATACAAAAGTGTAGTGTTATCGAAAGGAGACGCAAACATTTTTGAACGGTAAAGGCTCGGAGGATGTGCCTGGAGTATGCACAGGAGAACGTACGAACATGGCAAGGAACGTACGAACACGTACGAAGATAGGCAAGGTAGTGCTGTATGTGAGGAAACACGAGAGCAGGGACAGAAGTGCAGGAGCGACCTCTCCACAGCATGCGTATTCAAAATATCATACATTTCAGTGAGCGCTTAAACAGTACCAAATCGCCGCAAAAAACGTCTATGGGAGATGGAAACAGACTGTTATAGGTGAGCTGGCACCGGCTGGCTGGTGCCAAACTCATTGATCTGTCTACATCAAAGTATCCATGCGGCCGTAGTGGTCTGCTTGGCACTCGCAGATGGACAGAGCTTACGAGGCAAGGGCAGTCGAACTTCGAGTGAATACAATTAAACAGAAAAGCCAGGTCGCGCCTGGAGCGCCTCGCTGATAGCTCATCTAAATTCAGGATCTTCAGAAGCCCACCGTGCTCATATCGGCTCATAGGTGAGTGGCGAGAAAACACGGTTCTAGTAAAGCGCTTCTGAATCCTTTCTAGTCGAAGGGAGGACGAAGGGCTTAAACAATTCCAAATTGCACTAGCAAAGTCGAGCTTGGGCAAAATGAGAGCGCGATACAGTGAAACAAAGCATGAACGGTCGGTGAAATCCCTGGTCGCGCGGGAAATTACGCCAAGCGTACGGAGACAGGAGTTGGTCAGATAGTTCACATGCGCGTTAAAGAGCAGTTTCGCATCCATCATTACGCCCAAATCGCGCACTACGGTAGCGCATTTTACAGGTTCACCAAGCAGCAAGTACGTAAAAGTGAGCGGGGAAGACTTGCGAGTGTATGAAATTACGATGGTTTTCGAGAGGTTAAGTTTTAGATAGTTGCAGTCACACCATGCAGAAACTGCGTTGATATCATTTTGCAGCAGTACACGATCGTAAGGTGAAGAAATAGTGCGATAGAGCTTCATATCGTCGGCATACTGGGAGAGCGAACAGTGCTTAATAGCGGGGTGTATGTCATTAACAAAAATGTTAAAAAGGAGAGGGCCCAGTGTCGAGCCTTGAGGTACCCCTGAGGTCATCGGGAAGGGCCGGGAAGTAGCGCCTTCGTAACTAACACAATTGGACCTGCCTTTTAAGTAGCTGCCGAACCACTGGCATAACTCAAGGGAAAGACCGTATCCGGACAATTTGCGAAGTAGTAGATCGTGATTAACAACGTCGAAGGCATTGCTACAGTCAAAATATACTGTATCTACCTGTTGGTGAGACAGTACTGGAGGGCCGATGTCGTTTAGAAAACAGGCAAGATTTGAATCTACCGACCTTCCGGGCATGAAGCCGTGTTGGTTGAAATGAATTAGTGGATGCATAGCTGATAAAAGGTATCGATGCAAGACCTTTTCGAAGACTTTGGAAAATGAGGACAGAAGAGAGATTGGCCTATAGTTTGCTGGGATTGTGGCGCTTCCGGATTTGTGCAAAGGGAAGATGGAACCAATTTTCCAGTCAGTTGGAAAATGTTGCTCAACCAGTGACATACGTATGATGTGACAGAGCAAAGGGGCAAAAACAGCGCAACAGCCCTTCACGATGAAGCAAGGGATACTGTCACAACCTGCCGACTTTTTCGATGGGAGTTTGCGGATGGCGGACACAACATCGTTTTCGGTTACGTTGGGGATTGGCAATACAGGACCGTTAGAATCGAAATCCAATTCGCTGCCGCTGTCGTGAGAGGTCGAGTATGTCGAAGAAAAATGACGTGCGAAAAGTTCACACACGCCTTCAGGGTCGGACACAATCTTGTCACCATCCTGAAGGGTTATGCTTTCGCGTGCATGACGTGTGCGGAATTTGATGTACCGCCAAAACTCCCGAGGGGAGTGGGTAAGAGATGTTTCAGAGTAGTCCGTAAACATCTTTTTATCCCGGGCAAGGAGCTTTTTCACTGAGGAGCGCCATTCTCTGAAGCTAGCGAGAGCAGACGGGTCATTGTGCGCCTTAAACAAACGGTGAAATTGACGTTTTCTTCGAAGCGCGCCTCGGAGCTCATGGCTAAACCAGAATGGAAATTTAGAGGAGCGAATTCGCCGCTTTGGGATGTGTTGGTCCATGAAGTAATGAACAGTTTGGGTTAGCTCCTGGACGGCCACGTCTACACAGGGCGCGTTGTATACAGAGGTCCAGTCTGCGTTGTCGAGCGAGTGGTAGAGAGATGTGTAATCTCCGCGAGCAAAGTCGTGTCTGGGAGTTGAAACGCTGTTGTCGTGCGCCATGCATATGTGGGCTGAGGCTCCGAAAGGAGGGTGCCACGCGTCAACGGCCACAATAGGTTCGGGGAACTGATCGACAACGACAGAGTTAAGGTTTGTGAAAACAGTGTCTAGTACGTTTCCAGCAGGGTTTGCATGGATGTATGCATGGATGTATGTGTGTGCATGTATGTATGTATTCGTGTATGTATATATGTATGTGTATATGTAAGAGAAGAAAAACTTCGAACAAGGTAAAAGCACGATTGTGGCCTACGTTTCAGCAAAGAGAACTTGCTTTCCTCAGGCTCATGTATGTATATATGTATTTGTGTACGTACGTGTGTATGTGTGTGCATGTATGCATGCATGTATGTATGTATGTATGTGTGTATGCACATATGTGTATGCGTGTATGTATGCGCGTGCGTGCGTACTTATGCATGTATGTGTGTACGCACGTATGTATGTATGTATGTATACATGTATGCATGACATGCGATTGCTGCGACGTATATTACACATATTTTTCGAAAAGAAATTTCCTGGCATTATCTTAATTAGCTGTACAATTAAAAAGTAGACGTGAAAAAGTCACGTTCTACGTTCGTACGTATATGAATGTACCCAAAAGGAAAAGGAGAAAATCTCTCCCACCGCATTTATTCATCATCATCATCATCATAAGCCTGTTTGTGTACACTGCAGGACAAAAGCCTCTCCAAGAGATCTCCAGCCACGCGTATCGAGTGCTGAGTCCATGCTTTCCCCCAAATTTTCTTACTCATCTCTTTTCGAGTTCTCGGTCGACCCCTACTGCGTTTGCGTTCTATTGGCAGCCACTCCGTCAAACGGATTGTCCACCTGTTGTCCCTCATTCCCATTACGTGACCAGCCCATGCCGATTTCCTTCGCTTAATTTGAACTAGAATGTCCTCCTCCTGAGTTTGTTTCCTAATCCACGAGGCTGTTTTCCTGTCCCCCAGCGTGACCCCTAGCATTCGGCGTTCCACTGCCCGTTGGGCCGATCTAAGTTTCTTTTCAAGCCTTTGGGTGATACTCCAAGTTTCTGCCCCGTAACTCATTACAGCAGGAACACATTGATTAAATACAAGCTTTTTGAGTGACAGAGGAAGCTTACCAGTGAGGGTATCTGAGTTCTTACCGAAAGCATCCCACCCCATGCTTACTCTACGTGTAATTTCCCGTTCGTATTCAGATCAGCAGCTATGACCTGCCCAAGATATACGTATTCTGGGACTGTTTCCAAGACTCCATCGCCTACCTGGAAGTTGATGTACCTTGGCGCGCTGATTCGGCATTACCTTGTATTTTTTCGTGTTGATTTTTAAGCCTGCAGTCATACTTGCCGAGCACAATTGGCAAAGCATGCGCTGTAAGTCCTGGCTGCTTTGACTGAACGAGACAATGTCGTCTACAAGACTTAGATGGGTAAGGAATTCCCCATTGATTCGCACTCCGGTTTTCCTCCACCCAAGCTTTCTGAACACACCCTCCAGACAGGCTGTGAATAATTGTGGCGATATTGTATCCCCTTGGCGGACACCCTTCTGAATAGGAAATTTAGAAGTTCTGTGATGGAGCCGTATGGTTTTCGTACATCCGTCGTATATATCTTCGAATAGCGCAGTGTATGCCGCGTCGACGCCGTGATCACGTAACGCCTTTATTACTGCTGAAGTGGGCACTGAGTCAAATGCCTTTTCATAATATCTGAATGCCATGTAAAGCGGTGCATTATACTCTGAACACTTTTCGATTGCCTGGTTGATAGCGTAAATATGGTCTAAAGTTGAGAAGCCCTTCCGAAAACCGGCCTGTTCTCGTGGCTGATGAAAGTCTAAAGTGGTACTAATGCGGTTTAGAATTACCTTAGTAAACAATTTATAGGTAACGGAAAGGAGGCTGATGGGCCTGTAATTTTTAAGCTCTTTGGCATCACCTTTCTTATGTAGGAGAACTAAATTTGCTTTCTTCCAGTCCTTTGGCACCCTTAGGGAGCTCAAACACTGCGAGAATAGGGCTGCAAGCTTGGTTAGCACAACGTGGTCTCCCAGGCACAATATATCAGACGTAATTCCATCATCTCCTGCTGCTTTGCCTTTCTTCATTGCTTGGAGCGCCGTCGCTACCTCATTTGTCGTAACCGGCAGAACCTGATCGGCAACACTTACGGGTAAACTTGTCTCTGGGGGAGGGGTAGAGGCGAACGGGTATTTTTAGCATGCCACCAATGTTGTTTCTTACGTGACCACTGGCGTCCCGGAGTGCATGCACTCTATTTTTGCCAATAGTGAGCTTTCTTCTAGTCACCTTCAAACTCCCTTCGTGGTTCAACAATGCTTCAATTTTTGCTACATTGAAAGCACGGATATCGGCATTCTTGCTTTTGTTGATCAATTTGGGGAGCTCTGCCATTTCTATTTGGTCTGCATTCGGTTCCTGACTGACTTACAAATGGCGCTACGTACGTGAACTCCGGAAACCGCTCTCCGATCATCGTCTGGTTCACCAGATTCAACATATTGTAACGGTCAACCAATTCTACAACATTGGCTTGGCCAAGTAGATTGGATTAGCTGAAGAGGAGAAAGAGGATCCCCCCGAAAGAGTACCCCGAATCGACGACGCCATTGATTGCCTTCATTCAGCTTCCTATTTTTCCTCCGTTGACTTGAGATCAGGATATTGGCAAATTCCCATGGTCCCCAGTGATAAGGAAAAAACTGCTTTCGTAACGCCTGACGGATTGTTTGAATTCAATGTAATGCCCTTTGGACTTTGCAATGCTCCGGCCACCTTCGAGCGTTTTATGGACAGCGTTTTGCGCGGCCTCAAGTGGGAAATCTGCATGTGCTACCTCGACGATGTTGTAATTTTTGGTCGAACGTTCAGTGAGCACAACAGTCGCTTAGTTACTGTCTTGGACTGCTTGGCAAAGGCTGGTTTAGTTCTAAATTCGAAGAAGTGCCGATTTGGAGATCGCCAAACGCTTGTGCTGGGCCTCTTGGTCGATAAGGACGGTGTCAGACCAGACCCACGCAAAATCCAAGCAGTCAGTGATTTCAAAGAGCCGCATTCTGTCAAGGAGCTACGAAGTTTTCTTGGCTTGTGCTCCTATTTTCGCCGGTTCATACCTCGATTTGCGGACACAGCCTATCCCTTGACATCACTCCTGCAGAAAAATGTTCCATTCACGTGGACTTCTGAATGTGACGCCGCGTTCCGCCAGCTCAAGCTCCTTTTGACGTCGGGGCCCATACTTCAACACTTTGACCCCTCGGCTCCTACAGAGGTTCATACCGACGCCAGCGTTATAGGAATAGGGGCCGTGCTAATTCAACACCATGGTCCTAATGAACATGTTATTGCCTACGCCAGTCGGGCACTGAGTAAGTCGGAAAGGAACTACACGGTTACAGAACAGGAGTGTCTCGCTGTCGTCTTCGCCACACAGAGATTCCGCTCCTACCTCTATGGACACCCGTTTACCGTCGTAACTGATCACCATTCGCTATGCTGGCTAGTCAACCTTAGGGATCCTTGCGGCCGCCTTGCACGCTGGGCCCTGCGTCTGCAAGAGTATACCTTCACCGTGTCGTACAAGAGCGGCCGCAAGCATGCGGATGCGGACTGCCTTTCTCGCCTGCCACTGGAAACCACGAGCTGTGATGACGACGGTTTCGACGACTGTCTTGCTTCTTTGTCAACACCATTCCCCGATATCTCCACTTTCAAGATAGAACAGCGCCGGGACAAGAGTCTGCAGCCCTTCTTCAATTGCGCCCGTGCCGACAAGCGTGATACCCGCTTCTGCGTTCGCGACGGCCTACTATACAAAAAGAACTACTCTGCAATTGGTTCCAGCCTTTTGCTTGTGGTACCGCAAAGCCTGCGCAACAGCATTCTAAATTTCATGCACGACAATCTTACGTCTGGACATATGGGATTCGCCCGTACACTTCACCGCGCCAAACAACGTTTTTACTGGCCAAATATGCGCAAAATTACAGAAAAGTATGTTGCCACTTGTATACAATGCCAGCGCCACAAGCTACCCACTGCCGCTCCGGCAGGAAGGCTTCACCCTCTGAATCCACCCACTGCCCCTTTCAAAAAGGTCGGCATCGATTTACTGGGCCCATTTCCGCGATCATCGAAGGGTAATCGTTGGATTATCGTGTGTGTGGACTACCTTTCACGTTACTCTGAGACCGCCGCGCTACCATCTGCTACTGCTGCGGAAGTGTCTCTGTTCCTGCTCCGCAATATACTTCTTCGTCATGGACCTCCCCGCGTCATCATAAGTGACCGTGGCCGTCAGTTTACAGCGGACGTCGTTGAAGAGCTCCTTCGCGTCTCTCAAGTTGAGTTCCGGCACTCTACCCCATACCATCCTCAAACGAATGGTCTCACCGAGCGAACGAATCGAACACTGTCCAATATGCTAGCAATGTACGTAGCCTCCGACCACAAAAACTGGGACGACATCTTGCCTTTTCTTACGTATGCCTACAACACCGCCAAGCATGAAACCACCGGATACAGCCCTTTCTTTCTTCTCTATGCACGCCAGCCTCGCTGCTGCCTGGACACCATCTTCCCTTTTGCTGAACACGACGAGCCTTCAGTGGCTAAGACGCTTTCCCTTGCCGAAGAGGCCCGTAGGCTTGCGCGCCTACGCACGTTAGCCTCCCAAGACCGCTATAAACAGCGATATGACCGTCGTCACAGGGACCTCTCTTACGCCCCAGGTGATCTAGTCTGGCTCTGGACCCCACAGCGCCGACGCGGCCTCTGCGAAAAACTTCTCGCCCATTACACTGGTCCCTTTCTTGTTGTGAAACGTATTGGCGAAGTTAATTACGTGCTGTCACGCCTGACCACCACTGGTCGACCGTCGAAGACGACCCAAGTTGTACATGTGGCGCGTCTTAAACGCTACAACTCCCGTTCCACACTGTGACTCGCCCGGAGGGCTTCGTCTGCGACGGGGGAAGTGTAACGGTCAACCAATTCTACAACATTGGCTTGGCCAAGTAGATTGGATTAGCTGAAGAGGAGAAAGAGGATGCGGGAGCTGGGCTCTCTGGGCTAGAGGAAGAAGAAGCTGGACCGCTGCTCGCGTCGTGCTCAACGGTGCTCGACTTTTCCTGCCTTCGGAGCCTGCGCTCTTGCCTTAATAAATCCCTCCCGGACGTAACAATATGATCAGTCTGCTTGCTCGCAATGGTACCTCTGTACGTGTTGCGTGGATACCGGGACACGTGACTCACGGATCAGGCAACCAGGCTGCCCATGACGCAGCACAGGAGAGTCAAGTAACTACTCCACTGGTGGACAGCCCTGGTCCCCCGCTCTCCCTCGGGCAACAGCTGGATCACGCTCGTCAGGCTAGGCACAACCGCCTTGCCGCTCCCACTCCTGTAGGTTTCCTGCATAACGCCCCATCCCTAACTGGTCCTGCCGAAGTTTTTATTAACCAATTTCGCGCGAACCTTGCATTGACTCCCCCCATCACACGCAAATGGCACCACCCGAACGGCGATCCTCCGCCCTACTGCCCATATTGCAAGACAGCTACAATAGCAAACCTGACCCACCTTATTTGGCACTGCTCTGCGTACCAATCCTTCCGCCCCATCCTGTTGAATGCCCTACCCAATACAAGCGAGATACCCGCCACGACACTGTGCGACCCCAATTTCCTTGCTGCCTTTGGGCGCTTCTCTGTCGATAGTGGCCTCGCAAAAGTAGTTTAGCCGGGGTCTACCACCCCTGAATGTGCATTCAGGAACTGACTATTCCTCTCCAGGACCTTCAAGTGAACATCACCTTCTGACCATCTCTCCCCTCCCATTTTCCCATTTCTTCCCTTACGGCCCCTGGGACATCCTTGTGTTAATAAAAGACTTTCACTCACTCGCTATTTAGTCTCGCGGAGTGCGGACTAACATCTTCCGGCGCTTATCAATAAGGTCCTTAGTTTTCTGTTACAACTTGGATTAGAATGCGGGCTGTTTTTCTCCTGTGGCTAGAGCTGACTCCATAACCGCATGTGTGAAATGGAAATTCAGAGAGTCCACACCATTGTGGTCAGTAGACAAAACAAAGAATTTGTTTTCAAGTAGCAATCCGAATTCATGCACTTTCCGTCCCACCGAAGGCAGGTATAGGCGTCTTCCGGTTTAGCGTTGAGCAGATTGTAACTTGTCAGACCTGTGTGAACTTGTCTAGGTAAGACCACATTTATTACCGCTCCCAAATTTTTCGCCTTTGGAACTTCGAACAAAACGAACTAACGCTGCGACTACTTCGCCTTCTCGCAGCTTCCGGAAGAGAGTACGGGTCCTGAGAAAGAACTTGATCCTGCTTATCGTCTTGGTCACGTTCGTGATGACTCCGATATTAATCTTGAGGATCAGCGGCAGCGTGATCTGCTTCGGTAAGTCAAAGATTTCGGGGTCTGCAGCTTGAAATGGGCACTTCCAAACATTCTAGCCATTCAAGAAACTACCTGCGCAAACGGATCGCGAAATAGAGACTTTCGACGGTTCATTTGACAGCTCCCTACCTCGAGAACAAAAAAAAAACAGCAATAAAGTGGCTGCTTTACAAGATTGGCTGATTAAAAGGACGGCGTGGGTGCGTTCAAATTTCCCCTTTAGACTGCTTCCTTGCTGTCTTCGCGGACAGTCCGCCATGTTAAGCCCTGTTCTAATCCCAACGAAGCAGTCGACGAAGACCGCTTCGAGGAGACGGCATCAGTCAGCAACGATGCAGGCTACCCTCCTGTCGAAATCAATAGATGATGCCAGCGCCACCTTTTTGCGTATTAATCTTGTAACAAAAGCTGTTGTTCTTTCATTGAAATAATTAATATAATGTACTAGTAGTGAAGATGATTTTGTTTAATTTTTAAATCACGTAATGTTTGTAATAATAACAGTAATGTTGTTTACGAAACCTGCGGCTTGCGTTGCTCAACATGTCTGCTACGAGGTTGTCGTCTGCGTAGATGTTTCGTTCGGGACAGCTGCACCGTTCCAATTCTTATTTCTTTAGACGTCTAGTAGTTAGACTGCTTCGTAAGCTGTCTACCAAGCTGTCCGCGAGTTGGAACGCAGCCTATGATACCAATTGTATGGCAAACTTCAAATAAATAATCGAGGAGTTAAGGAGATTCGGTAAAGTAGTGGTGACTCCATAGCCACTTTCTGGATATTTCTCGATGAAGTCACAGAATATTATTTGCGCGATTGGCGACAGCCAACCAAAACCACCGCCGAGAAACATGACAGGACGATTGTAGTTGGGCCCTCCCCCCGTTCAGTTTCATAGTACTATCACTTGAACGCTATCGGGCAGTTCACACGCCGATATGTATGTTTTTTTCAGCTGGCCCATGTTAGGTCACTCCTTCCCATTTTACGTCAGTGTTGCCCGAAATATGAGTTTTTTGGATCCACCAAGATGTCACTGGCGTCATACCCGTCACGGAAATGACGCCAGAATAACGAAGCAAGCGGCCTGTAAAGGGTGCACCCCTGCGCACAGGGTCTTCTTGCGGAGAAGCAACCTTTAGTACTAAAGAGTACGTTATACTTAGGGTTGCTTGTTTTCCGGTTTTATATTTTAACACGAAAGTGTTTTATGCCGGGATGCTCCAACATGTCACTGACGTCATATCCTTCGCTGTAATGACGCCAGTACACCTTTGCCGAAGCGACCCGCCAGCAGGACGTCGCTCGCCAAGCACACCCACAAGACAGCCGCCGACCCGCAAATCATGCTCAGCCGCAGCTTTCGCTGCACATTTCCCTTTAGTGTTTTAGCGATTCCTATGAGAGATCAATCAAACCCAGTTTTTATTGGCTAGTTTTTTCTGTTAAAAAACACATTTCGTGGCTGGGGAGGCGCTAAAGGAGCTAATAAAGGCTAGTCCTATCAAGCTAAAGTCAGGAATATTTCGCCTTCATGGCCTCTTTAACGATGGCCTATAAGAACCGCACAAGCTTTCAAAACTGTTATTTTTTAATGCGTAAGCATTTCTTGGTGGACTCAACGATGAAATTTGTCTCCCCTGTAGTGCTTTATCTGTCACATTTTATTCGCATGCGAACATCCCATTAAAGGGGCCATGAAGACAAAATACGACATTGTTTAATTTGAAAGGTCCACGCTTCAGTATCTCGCTCAGCTCTTTTGTAGCCACGAGAGACATTTTTCAGCGGAACAAATACTAGAAGTATTGAAAAACTCATATCTCGCGCTACAGTGACGTGTTACGGCAGGAGCGACGTCATGCGGGCCAGCACTGAAAACATAGTAGTTAACGGTGTGTCAACTAGACGTTACCATTCAGGTGATGCGATCAAACAAAACTAGAGGACCCACTACAATCGTCCAGTCATGTGTCTGGGTTAGTTCAGCGGCCGCCAATTGCACAAGCAGGTTTCTGTGACGTTATAGAAGAGTTGCGGGAAAATGGCTGGGGAGGCGCCACTGCTTCGCATGTTTTCTTTAAAAGCTCCGTTATTTGTCCGAAGCCTGCGATAAAATTGGTATCACTGTTATCGTGACGAAGTGGTCTTTCTGAAAAAAACAAACTTGTATTTTGTTCTTATGGCCTCTGTAATAAAAGGCCCTAGGGCGTTCATACATTAATATCGATCTCCTTATATTGCCCCTAAAATTTCACTTCTAGCGAAGCCGACTACAAAGGGGTTTTTTGCGTGGTCCTGCACAGGACCACGCAATATATAATAATGTATATATATAATAATAATATATATAATAATAATATATATAATAACGCAATATATAATGACATGCCCTTGGTTCATCGTATTTTGGTAGAAGACTTCTTATGTTGTTCCTAAGAATTACTTCCCATCACTGTGATTTGTTATAGAAGTGAGCCAATGTTAAAGGGGCTCCGTGTATAGCGCATCGTAGGGATACACGGGGTCTTATGAAGACATTTAACATACGGCGTCAATCTGCTTCAGTGGCACCTAAAAAAACTGCTTGCCAGCAATGCATGTGTGCAGTAGTGAAGCCGACTTTAAGGAGGCTTTAGCCTATACCAAAAACCGAAGGTGTTGAGTTTGCCACCTTTTTTGTTCCCCAGAATGGGCTCAAATCATACTACTAAGGGCGTTAGCACTGTACTACAATGAATTTAATTAATTTCAACTCCTTAATTACTCGAATTTGGCGCTTCTTTTACACCATTAGGGTGCAAAACACTTACGGTGTATTGTTGTTGTGAAGTGACACTAGAGGACACTAGCATAGCGGCTAGCGTACGCTACAGGAGGGTCGGCGGGTAGTGGGACCCGACTGCGCATGCCCGCCCGGGCATGGTCAGGAGAGCCACCCCTAACCGGAACGAATGCGCGGGCTCGGTGAGGCGGGGTTCACATCCCCGCGGGACGAATGGGCCCCTGCCTAGTTGGGTCTTGGTACCTACTGACCGTAGCGTAGCGTACGTTACGTAGCGCAGCGTAACTCTCCTCTGAAGGATTTGACTCTTCCGTGGCTTTCCCACAGGTCGAAAGGCTGACTGCTACATGCCCACTTGCAAGGAGGTCAAGCAATGGCAGTGGCAGCTGCGCAACTGCGGACCCAGTGAGTGGAGTTCCTGCGGAGTTGGCTAACCCCCTTATTCTAGAGTAAACACTGTGTTAACGTGCTAAATCGGGAACAATTCGTTAAACATTGTGCGGCATTTTTACATTGAAAATTACGGTAACCCTCGTTATAACGGTGTCCTGGACAGAAAAAAACAGTGCTTTGTTAAAAGGGGATACAATTCGCTTCTATGTGTACAACATAGAGGAGACGATATATAACCTTCGAATAAAGCAATATTTTGAATAAAACTATTTCGTTATAACAGTAGTTTATTGTACGTCGTGACGTGTGTTATTTTCAGATATGCGTACCTTGAGCGTCCTTTATTTTGCCGCCATTCTATACGTGTTGGCCTACGAGTGATGTGAAAGAAACCTTAATGAATGTGTGGAACTTTTGCAGTGCGCGGCGGTCAAGGGAAAATGACTTAAATCAAGTGGTTCATGGGCGGGCCGGACACGCGTAGTGATTGAACCCAATCCGCCCCCCGGTTTATTTCCCTTCTCCTTCCCACACACCTCTCCTTTCTAAATAAACTCATTCATTCATTCATTCATTCATTCATTCATTCATTCATTCATTCATTCATTCATTCATTCGTGACTCCCCGCACAGATCACATTCGTAATATGCGAGTTCAAGGATAATTCATTGCCCATTCAAATGCATTTTTCCCATAACCCAGTGGAATCGCTTAGTGTCTTTGTGCTCACGCATATGCGGCGGGCGAACTGTATCTATGTCTGAACTTAGAACGCGACAAAATTTTACTCAAAAGCGTCTCCTTTCCTTCGTGCTTCCGAGGTAGTTACGTGATATTTATACGCAAATATAGAGAAAAGTTGAGCTACTTGAGATCCGCGGATGCTCCGTTTTGTTCAGCGAGTCAGGAAACGATCTGCAAAGAATGCTTTATAGAAACTGTACTCAAAGAAACTGTACTCAGAGAGAGACAGAGAGAGAGAGAGAGAGAGAGAGAGAGAGAGAGAGAGAGAGAGAGAGAGAGAGAGAGAGAGAGAGAGAGAGAGAGAGAGAGAGAGAGACAGACAGACAGACAGACAGACAGACAGACAGACAGACAGACAGACAGCGATAGAGAGACTACGGCTGCAGTCACCACTTATTCTGTCCCACTTCTATGCTGCCTGCTAATATTCAAGCTTCCCATGGCGGCCGCCCTCGAAAAGGATGGGTCTGCCCATAACGTATCGCGTTGTGCTCCGCAGAGATACACGGCGCCCTTCATGCTTTGATATACTAAATTTTAGGCTCTTCCTAGTTTGATATCGCTGCTGCTTACATTGCCACATAAAATGTTCCAGAAATTCATTTTTGTATGAAAGTGAGGGCACCTGCATGGCGTTCGAGCCCACTATACAACAAATATCGCTTTGTAAAGTTGAATTTCTTGTAGAGCAGTCGCGTACTGCAGTGAAGCCTACTTATTAGGAAAAAAAAAGGATGCGGTTTGGGTTAAAAACAGCCCCGAGGAGAGCTGAGATAGGCGCGGTACAAAAACAAACAGGTAGCCTCCCCTAAAGTATCACGACAGTACATGAACAACGCAAGAAAGCCTACGAGGACTCAGGGTAAGTGCACCGTTTGCGGCCAGGCTGTTAACGCTCTGTTGGGGAATTCAAGGTACGAGTTTCTTTATATATATTTCCTTCTTCCCCTCGAAATGCGCCGATTGGCTCAGCTCAATACAATCGAACAGGTTGTGCAATTTGTTTATAGGACTTCTTTGAGCGTACAGTTGAACCTCGTTATAACAAACACTGACATAGCGAATCATCGGCTATAGCGAACTAAATACAAACTTTACTTGGTTACGCTTCAATTCAGTGACACTTATCCTTTTATAACGAAAGTGAAACTGTGAGAGCTGCGCGCACTATCGGATATAACGAAGAATATTTGACCAGTAGGCTGAGAAGCTACTTGGAGAAACTCCCGGCGTCCGAAGCTGCAGAAGTAGAAAAGGCCCCTTTGTTCGTGGACACTGCGGGAAACTTCATCCTGCTCAATGCTATGAATAGCCACCAGACAACGATCAAACCCATCCTGGAAAAAAAAAGGAACACACACTTTTTTTTTTCTCAGGTGGTCTTTGCTCTATTGTAATTTCCCGTCTCGTCTTCTCGTTCATTGAGCTTCAAATGCCACAAGGAAAAAGATAAGAGTTACCTTGTTTATAGTGGGTTCGAAGATTAAAATAACGCGTTTTTGTACCAAGGATTTTTGTGGGAGCCAGGTTACGGATTGGTTTGAGCCGATTTTTAGCTCTACTGTTACAACTAATATCGCATATCACGAACTAAGTTACTGTTTCGATACTATTTCGTTATAACGAAGTTCAACTGTACAACTTCTGGCGTCAGTGGCGGGGCGTGCGGAAGGAACCCTTTGATCGAGTAGAGCCCGGGTTAGGAGAATTTACGACTCTCCCGCAACGCGGGTATATCTCGACATGATCTCGATCTCAACAGGGTACTCCTTATGATCGTTCTTTTAACACGAAATGTTTTATTCCGGGATACACAAACATTTGAGTGACGTCATATCCGTCACGGAAGGGATGCCTGTACAGCGAAGCCAGCGGCCTGTAAAGGGTGCACCCCTGCACACAGGGTCTTCTGGTCTTCTTGCGGGGAAGCAAAGTTTAGTACTAAAGAGTACGTTATACTTAGGGTTGTTCGTTTTCGGGTTGTATATTTTAACACGAAAGTGGTTTATGCCGGGATACACCAACATTTCACTGACGTCATATCCGTGACGGAAATGACGCCAGTTCGTACCTTTGCGGAGTCAACCCGCCAGCTGGACGTCGCTCGCCAAGCACTACCACAAGACAGCCCGCAAATCATGCTCAGCTGCAGATTTCGCTTCACATTTCACGTTCATGTTTTACCGATTCCTATGACCGAGAAATCAACCACAGTTTTTTTTCTTTTCCTCGCAGCCATGTTGGAAATCGACTGCCAGGAGCGCAGGCTGTACTACACGCCCTACGGTAAGACATCAGTTTTGAGGCATGGATTTTTAAGCGAGCTAAGACACCGCTTAAAGGCGCCATGAAGATAAAATTGTTTAATTTGAGAGAACTAGCCTTTGGTAACTCATTCAGCTCTGTTGCAGCCACGAAAGACGTTTTTAGCATAAAAACGCTAGAAATATTTTTAACATGTGACTGGCGATTACGACACTCCCTATATGCGAAATTTTTGCGCAGCTAAACTGAGTCTTTTAAAAGAACAAACCTTTTTGAACTCTTTATTAACACGAAAGTGCTTTATGCCGGGATCCACCAAGATCTGATTGACGTCACATCCGTCACGGAAATGACATCGCCAGAAAAATGCGGCTGCGCCAGGATTCGAGCCGGGTGCTCTGTTGCCGCAACGGGAGGTGCCAGGCACTTCACCGACTCTACTACGAGTTGAAGTGCACCCAGCCGTATGAACGCGCCATATATCTTTTCTATAACCCCCTCTATTTCGAAGGTGCTGCCGTCTAAAGCCCGTTCTACATGGAGCGAATTTCGCCTGCGAATCCGCTGGAACGAACATTCGCACTTGCGAAGTTCGCAATGCCTGCAATTGTCGTCTACATGGGGCCTGCGAACGCCGCGATTTTCGCATTTCAGATGCGCCTTGTTTGCAGGCTGAATTAAGTTTGCCACCAGCAAAGGCTGTTGTGATTTTAGCAAGAGTGGTTTTATTTTACTTTCTTGGCAAGTTGTTTCTGCCTGGTTTGCGGTAAATAGTTTATTTGCGGTTTTATATAAGAATCGCCAATTCTTCATCAATATACGCACACACAGCAGAAAAGACAAACGTTTTGGTGTGCCCGCGCTTTTGTCGCGCTCATACAAGCAACGCCATCTGGTTTCCAAGCGTGCAAGTGGTGCCGAGCTGTGCTCCTATTGGCCGCAGGTCCACTCTACGCCGCACACGCCGCACGAGCGGCGTTTGCTCGACTGCTTCAAATGTTTGGCACTTTGCCGCAGCAAAAAAAAAAGGTGGTTTTGCCGCACGAGCGGCGCCGCATCAGCGAATTCGCAGGCGAAATCGCTCCATGTAGTACGGGCTTAAGAGAGGTGAAGCAAAGTATTGCATCACGATGCAAATGAGAGCCGACAGTTGGCGCCAGCTGAGCTCGTCGCAACGCAACCGTCTGCTGTACACTCCACGGAGCAGGGACGCAATGGTCGTACATTTGCGAAAGCGACGCGCCAGCAGGTTGTCGCTCGCCAAGCACACACACAAGACAGCCCCACAAATCATACTCTTTCGCTGCAGCGGACCGTGACTTCACCAAACTATTCGCTGGCAACCCGTTCGGTTTCGTTCGCATGGTTTGCGAGTGCGTGTGGTTTCATTCGGGTTTGCACAGTACTCCACCGCGTGCAATCTAGTGTTTAATGTTGGTAAGTCTGACGGTGCCATGCCCACGAAATATAAATGGCGATGTACAAGTTCATATCGATTCAGAACAAACATCCAACTGATCCTGTGAAGGCACATCTCACTTTCGTGTTTTACCGATTCCTATGAAAGAGGGAATGAATGAATGAATTTATTGGCAAGGAAAAGGAAAGGAAAGACCACCAGCAGGCGTAAATTGTCACACCTAGGGGTGGACACCGGAACGCCTGCTGGTGTGGGAGTTGGGGCAGGGATGACAGATTCATAAAGAGGACAGACAGATGATAGAGGTGACATATTTACAGAACACAGGGGAGAGAGGGGCATATTTACAAGTTAACACACACTCACACACCCACACGAAGTCTGGTCCAGAGAAAAAAAATCAACCGAATTTTTTCATCACATATTTTATGTCAGTGTCAATGCGTATAGTAAGTTCTGAAGGCCTGAGAAGGTTCGTACTCTCGGTTGATGAAACTTCCCAACTTGTCTTCTTTTCCAGACAGCTACATCTACACCAACGAGCCTCCAGTGACAAAGGCGCGGCACAAATACGAGAAAGGTAAGCGTGGTTCTGCCAGAGAGGGTAATTTTACCGGGCGGAGAGTTCCCTATGGACACCCAGTTGGATGCTGGGTGTAGGACATTCGAAGAGTTTCAGTGGTATATGACAAGTGTCCTGTTAAGTACATTCCTTAACTTGTACGCTCTTAATAAAAATTCTGGTAAAAACGGAGTAAAGGGCGGTATTTAATAAGTCCTTACGAACTTCACAACCCCCAGAACGGCACGTAGGTCCTTCACCAAGTATGAAGCCTAAATTCTATCGTCACTAGTCTAGACCGTGCACTTAGTAACTGCTTCTTGTTTGATAATAACATTCATTTATACCAAGCAATTTCTGACTTTTTGAACATAGTAAGTACACCTCTTTTCCCACTCCAAATCACGATTGGAAAGTTTTTGCAAATCCACATGCTGAGTTGTATATGCTCACATTAAAATGCACAATTCTAAAATTGTCGCTAAAATATTTCATTTTTGCGACAAGCCCACTGACTCTATCAGAGGACTTTCCGCTGCTGGGTATAAAAGCAAGAAGAGCACATGCATTTCTAAGGTAACTAAGTTATAGTGACTCTCCCCGCGCATACCATTGGTTTTCTTGCTCAATTTATTTGTTGTCTAAGTGTAATATGTGCGTGTTGAAAGTGTCTATGTCGTGCTGAACGCTCAGCCGATCCACATTGCCACGCGTAGCTTTTTACTAGGTTATGCATGGCCAGTTAGTAAAACCCAAAGTGCTTAGTGGATACAGTGACAAGCAAGGGGTTAGTGTTCTGTTAGTAAGTGCCACGGCCTTTTTGTTAAGGTTGTAGTCAATGCAACCACACGACAGCAGCTCAAACGCGACCGTCCACCACTCCCTACCCTCCTCCACCTAAAATAGGAGCTGCCAAATTAAAACAAAAACATTTCGTGAACACCTTAGCACTTTTTGTGCGTTGCGAAAGAGCAAGCAATAGTGTCTAATTGCCGAATTGAGATGTTCTTCAAAAAAAGGTGGAGGGGAAGGTTTAATGCGCCGAATGAGGCTCGTCGTTGTGGACAGCTCCGGACTATCTGTGTATCTTTGACGTGCGCCGAAACCTCGAAACACGGGTGGTTTCGCTTTTCGCCTCTACCTGAAGAGAAACCGCCGCGGCTGGGAATCGAACTCGCGTCCTTGGGCTTGCTCGCACTTACTTTCCACGCAGTAATTTGGTCCCAGTCGGAGTTCACCTCATGCCTTCTAGCTGTGAAAACCTCCGGGGTTAACTTTGCAATAGCTTAGGTTCACTGGAGTGAGTGAGTGAGTGAGTGAGTGAGTGAGTGAGTGAGTGAGTGAGTGAGTGAGTGAGTGAGTGAGTGAGTGAGTGAGTGAGTGAGTGAGTGAGTGAGTGAGTGAGTGAGTGAGTGAGTGAGTGAGTGAGTGAGTGAGTGAGTGAGTGAGTGAGTGAGTGAGTGAGTGAGTGAGTGAGTGAGTTAATATATCGCTTAATGTGCATGTAGTTCCATGCAAATTTACGACTGCTTTCTTTGTAGAGTTCGTCGTATTTTTACCTTACTGTACGGTATTGTACCATTTTCTTGATTGACACTTGTATAGTCACGCTCAGTGCAGAGCTTACGCCTTTTTCACTTGCAGGAATAAACAAGACCTGTCCGGACAAGATGAAGGTGCTGGTTCCCCAAGGCAAAGGCAAAGCCCCGAAAGGTACGGCGACGTAATTATTCCACCCCATCCTGTTGTTCTGAAATTAGCGTGACAGGGAGCTTCTAAAAGTGGCACGCTTAACGCGAACTCTATAGAAAAATAAACCGAGTTCCATCCAGAGTAACATGTGCTGAAAAATTTAGCAGTGGCTTAGCTCGGCTATGCCAGGATATACGTAGCGTGAGCTAAGGTTCAGCTGTTTATTCTTAGCTTTCCTGATTGTCTAGGATTAGCTGATTATCATGCTTACTGCCGCTAAAACCATTTCCAACCCAATCCAATCTAATCCAGTCCAGTCCAGTCACTGCTTCTCGCGCATGCGCTGCACGGCTCTCCAGGAGCCACGCGAAACGGCTATCAAGCGGCTCCGGCGCAGCGTCAGACTTGGCTACTGCGCAACGGAGGCGCACAGCTGGGCACGCGCCTGCGCCAGTGCGTCTGCCACGGCTATGACGTCACTCCTCTGGAATGCGCAGACCGGCGAATGTGCAGACCCAATTCTCTACACACCCGCACTCCAATTGGATTGTATTGCAATCCAATCCAATGTGATCTAATTTAATGCAATCCAACTCAATCCAAATCCAATCAATCCAAGCCAAGCCAAGCCAATCCAATTCAATGCTCCTCGCGCTTGCGCAGCACGGCCCTTCAAGGTCCACGCGAAACTGCTCAGCCTCGACCAGTGTATCTTACACTACAAAAGCGGAGCTCTGGCTCTCTCGAATCGGCTCGAACGTCAAGGCGTGCTGGCCCGAAAATGGCAGCGCCGTCAAGGAATCGGCAGCTAAATGTCAGCGGCAGGAAAATTCCTCCCCAGCCAGAGGGAGAGGAACCCGCCGTGCAAGACCACTGCTCCCTCTATCGGCGGGGCTGGGAACCGGTTTCTGTGAGGCCACCTGCGTGACGCAGGACCTACAGCAGACTTACAAAAAGGCTCGACCTACAACAGCTCCGTGTCAGAACGAGCAGAGCTGAGCGCTGCTATGGTCCATCAACGACATCGTGACATTTCTTGTACAGCGTGGTCAACCCCGAGATCTGTAAGCGTGATGATGACGACCGCTGCAGTAAGCAAGCGTGTCAAAAGCTCCCGTGTCCCGGTTCCTGAGCTTTAGACAATAGACAGAGCCCCACTCTCGCTTATGAAGCGCTAGGTTTATTCGTGTTAGAAACAATTTCACTCACACACACTTCTTCTTCTCCTTCTTCTTCTTCTTCTTCTTCTTCTTCCTCCTCCTCCTCATCCTCCTCCTCCTCCTCCTCCTCCTCCTCCTCCTCCTCCTCCCGCTTGACGGCAACTGTAGGCCGAAGGACTCTCCCATTGACATCCATCGTGGGCTTCCATTCTTGGCTGCCCGAACCAATTTTTTGCCGCCCGATTCCCTTATCTTATCAGTCTTGAAATTATCGCTCTTCACGCGATCTTACTCGGCTCTACAACAGCGGGAATGCATGCGTCTAAACTAATGCGCTGTGGCGTACAAGTTTTTAGCACCGATGTAACGGAGAGCTCGCTTTCAGCAGAGTTTCGTGTACTGTGCTAATGAGATACAAGCCCAGCCGCTTCACATAGCCGACACACTCATTCGCACTCCGCTGTTCACGAACTTGTAGACCGGGTAACACGCCTTCTTATCCCTCCACGTGATGGACAATGGCGCAATAGTCTACATCCCGTCTACTCATCCGCCTCTTTCTCCTCCCCTCGCTGCACTAAAAGGAGGAGGTCGCGAAGATATGCTGACGCGTCATCACCTAAGTACGGTGTATGTATTTATTGTTCTTAGGAAAAGGAAAATCCACCAACAGGCGTAACTTGTCTCGCCTAGGGGGCGGACACCGGAACGCCTGCCGGTGTGGGGGGGGGGGGGAGGGGGGGGGATAGGGAGAAAAGAATACATAGGAATAGGAGGAACAAAGTATCTGATTCAAACCAGGCATGCATATTTATTTATTGATCTATTTATGTGTTTATTTACGTAATTATGTATTGATTGATTGATTGATAAATTGATTGATCGATCGATCGATTGATTGATTGATTGATTGATTGATTGATTGATTGATTGATTGATTGATTGATTGATTGATTGATTGATTGATTGATTGATTGATTGATTGATTGATTGATTTCAACGGCATTCTTTTGTATCAAACCAAAGACGGGCGTCATCCACGATAAAGTTCGGCTCCACAGCATTGCGTGCACGTTCTCCTGGCAGCCTCACGTCGGGCGTGTTGGAAGGTTGTCTCGCGTGCGCAACACTGAAGCTCCGCAGTAAAGCTTGAGTCATTGGAAGGTGGACACAGAAGATTTATTGTTGTGCGACTGACCTTAATCCGCAAGAAAAAAAAAATTGCTCCGACAGCAAGTCACGCGTAAATCACCTACCCTGATGCACGATCGCGTTCGAACGGCCTGGAGGCGTCTGCGGCGCCTTCATGATGGAGAAGTATTGTTCTAGAACAAGCTTATGCCACAACTATCTTAGTCTACCACTATTTCCGGGTAGTGGTAAAAGCTTACTCCGTTAGGTTTAGGCAGTTACTTAGCAGTCCTTTTACGCGGCTGGATAGGTGGTGTCCCTGTGGCTTACGATTGCATGTTTATTCTTTTTTTGAGTTAAGGTCAGTGAGTATTTTCTTTACGCCGGTGGCTCGGTACATTAGGAACTAAAGATTAAAAGCAAGAAAAAAATTCAGAAACAGAGTAACATCGACAAGCAACTGTGGTGATTGCGGTTACAATTTTGAGAAATGAATGTTCAAGACCAGGGTTAATTTTGGACACAGAGTTTGTGTATCTGGGAACCGGGCCTTTGAACAAATGCAACCCAATATCGGCAGTTCTATCAGCTGTCGAATAAATAACCTTAACCCCTCTGTCTACAAGTTTCCGAGAAACCCACGCCTTGGCCTTTTGCAGGCAAACAAGCCTCCATATGAACGAGTCCGTGAAGACCCTGAAGGTAATAGTATCAGCTTTTTGTCTCATTGGATCAGTAATAAGCGAGCTAATCATGATCTCAGCGTCTGCCCCTTCCACCCAAATCTGAAATTTAGTGTATCCCTGTCTAAAGACGGCCTTTCGTGCCCGTGCTTTGTAGCCGAACATTAGATCGTACTGGCGAATGAACCTTGAAACAAGACAGAAAAAAAAACTTTCTCATTGAGCTTATATATTTTGTATTTTAGGAGCTGCTCTGTTTCAAAATACAGTCGGTAAAATGCTTGTCTATAACATCTCTTTCAACTTTAACTCGGTACAAGTGAAAACTGCCGAGACATACTCCTTACAAACATGTTGGAGACGAAAGGGGTGGGCTTAGACTTCGGAATGCCGCAGTAGTTTTCTGCAAATCCTGCTCGGGCGAGGCAGGATAATAGTGAAAGTACAAAAGCTGTGTTATAGACAAGCGTTCCACCGGCTGTACATCACACGTTGGGTTTACATTGAGATAGTACATTCTGAGCCTTGATTTTTGTGTTGGAGCCTATGAGTAAGATACTAACATAGGTTTTGAACCGCTCCTGTTCAAGTCCCTCACATAACACCAAACAAGGCATTTCAGTCAGGAAATCCCGAGTGCTTCGAGGATTGTAATGTCCTTGAATTACTTTTATCCCCTAAATCCCCAGCTCCAGCTTCCTGAAATGTTATGGGATACTAATGACTTCGAAGATATCTTGGTTCTTCGCGTATTACCCTTTTAGTGTAGGGCACAACACGGGCAGCCATTGTGTACGGAAAGGGGCGTAGCCAGGGGGGTGTCTCGGTGTCAGGACGACCCCCCTCCACCGCTTTTTTCTGAGTGCTTCACCCCCCCCCCCTTTCTTCGCCCATGCAATTTACACACCGCATCAGTAATGATCAGTAATTATCCATACATGTTCTTGTGCATTTGCTTACATTCCGTACGTGCTTTTTTTTAACACGAAAGTGTTTTATTCCGGGATACACTAAGATTTCGCTTACGCCATATCCGTCATGGAAGTGACACCAGTACAACGAAGCAAGTGGCCTGTAAAAGGTGCACCCCTGCACACAGGGTCTTCTTGCGGGCAAGAAGCCTTTAGTACTATAAAGTACGTTGTACTTAGGGTTGTTCGTTTTCGGGTTTTATATTTTAACACGAAATTGTTTTATGCCGGGATGCACCAAGATTTCACTAACGTCATATCCGTCACGGGAACGACGCCAGTACACATTTGCCTAAGCGACCCGCCAGCAGGACGGCGCTCGCCAAGCACACCCACAAGACAGCCGCCGACCCGCAAATCATGCTCAGCTGCAGATTTCCCTGAAGATTTCACTTTCGTGTTTTACCGATTCCTATGACAGAGGAATCAACCACAGTTTTTTTTTTTGCTAGAAAACGTGTTCTTTACGAGTCCTCTGTGCTGCATTCTGATGTAGATATTATAGTGAGCGAAACAACTAACCATTCGCCCATATTAAAACAGAGACAGGAGTAAGATTGACAAACATTGATAAAAACAGACAAGCAAAGATAAAGGATTAACAGACAAACATCAAGATAATATTTGGCTGCAGGGTCTTTTCGCCTTTCATGTTACTAACGGCGATGTATAACACTCCCCGAAACATAATTCAGGCCACGCCACTTGTACGGTCACTAAAAAGGTCAGCCCTAAAAGCATCGCAATCTGTTTCCCGAGTCCTTGGAAAATTCATCGACTGAAAGAGTGGCGCCAGCGTGAGCTCAAATGCAGGTGACACCAGAATTTGCTGCATTTGCGGTCTTTTCAACGATGCATGCTGCCGGCATGATGCTTCCAACTGGGCAGACAGTTTCGGTACTCTGCATATCTTCCCTCCGCGGAAAGTTGGCCTCTCTCTCCACTATAGTGACTCTAGAAAAAAGAGCGGCACAAGGTCGTTTGCCCACGTCAAGCAGCATGACTCCATCCGATGTCCCTACCACCGTAGTACTTACTCTCCCCACAAGTAGCACGATGCTGACCCGACCACCCTGACGTAAGATGCATCTGCTGTCGCTCCGTAGTTCGGCTATAGTGCCTAGAATATTCTAGGCACTATAGTTCGACTCTTACGTCTTCCTTGCGGCTATCTTTGGATGAATCAGAAGGTGGAAGACAATCCAATCCGGAAGACAATAAAAGGGGTGGAGCTATTCATTCATTCATTCATTCATTCATTCATTCATTCATTCATTCATTCATTCATTCATTCGCTTGAGAATGGGGTTAATGATGTTTAGTTACCAAAAACACTTACTGAAACAAGTTTTCTATCTCTTCCTTATTTATAGGTGGCAAAGACGAGCCGTAACCTGCGGCCATACTATGATGCAAGCTGGTGGCGCTGTTCAACTAATTCTCCCCAAAAATATATTGACAGAAATTTACAAAACAGGTTCTGGAACAATGCTACCCCAGTGATATTCTCACGTTTAATCCTGATGTCTCCTCTGTGTACCACCGAGTCATTGCTCAAGAACCTGTCGTGCCTCCGTAAAAAAAGAAAAAAGAAAAAAGTAAACGTTAGCAAATGTTTAAGAGGCTGCAAAGCAACTTTCTGCAGCATTCATTGTTTTTCCAAATGTATTTCTTCTCTTCTATATGGATGATGTATTCACTTCCTGGAAATAATAAAGTGTGCGCTTGCGAGGTCGCAGGGGATAAGGCCCAGTCGACGTTGTTCGTGTCGTGCCTGCTTTACCAAGCGGTTGAGTAGCTTGCGACCGTCGTGATAGCTAAAAACAAGTGTGTATTCTCGCTACTCAATGTGTCTGGTCCTGCGCAGGTCCTCTTTGCGTGGGAACCAACTTTGCATGGACAGGTAGAAAGGCGCCCATGTCACTTCAGCAAAAAAAAAAAAAAAAAAAATCCCGGGCCGTCTCCACTAAAGTGAAACCTGGGGAGGGGCAAAGCATGCAGTGTATAAGTGTATTCTTGGCGTTTTGGTGTTTTTGCCAACGGAGATGAAACCGTTGGGGGTACAGGTATACAACTTTGCTGTAAAAGTATCTTGTATTTGAAGCACGAAGTTCTCTAGCGAGAAGCATAAACGAGTGCCCCGGTGTTTTTTTTTTTTTAATACACGTTACGAAGAGCTTTAAATACACGTTACGAAGAGCTCCAGCAAGAGGCGTAAACGAGTGTCGCGGTGTTCTTTTTAGTACGCGTTCCGTTCTAGCGCGACGCGTAAACGAGTTTCCCGGTGTTTTAGTACCGTGACTACATCAGACGAAGATTACGACGGCGACAGGAGACGCCAGCACTCCCTGCCCGTATGGGGCTTCGCCCCTAAAAAAAGAAGAAAAACCGGGCACTCTCGTACCCAGGACAGCATAGGCCGATTGAACTACACTGAATTCTAAGTAGCGGGAGAGCGAGAGGCGTTTCTCACACCCACAGATACTTATGAAGTGGCACTTCCAAGCATACAGTATAGGCACATCACCCACCCACTCCTTCCTCTTATTTCCACCGCCATTTCTGGCCATGCTCGAAAGTGTCCGTCCTTCTTCCAACACTGGTCTGGCCTTTCGCTGAGCTCAGTGTGGTGATGTGGCGGACAGGGCAATTGCAGTTACGGCGTCACGGGCAAGGGCGTGCAGGGTAGAGAGTAATTCACATCAGCTGGCATCGGCTGTTTTCCTCAAAAAAGATACGCAGCGAAGTCGGCTTCCCCGCAAAGCGTGTTAATAAGGCTTGCTTTGCTGAAACCCATATGTTTCTGCAAATAATGAGTTCGAACTGAGGCTTAGCTAGGCGAAGCCACACCTCTGCATGGGGCACGTTGTACTGAAGGGCTGAAGTTTAGTACTCGCAGAGGTTGCAACGAAATATCTACAACACGGAAAATGCGCGCGCACAGATGTGGTTTTGCGGACACAATATGCAAAAACAATATTGCGATTTTTCCTAAAATCCCCCCCCCCCCTCTCCCGAAATAAACGCTGCCCCCACCCCTCTCTCCCAATATGAAGACACTTGCAGATGTTGCGCTCCCACTGCTCACACTCTGTGGGCCTAGAGTCATAAGGTAAAGGCGGAAAAATTAAAGCCGTTCCACTCAACGTCAAAGCTGTCTGAAGTGCAGAGCAGTGATTCGTCATAATGGACTGTAGCGCCGTTATCCGCTCACTGCTACCACCCAACGCCTTTCAAATTTCCCGCCTCCTCAGTGCTTGCTTGCCTGAAACTGCGCCAGCGGGAGTTCTGTTCTTTTTCTGCTTGTTTTTCCTCGCGCACGTGCCCGCGTTGTACTGTCACTTTTTATCGCTTACCGTCGTAGCAACCAACCCAACGAGCGTTCCGAACTAAATGAACGTTAGTGCTGCTGGTTAATTACGTATATTTTGCCTCAACTGTACCTGCAGTTTTCTTTGCGCAAAACAAAGGGGAGATGCATTACAAGCGCCAGCGTTTCACGAGTTTCGAACGGTTATGACTATTTAAACCGCTTGGTTTTCGAAGCCTTTTCGGGACGCCGTACGACGGGTACACCGGGTTCTACTTGGGTCCGTTATGCGTCGCCTGATGCCGGCAGTCGCTTGACATCGACCGTTACAGCGAGCCCCTGAAGTTTTCTGTATCTATAACACGGGGATAATGTTGATCCTCAGGGGGGTTGTCACGCAATGAGCGAACGCTAGTAATGGTGTGGTGACCAGCCTAAGTCAGAAAGGGGGTTTATAAAATAAAATTGGTTTGTATTATTTTAAGGATAGGAGGAGGAGTTGAAATAATCTTCGCTGAACGAGCCTTGGTGCCGTCGAAATCATCAATCATACATACGAGTTCCAAAAGGGCGTGAAGCGGTGAGCACGTTCGAAAGTGCGCGCCCGAAGTGAATTGTGTAGGCTACGTCCTAGATGGCGCAATGTTCCCACTACCGGGCTGGGAGGGTCTTTTCTTGGAGAGAAGCGGTTTTCGGCGCACGCGTGAGGTTGGAGAAGTGAGAGAGCGATCGCGCGGCACGCGAGCACTAAGACTACGTCATGCAAACGTCACGCATGACGTCTTCGCTTAATGTTCTTGCGTTATTTTTTTCTTCTGTTTTTATCAATTTTGTTTGTTTCCCCTTTTCTGCTGAAACTGCTTGCGCACAAGCTGCTGGTTGATTTCGTGGCGAGTACTTGAAATTCCGATGCAGAAAAGGACTAGGGTACCAAGGGGTCCTTTTTCGTGCACCTATGGCACCTTACCTGTGGCGCTATAAACGTTTTCTTTTTTTATTCCTTGCTTTTTTGCGCTCGAGAAATGCGGCCCACGCCTCTGTTCACAAAAAAACTTAAGCGGCGAATAAACCTGAGCTGTGAGTTCACAGTACGTTTATTTTGTGAATTGTCTACTTTTAACAAGCCGACTCGCCAACTAGTCAAGCCTTTTCAAGCAGCAAAAGCCCCATAATTCTTCATATCGCAAAGCATATTGGAAGGGCACTGAGTTGTTTCTTTTATATTTTTTTACGCGGAAACTGAGGAAAGCCGCTAACTCTCCCTTCGCCCAACTACGTGCCTCCGGCGCTTCATATTTTGATATTAGATGGCCTACATTGCTTTTGGAAGGATGTGTTTCCAGCAATACATTTGTGTTTAGAAGTGAAGTCACCTTTACAGGGTCAAACACAAAATGAAAGCTTCGTTCATTCGAAAGATTGCCTCGAATAACACTGCCACCACTTTTTTTTTGTAAACTTCACTCAAATGACCTACATGACGAGGAAAACGGAGAATAGGCATGCGACATCCCGGCTACTTTGCCGCACTGAACTTAGGAGATATTATGGGCCGCTTGTTGCGATTGGCTAATGCCGACAAGTCCAAAGCAAATTAAATAGGGATTATAAGCTTGCAGAATTACCTATTTGTGCTTGAATTTAGTGCTTACTTTTTTATGTAAGTAAGAATGGTGGGCTCATCAATTGTAGTTAGGAACAAACTCTGGCAAAAATCAGGAACCATTATCCAGGCAAGCGGACGTACAATTACGTTGCCAATTTCCTTGCAAATATAACCTTCGAGATCCGAACGGGTAATGGCCACCCGAAGATCTCCTACAATGACCTCGGGGTACCACAAGGCTCCATAGTATCACCCTTCCTTTCCGATTTCATCACAAAAAAAAAAAAAATTGGCACAATTTGCACTAGTGATGAAAGGTTGGAGAAACACCAGAGCTGGCGGCTCCTCTCCCTCCGTCTGAGAACCAGCTGTTGCAGCTCACATTTATTTCCAAACTTGGCACTGAAAGTTCTCCGTGACTGGTGGGGCCCGGATCGTTTTGTCCGCAGGCTTTCGCATCTCTCCCAAAGTGGAGCGCGTTAGCACAGGATAGAACCCGCTGCAAAGTCAAAACCCAATGCCCACGCTAAGAACCCAAAGGAAATTATGTGCGCCCAGAATGCGATGATAGCTCAATCGGATAGACGCCGGTTTCATAACGCGAGAAACCCAGATTCGATTCCTTCCATGGGAAGCGTATTTTTAGGTGCGGAGTACCTCAGGACCGCACAATGTCCGTCCACGTCCATGCGCATAGCATTTACAATCCTGACAATTCACACAGGCACCGGCAGGATTTCCGCCTGTGTCTGGTAGACTAGACAGAGTAAGTGTCAGTCGTCTCACCCATTGGGCTACGACCGTGAGTTAGAACCCGAGAGTCAAACGGCTTACACCCTCGCCTGTAATGGTGCAGAGTACCTTAGGACCTCCCAATGTCCGTCCGCGGTTATTCGTGCGCACACCACCATCAAGCGAAAATCAAGCGAAATTCGATTTGAGCCGTGAGTTGCAGTTTCATTTAGAGAATAATCAAGGTGCACCTCCCGGCTCAAATCTAATGACGGTCGGGGCGTCATTTTGAGTCCCCGTACTCCGCACCCTCGCCATCATCCACGGAGTGGAGATGCTGGCATTTTTTTTCTTTCCGATTGGCTGCTCATGTTATTGTTCCCCGCCGTTGCTAACCCTGCACCCCTCGGGCCTTTGGCGTGGCCCAGTGGTTAGGTTGCCGGTTTCACGGCGTAAGGGCTCCGGGTTCGATTCCCAGGACCTCCCTAACCATATTTTTTTCTGAAGTCGCGCATTCCCAACACCTGTTCGTGGGCTCCTTGCCGTTTCGCTACGTTCCCTCCAACTTCGAGGTTTTTTTGGTGCGGCGGACGGATATTGCTCGCCCTAAACAGCTCCGCTGTTAAAAGTACGCAAAACCAGTGGTGCGCACCTCAACACCTACGCGGGCGGCAAAGAGCAGGGTTTTGCTTTCCGGGCCACAGATGTGACTTAAGGGGAGAGGGTGAGGCGGGGGACTCTGCGCGCAGCCGAGTAAAGTGTTGCCGAAGGCGCGAGACCGTGTGATCCTAGCCGTATACAGCTTCTCTGCAAAAAGATATTTGGAAAACGGGGACACTATCGGCACGTCCCTGCTGCGCATCACTGACAAAAAATACGCCTTCGTCTGAAGCGGCGCAACTGAAGCGGCCCAACTGTCTGAAGCGGCCCAACTGATCGGGTATCTGACCCCTTATGGTGGCGTGGATTAGCATTGACAGCTTGTCCGAGACAATCCCCGTCCCTTCTAATATTTTATGACCGCTGAACTGGGTCATTGAGCACTATCTTAACTTTACAACTGCTTATCTCCACCCACAACAGAGCTTTTGCTATAAATGTCTTCTATAAGCAATCTCAAATCTCCTCCAGGCTAATTCATGCGTAAAACTAACATTGATCGAGGTATTCTTGGTTTAAACGTGTCTTCAGCGCCTCCAAATATAGATTCCCAATTGTGCCTATACAGGGTGTCCTAGCTATCAGGCACCAGGATTTTAAAAAAGAACAATGGCGTTTCCCGAACAAAACCTATAGCGCATAATGTTTCCGGTACAGTGGAGTATCGCCCATTATATTTTTCGGTAATGAGATTTATTTAATTACTCAATTATAAATAATTATTTAACTCGAGAAGTACTGTCTTAATCATTAAAGTGTAAGTGAGGCACTTGTAGGTACCCACGAGAGGCGTCTAACTGCGGTATTTTCATCGACGAACTAATTGCGTACTCATTTATTCTGGCTGATAAAGAAACCCCGCCAAATATAAAAAATACCTCGTGATGGCGCTGCCGCCCGCATCCTAAAGCAGTGCCCTCGAACAGGCTGCGTCTGAGTTAGCTAGCATAAAATAAAGAAAAAAAAATCGCGACCGATTTTGTGCCTTATCTCCCACACGCGTCGCGCGAAACTTGCTGTTGCTGCTCCTTCCATGCATGTCCTTATCAAGGTGATGCGCTGTTTTTTCGGATGTGTGACTGCAAGCAGTTCCTTTCAATCAGCTTATTTGAGGGCGCTGGTTTATGACGTGCGCGGAAGCGCCGTCACGTGGCATTTTTCTTATTTCGCAGGGTTTTTTTTACCAGTCAGAATAAATGAGTACGCAATTAGTTTGTCGCTCAAAATACCGCCGTTACGTTCCTTTCGTGGGTACCTACTAGTGCCTCATTAACCCTTTAATTATTAGGGCAGTGCTTCACGGGTTAGATAATTAATTAAAACTAATTAATTTAGTCTGATTAGCGAAAAAAATTGCTGTCCGCTTCTCCGCAGTACTGCAAACATTATGCGCTAGGTTTTCTTCGATCAACGCCATTGCTATTTTTAAAATCTTGTTGCATGATAGCTGGGACACCCTGTATATAAACAGGCTGCAAAAATTTTATATAGGACGCGTCTGTGTGCCTTAATTAACACCCAATTATTTCTCTGTAAAGTGAAGTGTGCAACTAGAAGCAATTTTACGCCTTACTTATTTCGCAATACTCGATTGACCATACGATAGGAGCGATAGCGTCGCGACACTACCTCAAAAGCAAAGACCTTTTAATTTTAGCTACGAATGAACTAGACAAATCTTTTTTGGCAACTTCAAATCATGGAATTCAAAAGTAACGGGCCTTTCTGTACGGACTATGATGATGGAAGCTCTCATTATCCACTAATTCGGATTCGGCAAGCTTAATCGACCTTCATGATACGCACGCTTCCTCCTAGGACCAATTTAATCAGCCACGGCTCTATTCCCGCGCCTATTGATATGCAGTCGAACCTGAACGAAGTAGTATCGGTGAAGTAAATTAGTTCGTTATATATCCGATAAACTTTGTAACAGAAGAGGTAAAAATCGCCTTTAACAAATAGGCCATCTGGCACGCGCAAAAATTCTAGATACTAAAACACTTTATTCTATAGGCTTTGAACCTGCTGTAAAGGGGGTAATCCTTAGCTGTCTTGTGAAATCTAAACTATAAACGGACCGTAGCATGAGAACGCGAAATTACAACAGAACAAAGTTCGTTTGACAAAACAGGCACGTGTTCTTATTTATTTGACGAAAGATGTGATCTTCGCCTGGTGGCTTTTCGCAGCACTGAGCACGATGAAGTTTTTCACCTGCAGTGTCCACGCACGAAAGCGCGTTTTCTAGTTTTGTAGTTTTACAAACTTAAACAATTGTTTTCTAATTTCTAGCGTCGCGCGAGCGAAATATTACTCCGTTATAACCGATATCGCAAGCGGTTCTCGCGGTTTTTGTTTCGTTATAAAAAGGATAAGTATCAGTCAAGTGAAGAATGACCAACCAAAGTTCGTATTTAGTTCGCTATAGCCGATATTTTGCTATAGTAGTGTTCGTTATAACGAGGTTCGGCTGTATACATACATGACGCAGCCACACTTACGGCGTCCTGGACGGCACGCTTTTTAAAGCGAAGCTTTCTACGCCTCAATGACGGCGACCGCCCCGTCACCAAAACGCACTGCAGGAAAGCCAACTTTACGCACTGGGTTTCAAAAAACTATGATGATGACGAGCGAAGGCACATCAAACGCCTCAAGAAAGAAAAATTACCCCACCTTCCCGCGAGGGGAACCCTGTGGAGATGCGACGCATCTTGGGGGTTCACCTGGTGTTTCCGTTGGGTTGATTCTCTAATTGCGTGAAACGTGTGAGGAACGCGTATGATGTATTCTTTATTTCTTTGGCCGGTGCTGGAACGACCGCGGCTATGACGCAACGTGGCGCGGCTATGACGCAACACAATCCAACACAATCCACTTTAATCCAATCCAAATCCAATCCAATCCAATGCCCCTCGCGAGATAGTGTTCGCTATCGGAGAGGCGAGGGGGTGCGCGGCGGAGAGCGCAGCTCGCGCGGCGAGGAGAATGGGGGAGGGGTGTGGACGGACAACAACAACGCCGTATGGAGGGACAAGGCGAGTGAATGAGATGCAGTCGCACCTAAAAAACGCTTCCCGTGCTCAGGGTCGAACCTGGGTGCATCGCGTTATGAAGTCGACGCTTGTCCGATTGCGCCATCCGACACGATCGAACCAGTACGGATTTAATGCGAAGCTTTCTTGGTGTCACTGATGGATCGACGAGATCGATGTACTCAACGATACAACGACGCAAAGTCCAGCCCATCCACGATCAAAGTCCACAACCCCAACGACAGCGAACGAACCCCTCACGAAAAAGCTGAGCGTTTCAACCATCGTCGTCGTTAGACGAAGGGGCGTTTGATTTTTTTTAAATAATTAATCCTAAGGAAAGGAAGGAAGGAACAGCACAGGAAAGGCATGGAGGTTAACCAGGGAACCGTCCGGTTGGCTGCCAGGAAAGGCTGCAGAGAATACCCACCTTGATACGTCGTCGGCGAGAAGTCATTCATGCAACGGCACTCCCGGGCAAACTTGGATGAATTTGAGTAAATGTCGGGTAAATTTGAAGCACTACTTCGGCTCGCGTTGTCGTTACAGCGCCGAACGCAGCACAACTTTGGCATATGTCGACGGGTCAACAGGCGCAGCGTATAACGACGTCCAAGCTGCCTGATTAATGAACCCTCGACAGGCGCAGAGACATAAAAACAACGCCCACTTTAAAGCGCTGCGGTGGAAATATGCGCAAGAACTTCCCAGCTTTTTAGTCCTGAGAGAAACTATTTTATCATTGGGCTGTTCTAGCGCCGTTTTAATTGCGCAGTGAAAAGGACCGTCTAAATGCGCATGCGTAGAACAGCCTAGAACATGCCAAGGTAAAGCTAAACCCCGAACTTGACGACCGGGCAAAGTACAGCGACATAATGCACTGTGTAGGCGTCGGACAGGCGAGACAATGACTTGCAAAATCTTCCTGGTCCCAGAAGGGAGAGGGGAGAGTGCAAGTAACACTCTCTTTAACGCGCACAACATTGCGTCATCCTGTAGGCAACCTGACCGCCTCCTATCTATGAACGGGGTGCAAGCCAGAAGCATGGCGCAGCAAATTTTCTGTTTCTGTGCCACGAACTGCCGCCTTGCCTGTCATTATTTCCCGTCCCGCAAAGGCACGACAAAAGTTCGCGGTAGTTCTGTTAGTATACTAGCGAGTTTTAGCTGACCGTTTTTCACGGCCCGCTCCGCTCCGATACCAAGCCGGAGCGGCATCGCGCATGCGTGGCGCGCCTGTCTGCGAATGGCATTGGCTCCCGTTTTGCTGAGCGGGCCGCCTGTACCGGAGCGGACCGTTGAAAACGGTTAGCTAAAAGTTAAAACTCTCTACTATCAAACTCTGCAGCGGCAAAGTGTAAAATTTATTGTATAGTAAACGCGTCCACATGAGGCTTTTTTTTTTTTTTTTCGAAATGAGCCATATGCAGAAACCGAAACTAGGTCGGATAAAACTGCACTGACAAGAAAAACTCGGCAACTTTCCCCTAAAACAGGGGTGACAAGAAAATAGTTGAGATAACGCCCTGAAAACGTGTATACGCAGATCGTAATTCGTATCGAAAATTAGCCAGATCCTGCGGTTTCCGGGATCGAAATAAGCCAAATCCGTTTATCCAACGGGAGTTTGCTTCGGCTTGACAGTTCAGTCTGCTTTGCGAGTGTTTCCGGAAGGTGTTTTTTTTTTTTTTTTTTTTTTTGCTTTTCGGAGCTGGCTTATTATGAATTCAGACGGCAATTAGGACATACGAGAAATATCTGTCCCCAGATGTCAATGACGAAGTGAACGGAAGGAAAAGTGAACGAATTGATACTGAGAGATTTCAAACAATAATTTCATTTCTTTTCACCCGTCCCTAATTTTTTACACCCGTATATGTCGTTGTAGTACCTAACTAAATAGCGGCCGCTTACAGGCACTGGCAAATCTCCCCCCTCCCTCTGAGAGTAGGAATCACTTCATTAAGGGGAAGAAGAAGACATGACCAGCCTTCTTGTGAAGCGTTTTGCCAATTCATGGCAAAGCAATGGAGAGATTGTTTACTTCGTGAGTGCCTTCAGGCGTGCCCAAGAAAATCATCCTAGGAAAAAATTCGAGAAGATCTGCTAATGATGCCAAGAGAACTCACCTGCTCTCCTGGTGTAGTTCTACAACTCTTGAAACCCTGTTGCATATTTTAATGCCTTTTCCACCAGAAATCAATCACACAATGCTTGAAAGTCAATTTAAATAATGTTTTCATAAAAATACCGCATCAACTTGTGCGTTTCAATTCAATATGAGCCAAGACCAAACTTATTACCACAATATTGCTGAAATTCACGGCACAATTTTTATTTACTTGTGGCCATAAACTTCCACTACCTGGCATGTAAAGTATGTCATATAATAGCTTTGACGGCGTTGCATTTGGGTCCAATAACAAACTTCCGCTTGTTTCTCAAATTCGCGTTAGTTGGGTCTGGCTCATTAAAAAAAAAATGTCTCACATGTTCGCCGCTATTCTTCCCCTAGTTTCTATTGTTTCTATTTCACCGCTTCTGTACCAGACTCGAACGTTGCTTCACCTTAAACCAACAGAAGATCAAAAGCACATTAATCTAGCATATCTGCGCATGGTGGATACACCATCCGTAACGTGCTTTGGAAACCGATGCTTCTAATTCCCGTCTCTTCATATCTCCTGTGACATACCACCTGCTGAAATTAACATTTCAACAAGGAGAATTGTTTCGGGGTCGTGCCGACGCTAACCGCAAGCTACACGGCAGTTCGGGTGACCTTCGCGGGAGATGCGGATAAAGTTTATTAAATGTATTTGCCAAGCCGCCAAAACCTTTCTTCCTGAATCCACCACATGGGGCGCAATCAACAGAAGCTCGCACGTTGTCTCGGTAGTGTGCCACCACGCTTATACAGACGTGACTAGCCATATCTTATCTTCGCCTGCTGTCTATTCCGCCGTTTATAGGCCTTCGGCCATCCGGAAACTCGCCAACAACCTCACGTAGCGCTACATCGTGTTGGTTGACCCCGCAGTTCAGTCAAAGCCAACCCTCGCATGGATGTTTGCATGTCGAACCCGCGGCAATGCAGCTCCCTCGTCGCGCAGTCATCCGATAACGAATACGTTCGTTCGGTCACGCCGTTCCGAACGCTCAACCCAGGCCCCCCTTTTTGTGCGTCTTCGTTAGCACATGAATAAACATTAGTTGCACAAGTTCGGTCTGTTTAGACGCCCGCCCGTCCCTCCGTTTTCTTAGTACTTCAATCCTTCTTGTGCTTCCCTTTTCGAACGAGACACCGCGATCGAACTAGATGCCGGCCAAACCTATACACGACCACGTCGCCGTTGCAGGACGAACCCGCCAGACCGAACGCGACAGGATCATAGCGTCGGCGCGGAATGTTTGTTTCGTCTTTCTCGTCCGTGTTCGCTGTCGGTATTACACGTGTACGGTTGGGCCCCAATCGACCGTCTGCTGACCAACAACCATGTCACAGTGGAAACCGCTTTGCTGTTTTATAATTGCGGGGCAAGGCAAGGGAACCATATAAAAGGCCGGCAGTCTTGAGACACCCGACGGCTGTACTGTCCTCCGCATTTAAATCTCGCCGCGTGCCGCGTTATCTTTAGTACCCGTGGCAACCAACATGGGCTGTTAATCATCTCTCGATCGTTCCCGTGCGAAACTTGCGCATACCGGTTCGCAGACAGTTTACGCAGGACGCTGGGCGCCCCGCCGCTCGTCAATAACTCCGGACCGGACGTATATATGGACCGGTCCGCGTGTAGCTCGAATGGCCATACCTAAATAGCGGCTGCTGAATCTGGATTAATGTAAAGACCGCGTCCGAAATGCCATTGCGGGACAAAGCGGGCAGTCTTTTTCGCGCTCCGCGAAGGTGTGTACATGATGTCGTCGTTAATAGATGAGCGTCGAATTTCGCATCCTAGAACATTGCAATCAAAGACGCGTTTTGGTGTGAGCAGAACAAATCGCGAGTGGCGCCAAGTTCGAACGGGAATGTGCGGTCCGGCGACTTTTTTCGGAATTAATGTGCACGTATGTGGAAACGGCTTTATTTTGCGGTTCGATGTGCCTCCGAGGTGCTCGTGCTACAAGGACGTGTAAACGCACAAAAGCTTTGATAAAGCGGCGTTTGATTGACGACTGTGTTGATACATGTTCGGTTAATGATAAGCTCCGTAGATGCACAGGTCCTCTTCCATCATACGTTTGGCACCACTGAATAGCTTCACCGATGCGTCTGCGAGCTCGAGCAATGAGTTCTGCAAAAAAATTTTAAGCGATCGCTATATACTTGACCGCTAGACGGCTAACAAACGTCTTTTTACACATGCTCTCGCATGCGATGCAACTTCAGCGGTGAATTGAGTTTACATTTACAGTTTACCGGTCTTTGGCTAGTTTTGTAGCAGAAGATGTGCCGTCTGAGTGTTTTGATTAAGAACAAAACCACTCCAGAGTTTTTTTTTCCCGGAATTTAGAATTAAAGGAACTGCACATTATCTTTTGAAGGGCTATTAATGAACTTGTACCGTCATGAAACAATGCTGCTGGACTTTCTTGCCTCAACGAATACGGCGGCGGCAATAATGGTTTACATTCAGCTTCTTACGTCAACGAATACGGTGGGCACAATAATGATAAAAAAGTTGCGGTTTTCGCACATTTTTTTTTTTCGCCCACATCAACGAACACGCTCTTTCTGATACAAAGGCAACCAAAAAGGGGCACCTATAGATATGCATATGCGATAAAGTACGTTTCGTGATTTTCTTACTATATATGTATGAGCGAGTGAGTATGAGTGTGGGTGTAAGAGTGTTGAGCGTGAGTATACGTGTATGTGGATCAGTGAGTGTGCATAGAAGTGTGGATATATGAATGTGGATGTTGCGTATGTGTCATCGTCATAACCACTTTTTTATTGTGTTTGTACGGGCAGCTGCAGTCAGCTTTCATGGCATTGTGAATTGATTGCCTTCTTCGCACTTGGAGCCCGGGTTCGAAGCCACGACAACCCACAAAATTTTTTTTTGTACGCTGTATCCTGCAAGGGTGCACTAAAGTGGCGATTTGGGCTTGTTGGTTGAACATGATTAGGGGAGTACAGCGTAGCTTGCACACGGACAGAAGAGAGGAGAATTCAGGGGAACTGTGTGCAAGCTGCGCTGTAGTCCCCTAATCTACATGGGTGCATTATGTTACAACCCTTATGATGCTTGCAAGCACAGCTGCCTGAAAAATCTGGTAAAGAATCAATATCCCCCCCCCCCCCCTCCAAACGACATCAACTTTTAGCATCATGGCCAATGCCGTGCATCTTATACGAACGAAGGCCGCAATTGTACTGTTTTGACAACGAAGACCAGCAGTAAAACCCGTAATCTTGCACCAAAGACAGGGTAATTTGCAGCTCAAAAGTGACTCGGATGTCGTTCGGCCACGCAACGTCATACAGAGAGGCGCTCGGCAGAAACACACCGTCACGCGCGCATTACACACTGCGTGGTGACGTGCGGATTGACGAGTCCACAGGTTTGCGACTCGTTATCTTGTTTCTCTTTTTTTTTTATTTACACCTTAAATAAGAGCTTAGCCGAAGGTCAAGCGTCCTCGATGCCGAAAAAAAAAAAAAAGAGAACAGCACGCAGCCACGCAAGCGATCCACAAACGGCCAGCCTGCGTCGGTTGTCAAAGCGATTGGTGCGGACAACCTTCAGCGGTGATGCCGGCGTACCGCAGGGGGCTGGTGTGGCGCCTCCCCTATCCGCGGCTGAAGAATCCGGGCGACCGAAGCAGCAGAAGCGGCGTGATCAGCGGCGTCCACCGCGCCTACAAAAGGTCCCTCTATGTACACAACGACGATTGTCCCGGGGCGTATATCACAGAGGCGCGCAAACGGCGCGCACCCGCGACCACGCAACACGCGCACACACAAGTCTTCGGAGCCCTCAGAGAACCTGGAACTTCCACGGTGCGGCGCCACCTCCCTTGTCCCCGTACTCGAGGCAGTCGGCCGCGGGGGGCGTCCGCGTGCTCAGGGCCGCCGGCCGGTCCTGCTGGTGCGTCGGCTGGTGCGGGGGCACCTGGTGAGGGCCCGGCGGCGGCTGGTGGTGAACGGGGCCGGCCAGGTAGTCCATGCCGCCGTAATACGCTCCGTACGGACTCGCGCTAGCGTAGCACCCGCCACCGGCGGACTGGAGAGGCGGAGCGTGCTGGTGTCCTCCGGCGGAGAGTGCGGACTGGCTCACAGAGGGGCCCTGGGACCCGCCGTGGGAGATAGACGTGCCCGTGTGGTAGGGCGACCGCTGGTGGGCCGCGCCGGCCATGAGTTCGGCCACGGCCGGCCCGATGGCCGCGGGGCTCCAGATGGAGCTGGCCTGCTGGTGCAGGGGGGATGCGGCGCTGCTGGCCTGCAAGGGGGAGGCGGCGACCAGCGCCGCCGGTTTGTAGGGGGACTCGCCGCGGCTCGAAGAGGTCGGGCTCGACGACGGCGCGGGGCTCTTGGCCTTCTTGGGCCGCGGCTTGGAGGCCGAGCCGTTCTGCTGCTGTTGCTGCTGCTGGCGGCACTTGGCCCGCCGGTTCTTGAACCATACCTGCGTGAAGAGAAGTTTCGAACATTTAGGGCCTCCTGCTTGAAGACTAGTAGTGAAAGTGTTGATTGAAGGCAGGGCTTCGCGTACGAATGAAGCTGTTACCCTAAATTATAACTACATAGATAGAAATTGTGGTTTGTAAGGGTGACTGTGTACTAAGAAACGTGTCTCGTCTCCTGCTGGAGTATTTGCGTGTTAATTGATTGCTGTGAATTTCCGTGTCTTAGGTACGGCGAGGTGTTGCTTAGTTGAACAATTGCCAGCAGTTTCATGCAAGTGTCCGCTTCAGCAAACACTTGCACTAAAAGCGAGAAAACTTTGTAGAAATATCGGAGACTTCTGTGCAATAAATCGTCCAGAAATGCTGCCCCCTAGCGCAGCAGAATACAACGCTTATGCGAGATCTATACGGTCCGAAGGAAGTTTGCAGGAAAGGTGTACTTAATTCTGATTACGATAAAAATGACCCAGGGCGAGAGAAAATCATGACCTGTTTACGAAAAAATATAAAGACGTCTACCTCGACAGCTAGTCATTCATAACAAAACATAAGAGCCCACCGTTCAACGCTTCGTCTAATTGCTTCTCGTTTTCCATAACTGTATGCTTTACAACGCTGACGACTTATCAGTACCACCGAAGTGATCTTGTTATCCTTAGCGGCTTACCGTAAGACAATGGTGCCCACACCCCATTCGAATATGCAGGGTTGTTATAAACACCCTCGTATGTGGCACCAACTGCCCCCACGCTCTTGGCGTATTAAGGTACGTCGCGCGAATCCCGTCATGGACAGAAAGAGAGAGAAAAAAAATCCCGGGCCATCTCCACTAACGTGAAGCGTGGGGAGGAGCGAAGCATGCAGTGTATAAATGTATTCTGTCTTCGCGTTTTTGCCAACGGAGATGAAACCGTTGGGGGGTAGGGGTATGCAGCTTTGCTGTAAAAGTCTCCTGTCTTTGATCTTTGAAGCGCGAAGCTCTCTGGCGCGAAGCGTAAACGAGTTTCCCGGTGTTTTAGTACCGCGACTATGCATGAGACGAACCACGATTACGACGACGACGACAGGAGGCGCCAACAGCCCCAGCCCCTAAGGGGCTTCGTCCATAAAAATTCGAGCTCGATAGTCGGAAAAACCGGCCCATCTGTTAGTCGGGGGCAGCTACTACGATCGGCGATGTTATTTTCTCACTGGCGTAGACAACTGACTTGAACCGTCAAGACTTAGACGAAGACGTCGTGAGCGACAGCATTGTTCACAGATTTGCCGTATAAAAACTCCACCTCAGGTGTTTTTTTTTTTTGTTATTAGTGGTTTTATAGCCTCCTATAAGGGACACACTTAAAACCTACGCGGAAAAAGGGAACGTCTTCCGAGTTTTACAGACAATAACAAAATCTTTAATAGTTTCTAGAATTCGTTATTTCTCCACGAGGGTACAGATGCCCCCAGTCCCACGCAAAGCCAATCTGATAGTGACGTACTCGTGAGGCCAGTTGTAAAACGGAAAACCAGAAAACTACGGTCTTTCTGGAGGCACGGGACATTTAAGACTCAACCGCTTTCCTTGTTTATAGCAGCCGGGCTAAATACTTACTGCCCTAAAAAAGCACAAGCGTACACAACGAATGTCGGCCGCTTCGCAAACCACATTCTTTCCCACACGACACAGGCGCTGAACAATGGATACACGGCTCCATTGCTTCTTGAAGCGGGTGGCGTGTTCCGGGCCGAAGCCACGCTATTTTAAATAGGCCGCGTGTGCGCCCACTACGCTGGCGGACATGCTATATACAACTAGAAACGCCAAGGAGCACCACGGTTTTAGACAGTGTCCTTCTTTCGCCGTCTTTCTCTCTCTAGGAGCATGCGCCCATGATTGCAGCACTACACGCAGTACAGCGAAGTATTGCGGCGAAGACAGCTTGTGAATTTGACAAAACGTCGTTAGAGATGTACAGGTCTGAGAAATTGGACATCAGAAAGGAAGATTTCTACGATAATTCCCAGGGGAGTGCTTTGCTTTTTGAGGCTAGAGCAGGTTGCTTGCGAACTAAGAGCTTTGTGGGGAAGAAGGGAATATTCGGCTTCCAGAAGCACTAGGATTTAAGGGTAGCACAGAGGAAGTTAACTTCAAGGCTGTCGAGGCGACGAAACGAAGATTAGAATGCTGGTGGACGAAAAGCAGTGAGGGGAATATTGCCTAGGACAGTTACCATCTGTAACAGGAAAAAAGAAAAAGTATTTAGTGCCTAATAAGTTTTTTTGTGCCTGCCCTAAGCAGCGCTAGTATTAAACCAAGAGTATAAAACCTAGGTATACTAGTCCTTTTTGGTAAGACGACACATCATCACCCCGCTACAAAGGAGAAACCAATAGCAATTATCATCATCATCATCATCATAAAAAAGGGGGAAAGGGTTAATTAACCACCATATTTCGTTAAATGGCCGAAGTGCGCTATTAGACTTTATAATTTGAACCCTGTGTTACAGTTTTCTGGGCATAAATTTAGATGGCGTTTTGCTCCCTTTATAAATATTGGGGGAAAGGCCAATAACTTCGAAGGAGCGCCATATAACGAATTATTACGTGTTAATTTCGGCAATTAACAATTCTTCATTGTTTCTCCCAGAACTCGACAAAGCCGGGGGTGACGTATGCTTCGTGGGTTCTATCAAAATAAAAACGTAGAAATATAAGGCAATTCCACTCGTCATTCCGGACTAATCAAAACTGCTCGAAAGCTGCTTCGTATTTTATTTGTCTGTACAACTTCTATGGTGGGAACTGTGTTGAATAATATGCCCTCGCGATTTCTGGAATATGCCGGAGTCTCATACTTAGTCCCTCGATGCTTACACCAATTTACTTTAAAGTGGGAGGTTAATAAACACGTGGCTTGCATGTAAATGGGCTTTGAATTCTCTTGCGAATGCAAAGACCACACAGAACTCCCGCTTTCACAAATCTTGACAAGTACCACAACAGCGTCTTCACAAGCATCCAGTCCCTTTTGATGTACCTCCGTGGCGGAATCTCACGCAGGGAAACATCGCACACATCAGGAACATTAACCCCCGCGTTCACGCCTGCAAGCGCACGAAACGGGAGTTCACGGCGGTGCGTTTGTACACACACACACACACACCAGCTGAGAGCCGCCGATTGAGAACTCGAAGCTGGTCAAAGGACACCGAAAGGTCGTCTTACGCACGACCGCCTACAAAAAGCCGCGCGCAGCCTCCAAACCGCAGTGCCCGGGTGTCGAACCCACTACCACGCCGCCCCCCACTGCTTCACACCCCGGTGGGCTGCTACCTTCCGGGGCGGCGACGGCGAGTGCGCTAAAAGGTTTAGGGACAAGCTCGCGACCTCAACAAGCAAACGCGCCGACCATTCGGGCTCTTGAACTTCGCCGCCGGGCGCGGCGGCGCCTGTCGGACGCACTGAAGTGAAATGAGCTGAAACCGAGCCGAACAAGGAAATACTGGCCGTCGACCGACGCTGGGTACGCTCGGAGCGTATTAGGATGTACATCCTCGGGTAACCTTCTGGCTCGCGTGGCGAGGGCAGGCTGTCGCCGCTGCGGAAAATGCGCGTCCACGCACACACACACGCACACAGGGAGGGGGGTACACAATGGATTCATCCCTCTCTTCTCGTTCACGGCGGACCCCCGTGGGAGGATGCCGATAACGCCCCGCAAATAGCCGGCCCGAATGCGCAAGCCGCCGTGGGATCTGCGACGCCGCCACGCGATACGCGCCTCCTGGGCGTGCATGAACGCGGCGGAGGATCCGAACGAACCGTTCTCGCGGTAACTCCCCCTCCCTCCCTCTCCGGGTGGTCCCTCTCTCGATCGCCTGCGAACACTTCTTGAATAAACAGAAAAGTGGTGGAAAAGGGCGGCCGACCGTCCGCAGCGTCGCGCCGACGCATCCGCGACAACAGTTCCTGTGTTCGCAGATGAGGCTTCTGCTCCGCAGAGATACGCGTCCCCTGAGCAAACAAGCCTCGCTGCGCGGCGGTGACGTCCTTTTGCAATCGCCCTCCCCTCCATCCTTGCTCGCGCTTTTGGTGGGCGACGGAGGGGGCTTCGCATTCGGAGTTGGGAGGAGAGCATTCTTTCGCGGAATCGCTTCCTCCGGGACCACGCGTGCTTGAAATTGGAGACCACCTTGTTCGGGAGCCCCGCGGATGTCTTTCAGTGGACGAAGCGGTGTATTCGAACGATCGCTCTGAGCGGTGGTAAGGAAAACGTATTTCGTGAAGCTTAGTGAATGAAGCTGAGTGAGTTACTCACATGTGCTAGTTTTTTTTTTTGATCGAACAAAGCTGTATTGTCTTCGTGGTGTTTTGAGATGTCGCTTTTGGAGCTACACAAGCGTTTCGTCGTGCACGACGTCACCAAGTAAACGTACGAAGAGAACCGCAAACGTGTAGAACACCACTTTCTAAACTCGTTTTCCACGGATGACGGAGAAAAAAATGGCTGCAGCTTAGCTCAGCTAACCTTGGATATGCAAAGCAAAAGCTTGGCTTAGTCTGGTTGACTCTTGGTTCTGCTTGGTTAACCTTTGACGTAGCTGTATTTCCGACTATGGCTCAAAGCCCTTCCGTCCCGTGCAACGCTCACAGGAGGAGGCCGGGCGAACACGGCGTTCATTCATGGCGAACGCACCGTTCCTCTTCACCGGGCGCGAGAAGAGTCATGTTGCCCAAAACGACCCAGCGCCGCATGCATGGGAGGCTGCAGGGGTGGGGAGGGGGGGGGGGGAGAGGTCGCTGGACGAAAGTAGTACAGCTTTGCTTTTAATACCCGTGCTACACGAGCGTTTGGGAAGTCATTCGAGTCGAATGACCTTGGAAATTTCAAATGTCATTCGAACTGGAAGGAGTTCTGTCGATCTACACGACCATTCTCAAAGCCAGTTGAAAGTTTCCGCGTTCGCCCGCCATGTTGTGGTGTCGCCACTGCTGCCATGTTTCGTTCTTGGCGAAAATTTAATTTTAGGGTTAAAATGGGCAAAAAACCAATTATTAGTGATCAAATTGATAACGATCTACAAGCACGCACAAAACATGCACAAGGCAGCAGTTTCTTTTTGTCTTTTTTCGCACCGCTCGTGTTGAGAGTACCAAGTTACATCGTAATCGTTGAGCGAGTGACAGAACGAAAACAAGTGAACAAGTGAAAAATTATTAAGATCTTGCACTTCAAACACAAAGTTTTACTCGTAAATAATTGTTTTTGTTATTACGGCTTGCAGAAACTGAGCCCGAGGGTACGACCGTTCGTGTTTCAAAGTCCTTTGAGACTCTCAAAGGTCAGTTGTCGTGCTCCTTTGACTCAAATGCCATTTTAACCAAATGCCTTTGAAAAACGTCGTGTAGCAGCTCAGAGGTGTCATTTGAGTCAAATGACATTCGACTCGAAGGCCTTCGAAACGCTCGTGTAGCACGGGTATAAAAAACAGAAGTCCAAGTGCGCCTTTGGACTAAACCACACGCAAAGTGAGTCAAGCCCAAAAACGTTTACATCCGTTGAAGTGATTATAGTGCGCTTATAACGGTATTCAATTCCTGTTTAAACGTGAGATATCAGGGACCGCAACAGTCGACGTGCCTGCTGAACTATAGGCGAGTCGGAGGAGAAGCAGCCTCTGAGGCACTCGCAAATTACACGCCTGTATCGCTAATGTACGCGGGAGATTTGACGGAAACCGCGCGAACTTTTGTAAATTTAACTGCTTGTCTTAGAAACTTGAAAATGGGGGCTAGTTGATGATGTGCGTTGAACCAAAACTCAGGCAATGACGACGAGGACTATAGAAGGACGAACAAGGTGCTTTGCTATAGACTTTTTTCCGAAACTGGTCTCCATTGTTTTCTGTAGTGCATGAAGCAACCCGCACCACGTCGCTTTTTTTATTTCTTTCCGTTCTGTATCGATATCGTCTGTTCTGGACACAGCCTTTCCGTGTTTCTTGTGTCCTGTGGCAAAATGGCAAAATAAAAATCTGTTTTATATCTCGTTCTTGTATCGGTTGCTTGCGCTGGGGTTCAACAGCTTAGCGGCCCGTTCGTATCTTCTAAGTGGAAGCTAATTACTCAGCTTCGACAAACAATATTGTCCTATTTAACTGATATACCGACTTTTTTAAAAATGCACTTAAGCGCGCTTAGGTTTCGCTTCACCGCGTATCCCGCGCTTAAAGGAGCCATGAAGACAAAATACAAGTTGGGTTCATTAGAAATACTGCTTAGTCCCGATAACAATGATACCAATATCATCGCAATCTTCGAACAAATAACGGATATATTGAATAAAACGTGTGAAGCAGTCGCGACCCCCTTATAGCCAATTTCCCGCAACTTTTCTATGACGTCACGGAACCTTGTTTGTGCGATTGGAGGCCGCCTAACTGGCCTGTCGCGACGACACATGACTGGACGTCTGTAATGGGGCCTCTAGTTCCATTTGACCGCATCACTTGAATGCTAACGTGAAGTTAACGCACTGGAAATTATGTTTTATTGTTGGCCCGTATGACGTCATTCTTACTCATAACACGTCACAGTGGCGCAAAATTTGAAAGTTTTTAAATACTTCTTGCTTTTTTTTTCGTTACAAAAAAACATCTTTTTGTGGCTGCAATGGAGCTGAGTGAGATACTGAATCCTAGTTCTTTCAAATTAAACGAAGTTGTATTTTTTCTTCATGGCTCCTTTAAAGGTCGCTTTTCCGCACTGCAGAAAAACTGCGGGATGGAAACACGGGAAGGGCGTACATTATAACACGGCGTGCATTTTAACAGCCTATTAACTGTTTTCGCCGCATTTGCGGGTTCGGGTGCTCATTCGGTACACGTAATAGCATCCAGAATAGTACGAATGGACTTTTCTGTCGTCGAACCTGCAAAGGCCCATCTTTCAGGCGTCGTTTAGGTACGAAATTCTAATTAAATTGCTTTCGCGCTTCACGCGTACAGAGGCTCCAAGAAAAAAGCAGTGACCTACATCATACAATTTTATACTATACTCGGTGACAACTTAAGAACGGCAGCGGAAGTTGCCGCTGTGCCTTATCACCGTAGCCGGATGTTTCTCCGCGCGGCGAAAGTAGGGCGTTACTGGGAATATTTTGAACAAGCGGCGTGAGCCGTTCCCGTGATTTTTTGGACTTAATATGCTTATAAACGACTCCAGTGACGACAAACAAACTGCGTGAGACAAGGCAGACGATATCACGCATTCATAGCAAACCCATTTCAAAACGCGTGCGCACTGACGTCACGGGTCCGGCGCTTTGGCGAAGTGATACACTACATGCGGTGGTGCCGTTCTTGGGTTGTAACCGAGTATAATATATACTAGAGGGAAGCCTGGCGCTGCAATTGCGGGCCGTCATAGGGGGCGCCATTGCAGCTAGCGACGTTCCTCGCCAACTTGGCATGGCTAGCGACATGGCTTCTTTTTGTCTCAAAGTCAAAACCAACAAAAAAGGGTAACATATTTTTCTTGTTCATTTTGCATGAAGCTTCTAAATAACCCCTGACAAATATATCTTTTTGAAGCTTCAACTTCACAATAACAAAACACATACCCAGCTTTCTCGCTCGAAATTCTGACCTCTCAGGAACCTAGAAAAACCGCTCCAGGAAAATGATATTTGGCACAAAATAAGAAGTCAACGTGCAGATGAAAACACGAAAAGCACTTTCCAGAATTTAAAATATTTTGAGTGCAATTCGCTGTCAAATCTTACTCCCCATGCATTTCTATGGGATACTTTCCATGGCTTATAGTCGCGCAACGTGCCAGACTTGAAACTGTGCGCAAAGCAAGTTTTCACCCCCCAATATTAGCTGCGTGAAAAAACTTCACAGTTCACTAAATAACTACAAAGTAATCACTTTTGGAAGGACTGCCATGAGCGGGAAAGCTGCACATGAATATTGATTATTCTTATACCGCAATATTGTTGCGTTTTTGCAGCCATAGCCAACTTTCCAGCCTGTTCATGAGCCACGCCAAGGACAAGTGGAACGTGCCTGCCCGGTACCATAGAGTTTCATACTAATGTATACTAGAGGGAAATCTGGCGCTGCATTCGCGGGCCGCCGTGGGCGGCGCCATTGCAGCTAGCGACGTTCCTCGCCTCCTTGGCTTGGTTAGCCACATGGCTTCTTTTTCGTCTTGAAGCCAAAAGGGGTAACATTGTTTTTTTGTTCATCTTCTATAAAGCTTCTAAATAATCCCTGACAAATAAATATTTCTGGAGCTTTAATTTTATAATACCAGAACAAATTCGATTAATTATCTGCAGTAATATTGTTGCATTTTTGCAGCCGAAGCCAACTTTTCAGCCTGTTCGTGAGCCATGCCAAGGACAAGTGGAACGTGCCTGCCCGGTACATGACGGCACGCTCGCTGAAGCGCGGCTCCCCTAGACAGTGGCGCCAGATTTCCCTCTAGTACACATTAGTATGAAACTATGACCTAGATAGTACTTCACTGGAGGGACAAATGGCGGGTCATTCCAGCCTACTCCCGCTCCGCCGCCTTGTTTAATCCTACTCCGCAACGTCCTCGCCGTATTAATGCAGACCGGTCCATGACGATACGTCGTGACTTACGCACGGACAAGACGATAGTCTTTCTTGGGTAATACAGTGATCCCCCGTTAACTCAAAGTCGGATATCTCGAAATATAGGTTAAGGCGAAACGTTTTTCGTCGGGCGTTTCAATCTTATAGGCGCCATGTATCGCCCCCTTGTCTAGAAACGTTTTTTGGGGAGAGGAGGTAGGGGGGGGGACCACGGATATCTCGAAATCTTGCCGGAGAGGACATAAGGCAAAGTCCGCTACAGACAACTGATAAGGTCTCGGCTCTAACGGTTATCTCCCACTGTATGTATGTGTATGTATGTATGTATGTATGTATGTATGTATGTATGTATGTATGTATGTATGTATGTATGTATGTATGTATGTGTGTATGTATGTACGTATGCATGCATGCGTGTATGTGTGTATGCATTCATGCGTGTATGTATGTATGTGTGTATGTACGTGTGCATATGTGTGTGTATGTATGTATGCATGCATGCGTATGTATGTATGTGTGTATGTGCGTACATACGATCCAAAGGACGCGGGTTCGATTCCCGGCCGCGGCAGCCGCTTTGGTGATGGAGACAGAAAGCAAAAACGCCTGCGTGTTCGAGATCCCGTGCCCACGCGTGCAGGCGCAGTCGGGACCCGGTCAACACGGTTTGAACGGGGCATACGGAGCACAAGGATTCCAAAACTCTCAAATAATGCGTAGAATGAATATAAGAGGACACGTTGGAGCAAAAGAAAAATTCCGGTTTTAGGGGGGAAAGTCGAACTACTTACTGGGGCTGGAACCCAGGCCGCCCGCGTGACCTACGTCACTGAGGTCCAACAGCGAAGAAAGAATATAAAGCGTTTTCCAAGAGAACCGGTAGAGGACACTAGTAGATTGATTGATTGATTGTTGGGGTTTAACGCGCCGACGCAACGCAGGCGATGAGGCGCGCCGTAGTGGAGGGCTCCGGATTAATTTTGACCACCTGGGGATCTTTAACGTGCGCCGAAATCTCGTACACACGGGCGTTTTTGCTTTTCGCCTCCATCAGAAAAGCGGCCGCCGCGGCCGGGAATCGAACCCGCGACCTCGTGCTCAGCAGCGCAACGCCTTAGCCACTGAGCCACCGCGGCGGGTCGGACACTAGTAGGGGTGCGTTTAGGCCAAATTTTTCACTGACGCTCGCGGGAAATTATTCAAAAAAGCGCGCCAACTACAAAGATGAAACGGCTGGCAGGTGGTCGCTGCATCTTCGGCGCGACCGAGCGAGAGAAGCGTCGTCCGGGCCCGACTGCGTGCCTCCTGCCCGGAAGAAAAGAGCCGGCGACCTCTTTGGCGGCGGCGGCGACGCCGCTTTCAGGACCGCTTCGGGCGGTGGCCTCGACAGGACGCGACGCACTGCCGGCCGCCGAAGCAACCGATCGCGGTCACAGCAGCGACCGCGTGTGTGCGGCAGGCAGAAGCGCGCGCGCGATTACATCTTGCGCGGTGGCTGCAAGGGCCGCCTCGTCGCCGTATTCCCAATAACACCTTCCACGTCAAAATGCCTCGCGGGTTCCTCCCGAGTGCAAGTCATGGGATTTCGACTTCGTTACTGGCGTGAAAACGAAGAAATTGCTGAACTTTTAAGGAACGAGACCGGAGAAAAGTCGCGGAACGGCTTATAAGCAAACTGTTATCACGTACGCCGCTCTACTACAGGGGGTTGATACGTTGACGGCCATCCACACGCTCAGACGTGGATGCACCGCGGAATAGTAGCGTGTTCGCACGAGCGTTTTGGAGTGGAGTATCAAATGTCTCGAGCCGCGAGGCCCTTTGTCAGAAGTATGGTTGCCCCCTCTCAGCACTCCGGGGACGACCGACAGAAACGGGAGGAAAGAGGGGGCGGACATTTGCATCACAGAGAGCGGTCGACCCCAGAGAGTCCCTGGAGAGAGGGCCGCACGTTGCCAATGTCGCCGCCCCCCCTCCTCTTGTTGTAATTGAAACCGGAGTGCGTGTGAGTGCGTGCGCGCTGGCGAGGCCAGCTGACAGACCGCCAGATATCCCCCCTCGTTCTCGTTCCGCCGGCGGTAACAACGGTCGGCTCCGGGCCAGCAACACCGCCGACACAAGAAGACCGCCTGTCTGTATCGTTCTCGAATGTCAGCCTTATCGCGTGTGTGGTTGATTGGCCGAGGTTTCTTTAAGACATCACAAAGACGTCTTGAAGATGTCTTGTAGACGTCTTCCCGTAGAATCAGCTCTGAATCTACGGCAAGATGTGACGCACAAGCTTCACCTGCTAACTACTTAGGCGGCGTTACGAGGGCGCGACCGTGGGAGGTGGCGCCACCGAACGGGAGACCTTGCCAACTGGCAGCGACGTTTCCGGCGACACGGCGACGCCATGAGCGGTGAAGTTTGTCGCGGGACCACATCTGGGGCCACAACGGTAGTCTGTCCCCTCCGTTCTTAATTACACCTCAATGGGGCCTTATCGGATGAATACGGAGTCACACAGGTTTGTTTTCCTCGATGAGATTAGGACGGGATTATTATGGGGGATGTATGATACAATGGAAAGGGCGAACTCGTATACGAGGTAATTTGCACCATAAATACATACAAACGTATTTGTATGAAAATGGAGCAACGAAGAAGGATGCGGAGCTTCCCAGAGGAGCGCTGTGTGCCGCCAACTCACCAAGTTATTTTGATAGATCCTGGGAAGTGCACATACGTTGGTTACGTTACGTTGAGACTTTCGCCACAAATCTTGCCATCAGGATACACTGCCGGGAGCTTCGCACAGTGTAAAAAATACTCCAATGCATCATGCGGTAGATATATCATTAATCAGCCGCACGTTCGACTTTGAAAGGGCATGTGGAAAAAAAAACATTTAATATGACGCTGACGGGCAACTACCGTGTTTACTCGATTCTAAGCACCCTCCCCTACTTTCAGGAAAAATTTTGAGAAAAAAAAAAGTTTGCATACGAATCTAAGCACCCCTTTTTCTAAGCAAGCACCGCAAGGTGGATTTCAGACGCGTGGAAACGGGCTCGAGTTGACGTTGTGGCAAAGTCATTTTACGAAGCTTTCAATTACAAACCACTTCAACGGAACAGAAGACGACCTGCTGTGGATACTGAAAGCGGTGTCCCAGGCGGCAGAACCGACCCGCATGGTATACTCGGTTATAACTCAAGAACGGCACCACCTCCTGTAGTGTATCACTCCGTCAAAGCGCCGGACCCGTGACGTCAGTGCGCGCGCGTTTTGAAAGGGGTTTGCTATGAATGCGTGATATCGTCTGCCTTGTCTCACGCAGTTTGTTTGTCGTCACTGGAGTCGTTTAAAGATATTAAGTGCAAAAAATCACGGAAACGGCTCACGCCATGTTCAAAATATTCCCAGTAACGCCCTACTTGCGCCGCGCGGAGAAACATCCGGCTACGGTGATAGGGCACAGCGGCAACTTCCGGTGCCGTTCTTAAGTTGTCACCGAGTATAGTGAAGATGACTGGGGGTATCATACGAAAGCGGCAGGCTCAATGCCTGTACCTATTTTTCGGTTGAATATTGGTCAAATAGCACATTATTCCTTGCTCCCGTCTCGTGGAGATACGGCAGCGAAAAAAGGTAACGGGGGGGGGGGGGGGGGGGGGGGGGGGGTAATTTAGGTTTTTCGAATCTAAGCATCCGGCATCGCGTTCATGAAAAAATCGGGGCGCTTAAAATCGAGTAAATACCGTATATTAGTGAAAACAAGTGGGACATCGTAACATCTGCAGCCGAGTGAATCCACGTAAAAAGCCTGTTCTGGTTTTCAATAATCCGGATACACATAGGTTGCCTTTCGTAAGATGAACTTTGTTGCAAGGAAGTTCTTCTTACATAAGAAGAACGAGCACATGGGATAAAATGTTATATGTGGAGAGCAAGGTTTTTGCTGAAACAGCGAGGATACAAATAAATGAATAAAAAATACGCCAAAAAACGAAAGTTTTGTTATGGAAAGCGCCGCTTTTTTATCTAAGTTTATGTGAAACGCCATAAAAGATACAGCAACTTGAAATCAGGGGTGGCGAGATGATCATCGCTTTACATATAAAAACTCGGAACATGACGTGAACAATATTGTCGTCCCTCCAGTTTTTCTGTAAAAATCCCCGTTTCACGTAAAATCGGGGGACGTTTCAGATAGAACCTGCATGCGCAAACGCATTTTTAGCTCGAACCTATACGCGTAACCAGCTCACACATTCAAAGGTTAAACTTTCTAAACGCTCACCGTCGGGGCGTCAGTTAAGCTAGATCACTGTGCCGTGACACGTTCAGTATTTATGTCCTGGAGCGGTTAGTCCCCATAACAAAAAGGTGCTGGATAACTTGGAGGACCGTGAGTACCAGCCATTGTAGTCTGGACTAGTGTCACCTTATCTAGTGACTCTAGTCTGAACGACAAAGGAAAGCCTGAACGGGTTTTGTTATCATTTCGGACTGCCGAGATGTTGCCACGGAAACAGCGTCATTCGCGTTCTTGATTATGTTTCACGTCTTCGGCTTATATGCAATGCGCTGTAATAAGTACTGTTTCTTGAAATGCTGTATTGTTGTGTGCGCGCAGTATGATTGGTTTTCCTTTTCATATTACATGTCCCCCCCCCCCCCCCCCCCCCCCCCGTAACGACCTCTATGACGTTCGCGGTTTTATAAAATAAAATGTTTAAAAGCACCAGAAATTGTACTGCAACCGTTTTATCAGCTTCAACACAGGTAATTCAACAAATGCCTTCAAACGAATCCATAATTATGTCTTAAAAATAAACTATGCAGTCGTTTCGCATTGTACATTATACATTATCCGAGAGAAAACATCTAATAAAAGCATTTAGCAAAAATCTAGGGAAATCTAGGGAATTTCTGCATCCGAGCTAGGGGAAAAGTGGCTTCGTAGGTTGGCAGCACTGGCCTGCATCATTGCCGACTTTGATGCCGTGCCCTCGAAGCAGTCTTCGTTGAATGCTTCGTTCGAATTGGAACGGTGCTTAACATGGCGGGCTATCCGCGAAGACGGCAACGAAGCCGTCTAAAGGGGAAATTGGAACGCACCCACTGTAGGGAACGACTGCGCGCCTTTGCAAACGCGATGCGGTGTATATGCGCGAAAAGGCGGCACTCATGCTCACCCACCTGCACCCTGGACTCCGGCAGGTTGATCTTGAGGGCGACCTCCTCCCGCATGAAGATGTCGGGGTACCGCGTCTTGCTGAACAGGGCTTCCAATACGTCCAGCTGGGCCCTGGTGAACGTGGTTCGCTCTCGCCGCTGCTTGCGAGGCGCCGGTCCTGTCGCTGCGAGCACAACAGAGAAAGGGCGGGAAATTCGACGTCAAAAGAGGCCCTCATCCGCGTATCCACAAATTTGAAACGTGAACACGACAAACAGCACACAAATAAAGAAGTTTGCAGGTCTCCCCCCTTGTCCCCAGGTTTTCATACCGACAATGCGCATTCGCACTTCAGCCAATCAGAAGGAAGCAGTATACACATGTCATGAAAACGATTGCACGATGCGCGTTAGCATGCATGCAACGACCCTTAAGTGACGGAGAATTGACTAAAAAGCCGTTCCACTCAACGTGAAAGCTGTCGGCAGTGCAGAGCAGTGATTCGTTGCAATGGGCTGTAGCGCCGTTATGCGCTCACTGCTATCACTCAACGCATTTCAAATTTCCCGCCTTCGCAGTGCTCTCACGCCCCCTGCCTGAAACTGTGCCAGGGGGAGTTCTGTTCTTTTTGTGCTTGCTTTTCATCCCGCACGTGCGGGCATTGCACTGCCATTTTTTTTTTTTTCGCTTGCTATCGTAAAGAGGAACCCAACAAGCGTTAACTAAATGAACGCGGGAGCTGCCGGTTAATTACGTATATTGTGCCTAAAATGTACCTGCAGTTTTCTTGGCGCTAAACAATGGGGAGATGTATGACAAGCGCCACCGGTTCACGAGTTTCGAACGCCTGATTGATTGTATAGGTAAACTTTAACGCGCCGACGCAACGCAGGCGATGAGGCGCGCCGTAGTGAAGGGCTCCGAATTAATTTTGACCACCTGGGGATCTTTAACATACGCCGAAATCTCGCACACACGGGCGTGTTTGCTTTTCGCCTCAATCAGAAGAGCGGCCGCCGCGGCCGGGAATCGAACCCGCGCCCTCGTGCTCAGCAGCGCAACGCCAGCCACCGTGGCGGGTGAGCTTCGAACGCTTATGACTTTATAAAAGTGCTTGGCTTTCGAAGCCTCTGGCTTACGCCGCGACGACGGAACGCCGTGTGGCTCTACTTAAGTCCAGCGAGCGAGCTACGACTACAAGGCGAGCCCCTAAAGTGCTCTGCACTTAAAAATTCTTGAGCATACCGTTGTGCTGGCGAGGTTTCATGCCTACGCTGTGCTTCCAGACACGAAGTAAAGAGAAAAATCCACACGTCAACCCTGCATTTCACACCTCCCTTCTGCAGACTCCCTTTCTGTCCGTCAGCATCGCCCGAATGCCGGTGAAGCAAATAACCGTAAAATACGGATCGCGCTAATTCAGTCAAGATGTCTCTGCGCACGTTCGAAAGATAGCGCATGCAACAGATAAGCAGTTAAACAACGCAAGGCCTTCAAAGTTTTCCGTTACCGCTGCGAAGTCGATCGGGTGAAGTTCTTCTCACCCGTTTCGATGATCCTAACGCGTCTGCGACGAGTATGGTACGGATAATCACTTAATGAAATTCAAAACAGCGCAAAAAGACGGGACAACGAACGACGACGCACGGCGCTGACTATACTCGGTTACAACTCAAGAACGGCACCACCTCATGTAGTGTATCACTCCGCCAAAGCGCTGGACCCGTGACGTCAGTGCGCGCGCATTTTGAAAGGGGTTTGCTATGAATGAGTGATATCGTCTGCCTTGTCTCACGCAGTTTGCTTGTCGTCACTGGAGTCGTTTATAAGCATATTAAGTCTAAAAAATCACGGGAACGGATCACGCCATGTTCAAAATATTCCCAGTAACGCCCTACTTTCGCCGCGCGGAGAAATATCCGGCTACAGTGATAAGGCACAGCGGCAATTTCCGGTGCCGTTCTTAACTTGTCACCGAGTATAGCAACTGGTTGGTTTGCAAGGCAGGCGGCGATTGTGTTAGTAAGCAGTCTGTTGAATTACTAAGTAAGGAAGTCCGCTATCTGGATTGTCATGACTTTTATTTGTAAAGGCTGGAGAGGCAGGACAAGCAACAGGAAGGTGACAGAGTGCAGAATACTCAACAGCTTGCGAGCAGGTGATAGCGTATTATTGGCAATTGTGCACGGGTGGTTCAAATGTAACATCAGCTCGACTGCTTTAGGAATCAGAGACTGACAATCTCGTCTCTCTGAGACGTGTGCATACATTTGCTCTTCTGTACATAGAAATTCACATATGCAATAAACTTCTCCCCTTTTTCATACACCATTCTGTGGCTTAGTGGTTCTCCTAAGTATTCAAACAATCAAATTTTACACAAGTAAAAAAGACACACTGAACGGGCTGCTTATGCGTGCGAAACAAGATGGCAATTGAGATTAAAAACGAAATGCACACTTGCATACCCGCATTTGCAAACATTAAGCGATGATAGCGAACAAAGAATGACGAGACACATTTGGAGTACAACTTTCATTTTAACCTCGCCAGCGGCAACTCCGGGAGGAACGCTGCGACTGCCTCCTTACAAGAAAAGATCATAAGCAATGTGCTCACAACATGGTGCTTCCACTAAACAAGTACCACTTGATACGTCGTTACACACAGACGTCGACAAAGAACAAGCATTGAGATGAGTCGAACACATTGAGCCTCTACATCCATTCAGCAGCAGCCATGGCTCCAGTGGCTCTGTTGACAGGGCCGTTGTTCACCTGCGAATGTAAGCAGCGTGGTTAAAGGGTGATGAAGTATGCACTGGGCACAGTGCAAACAAATGTCAACATTACTTGAAGCCATCAATAACAAAGCTTGTGTAAAGGTTACTGCAGTCAATTGTTATGACATGGACTGTTGAACTGAAACAGAGGAGCATAAGCATCCGTGAGCAAATGAGGAAAAGTTAAATATGAGCAAAATAATGCTTACGAGGTGCTCAGCAAAAACTAGGAGAGGGCAAACAACTGATTTACCTGACTGCACTCTCCGTGCAGTTTTTTTCGTAACGTGGTTGCAATTGTCCAGGAAAAGCATTGCCCTGTCCGACACCGAGTTGTGAGCGTTCCCGTTTCATTGCTGCTCTCGAGCGCTGCCGAGATCTGCCGAGCACGAAATGCGCCGTGCGAACACCGGCTTCGCGATAGCGCGCATTCGAGCATTTTTAGCCGCTAGCTGGAGAGCGTCCGAGTGTGAGCTTATGAGTACATAACGTAACGTATGAAACAGAGCCAAAACGTAGCGAAACAAACGAGACAACACTAGCGCGCGGTTGTTTCTCGCTTCCTCGCCTCGCCCCGTCATCGCGCAGACTCGCAAGTTGCTGCAAGTGCGATCGCTAGCTATCTGTCGTACGAAATTACAAACACGGTCACGGCCGCTAATCCGAAGTGATACGGGCAAGGTCCTTTTAAAACGTTGCGAAAAGTGCTTACCTTTCGGCGCACAATGGCGCCGCCGCCAACTTGCTTCAGCTGTGGCCGCTGAACGATGAGCCACTATACTCGGTTACAACTCAAGAACGGCACCACCTCATGTAGTGTATCACTCCGCCAAAGCGCCGGACCCGTGACGTCAGTGCGCGCGCGTTTTGAAAGGGGTTTGCTATGAATGCGTGATATCGTCTGCCTTGTCTCACGCAGTTTGTTCGTCGTCACTGGAGTCATTTATAAGCATATTAAGTCCAAAAAATTACGGGAACGGCTAACGCTATGTTCAAAATATTCCTAGTAACGCCCTACTTGCGCTGCGCGGAGAAACATCCGGCTACGGTGATAAGGCGCAGCGCCAACTTCCGGTGCCGTTCTTAAGTTGTCACCGAGTATAGTCAAACGGTTGTGGTCACCTAGTGACTTAATGGCTTTAAAGGGTTGGTGCGTCACGGAACTAATCGTGTGAACAAGGTAATATTCAATGTCCGAGCCTTCCACTGTAGCCAGAAGCACAGAATCGGTTCTCGAGGTTCCCGAGCAGCGACGGATCGACGCCACCACCACCGCTGCTTTTTCTTCATTGAACATTTAAGCGCCTGCACCCAAATTGAAGCATAAGTGTTCAAACACAACCAAACAACCACCACTGGTCTGATCACTGTCAACGCCGTGCACGATAACAACAGTAACGTAACGAAACTGCCTCTTGTCCAAGCAAGCTTGATCGCCGCCACCGTTATGGCCGCGGCCTGCACGGCCCGAGTTGCCAGCATACTTTTGCACTGCGGTGACGTCATGTGAATACTCCTTACAAACCAACCAGTTGCTGGCTGTCAGCGCCGTGGGTCGTCGTTTCCTGTCCCGTCTTTTTGCGTTGTTTTGAATTTCATTTAGTATGCACCAACTAGCCCAAACCACCGTTCTAACGCAGTATAATCACTTATTGGGCACGTTTATATATATATATATATATATATATATATATATATATATATATATATATATATATATCGATTCGATGGTGGTTTATTTTACACAAGAAACAACATACAATGGGTATATACAGGAGGAGGTCCCGAAGTCAATGACTGCAGGGGGACCTCCTAACACACACAGATATATATATACATATATATGTATATATACATCTTTCGCCTCTATTCCCAAGGGGGGGGGGGGGGAGGTAATTACCTTTTTTAAAATTTTCCCGTTGTGTTTCTTTTTTGTTTGTTTTTGTTTTTTGTTATCTCGTATTCGTTCCGCGTGAATGCGATTTTTTGCCGATGTCAAATGCGTGCATGGGCATATCTTGTTTTGACCCCTCTTTCACCCCTGTTGCCACGGGGGAAAGGGTAAATTGCGTTGTTAAATTTTTTGTTTTTTTTTTTTCCTTTCTTTTCTTGTTTGGCCTTTTTTTCCTCTTCCACTTCTCTACTTCCTTTTCTGCCGACCATCCATGATCCCATTGTACAAACTCTCCCTTCCCTTGCCCTCGCCCTTGCTACATTTTCTGTATATACATGACCCTGAAACCAACTTATTCTGTACTCTGAAGAAAGGAAGTCCTCTTCCTGAAACGTCAGTAGACTTCTATTTTTATTTTCTAATGCTTATTTCGTGTGTTCCTATCTCTACTTAGTGTATGTTTCCAGACTACATATATATATATATATATATATATATATATATATATATATATATATATATATATATATATATATATATATATATATATATATATATATATATATATATATATATATATATATATATATATTGTTACGTGGCGGCATATATTGTTACAATATATATATATATATATATATATATATATATATATATATATATATATATATATGTGTGTGTGTGTGTTTGTGTGTGTGTGCGCTTCCCCCGTCATAACAGCAACTGTTAAATAAGGATACCGCTTATGGTCTTACACGAAAAAGAGCAGCTTCAGGTGAAGAGAAACTGTACTCGCGAAGGCTGAATAAATTCACAAAAGTTATCCAGCCTCTGCGCCCGCACAACAAACCGACACCGAGGCCCATTCAGCGATATTGGCCAAAGCGCCTAAGTATTTGCCCTAAGGATTAAAGGCAAGGAGGGGTAGTCTGGTAAGCCGGGATTAAGGGGGACTTAAGAAGGCGGCGGAAAGAGTTCTTAGGCCGTCGACCACGCGCAGTCCGTAACAATGCCTGAGACGCTGCTACCGCGCTTCCAGCAGTAAATGACGCGTACGATTTCACGGCTCGAATATGTTGCGTCTCGGATTAACTTTAACCGCTTTGCATCGTATACCAAAGGCGCACTCCACGACACGCGAACACTGGAGAAGTTAGCGTAGAACGCTGCCACGCGAGTACGGGTCAGTCGAGCTCGCACACACGGGTGGTCCAACCTGTCAGCGCGGAAAAACTAAACTTTGTTTTTTAGCGCGCCGAGGTGGCGCGTTGCGCTACGGCCGAGGAATTTATATAGAACTCGTTTCTGGGCGTGTTGGTTACGATCTAAGAACACGATAAGTAGCGCAAATAAACAACACGCGAGAAATCGCCTGTCCGTGGAGCCCGTCTGTATCGTATTTTTCGTGTGTAACTTATTTGCTCTACTTACCATGAATTTACGTACGCTAACCCGGGTTCCTCTGGCGCAAAAACAGCGCCTGAGCGAACAGACGTCTTTTTTTTTATTTGATTGATTGTAGGGTTTAACGCGCCGACGCAATGCAGGCGATGAGACACGCCGTAGTTGAGGGCTCCGGATTAATTTTCACCACCTGGGAATCTTTAACGTGTACCGAATCCTCGTACACACGGGCGTTCTTGCTTTTCGCCTCCATCACAAAAGCGGCCGCAACAGACTTTTTTTTGCTTGTCGCCTAATAGTAAATGGACGTTACAATAGCAACGATATTAGGGCAAAAGCTGTAAGTGGCCACATTGTGCAAAAAACTGTTGTTGACCAACGCAGAAAATGGCCGCCGCTGGAGAAGTAAATCAAAACAGATCTGAGTTCGTATTGGAACTGAACCCGAGCCTCCCACTACTGCGGGACAGGTGAACGCGACGGCACCTGACTAGAACATCCGCACCCCAGCCGCGAGAAACTACGATTCTTGGAAAGCTGTGGCTCCAGTGCGCCGGTCGAAGTACTTCGCGCCAGTAAACGAAGAAACGAAGACGATCAAAAAGACGCAAACACGATGTAGCACTGAATAAGTCTGATAGGTATCGGCACCGAAAGATTTTCACTAGCATAAGCCAACTCGGACGATACGACCCCATGAATACTATCCAGAGAGGCGTTTTAATTTTCCTCCCTCATTGTCGATAAGCGCGACACAGCGCCCTACGCATCTCGCATGCCCGTGCTTTTTTGTGCCGAGCGCCCGCCGGCGGTAGTTTCACACGGCCGCCGCGGGGTGGCGCCACGCGATCAGGGCGCGCGCACGCGCTCGTGTTGGCGCCGAGCCGTGGAACCAGTCTGGTCTCGGTGAACAATAGCTCGGCGAGCGCGCACGCTCGCACGCAGGCGAACGCCGCTCGTCCGGCGCTGTAGCCACTGTAGCCGTATGCCTACGCCGCCGCCACCGCGGGACTCTCCTTTCATCTCGCGCCGCCATCTCTCGCCGCGCGTGCGATTGCGTAAACTGCGCTGCCGCAGCAGCCGGCGGGAGGGAGCAGAAGCTCGGCCAGCGACGTTTCGGCTCCCATGGCGCCCGGCCGACGACGAGAGAAAGCGAACGCTCTCGTGCCGTGTTCCACGGACCGCCGTTGTCTTGGCTTGGCTTCGCGCGGGCAAGGGCGATCACGTTACACTCCAATCCATGGCGCACAACCGTTGAGGGCGAGGGATTACACAATTACAGTAATCCCTAGTTAACTCGAACTCGGTATCTCGAAATATCCGTTAGGTCGAATCTTTCTTTCTCCGCGAATTTATGGCACATAGACGCCATGTCTTTGCCCCTCTTCATCTTTACACGTTTCTTCGGGATACCGCGGATACCTCGAGATGTCGACAGAGAGGACACAAGGCAAAGTCCACTGCAGACAGCTGATACGGTCTTCAAATCGAATGTTTGACGAAATCTTGTCTGGTTCATGGTTTCGAAGATTCTGGTTCAAAGATTCATAGTTGAAGAAACTGGTGGTCACCGACCAAAGCTTTATTTTAAAATGTAAAGAGACGTTTCGGCTTCCATACGGAAGCCTCGTTCACACTCCAGATCGCCGACCAAAGGTTAATTTAAAAAGGTAAAAAGACGTTCGTCGATCACAAAAAGTCGGCGATCACCAGTTTCTTCAACTATGGAGTTGATAAGGTCTGCGTACAAACGCTTAGCTCCCACTACGCGCCGAACGCGGGCGTAAACGGCAAATTTACGGTTTACGAGGCAGATGTTCCCGTTCCCGGAATGCTGGTCCGACGCCTACATCGTTGAGAGAGCTGTGGACGATGGAGCTGATCATGAGGACGAAGAAGGGTCCCAAGAAGTGCCGACAATGGCAGAAACAAGAAGCTTGCTGCGCCTGCTTCGCAGCAAGGTAGAATGCAGCCATGGCGACCAACAATTGATGCTATCCATTGGGCAGCTCGAGAACGCTTTTCTGGGACCAGATGAGAACGTGAAACAGGTGAGCATCACGCAGGTCGCCTTCCGCAATAATATTTTTTTCCCCTAAGAATTGTTATTACGAAAGCTCCACTGTGCAGTGGGGCTTTGCTACGAGCACCAGCTCTCATTTCAGTGACCTAGCCACAAATTTTGAGCATTTTGCTTAACTCGAAAGTCCGCTTATCTCGAAATTTTCAGCGGATTTCACGACATCGAGTTAACAAGGGATATAGTGCTTTTTATTCACCCGTTCTGAACAGTCCAGAGGCGAAATTTTCAGATTTGTCCGTTTCGCGTCCGTTTCAAAGTGTTCGTTTCGAGTGAGCCCTGATTGGATGAAGGCAGACGACCGGATGTGACGCAGCACATCCGTTGGTCAGAGGCTTCGCAAGTGAAATTATACATTACGACTGAAATGATTTTTTTCGAAACGGAAACAATTCAGAATTCCTACCCTCAGCCCTTCCTGGACAATCAGGAACTGCTTTCTCAATTGAAATTGTACGGGAGAGAAATACGGGGCTGCATGCTCTGGAAAGGTTCGGGGCAGTTCAAAACGACAATTTATTATTATTCATTTAGAAGGGGTGACTGAAGGTCTAGTCAGGGCTGGGAAAGGCGGTAAAAGAAGCGAGGGCATCTACATCATCTTGTATATCTGCGTGGTACTTGCGGAAGTCCACAGGGACGTGACAGCATCTTTTGAGGTCTTCCGGCCCAGAAAAGACGACGCCCACTCGTGGAGGGTCTTGAAGTTACGCCGAAGACGGGCTCCTATCTCCGCCGCGAGCCCCGAGCATTCCCACGGTATGATTACAAAAAGAAAAAAAATGCCGGACCATCTCCACTAACTTGAAACCTGGGAAGAGGCGAAGCATGCAGTGTATAATTGTATTCTTGGCGCCTTGGTGTTTTTGCCCACGGACATGAAACCGTTGGGGGTAGAGGTATACCGCTTTGCTCTAAAGATCTTGTGTCTTTGGAGCACGAAGAGTTCTAGCGCGAGGCGTAAACGGGTTTCCCGGTGTTTTAGTATCGTTACTACATGAGTCGACGATTACGACGACTACATGAGACGCCAACAGCCCCAGCCCCTAAGGGGCTTCACCCTTGATAGGAGAGACCAAAAGTTCCTGCATCGTGCTAGCTAACACAACGGTGACGTCGGTTCTCTGTCTCTTGACCATGCGTAGCCGTTTTCAATCCTAAAAGTGAGGCTGTTCACTGCACGAAAGTGAGATGCTGCAGTTATCTTTTGAAACGCATTTTATCGCCAATTGTATGCTGCTTTGTATATTAGCAAAATAAATGCACCGCTTCTAGCTGGTTATTTATTACAGCAAAGCTGCCTATGGCTAGGATCCAGCAGATCATCTCCGGCAACAGAGCGATGTAGACAAGAATCGCACGCGAGCGTACCGCCACCTTGCGGCGCCCACTCAAATTTACCGGGATCGTAAAACTGTGCGTCTTGCCTTCAGTGTATGGATAACAGGAAATGAAAAAGAGTCCTAGGGTCTTCATAACATTTTAAAATAAGACGGCTTATATTTCCCCTGGAATATGTCTTCAAGCAATGCACTTGTGTGTAGAGGTGAAGCCCACTCTAAAAAAATCAGCGCAAGCTTGGTTTTTGTAAGATGGCTTTCCCACATTGACTGCTGCGCAGTGAAGCACGTCCACCTTCGGAGGAAATATCATTACATTAAGTGGCTCTAATTCTTGTTTTATCGAAACTATCCCGAAACAAATTATATGACAATTAGCCGCTAAGACGAGTCTAACATCGCGCCGAGTTTTCTTTACTTTCCAAAATTAAATAGTTGACAGCGAAGTCGTAAATATTGGGGATTCTCGTCCGCTGTCAATACAAGGGCTTTTGCGGGAAGGGAAATGGCCCGCCCCACGTTTGTCCACTGTAATGAAACTCTAATTCGTCAAAGTTTCGTTCAGGTGGTTAGCCAGGAAGTGTGCTCAATCGCAAATTACGAACGTGTTTTGCTTCGTGCCGCCCTTGGAGTACGACCCGGTCAAAGCATATTGTCGCTCACTTTGAGGCTCGGCACCACAGCTTTGCTGGGGCGGTATTCCCGTGTTTTGTCCCTTTTGTGTCCCTTTCAAAAGTGTCCCTTTTGAGCGAGCCCTGATTGGCTAAAAGTGAACACCCGGATGTGACGCCTTAGAAGCACGGCGGAGCTATGAGCCGTGGCTAGTACTCGGAGCAGACGATTTGGAGCAGACGATTTTTCGTCGCCTTATCGTTGGTTCGCTCGCGGAACAAAAAACACATAAAAGATACTCTGATACGGTTTCAGTTCTTTAAAGTGCGTTTGCAAGAGCAGTTACGGTATTTGAATCAAAGGCCCACTGCTTAACCGGAAGTACGTCACGATGAAAGGGACGCAAAATGGACGTTTTCAAAGGGGACAGTTACGAGAATACCGCCCCTGGTCATCCTTTTGGAACATCTTGATGGTAGCGCACTTAAACACGGACACTAATACCCCTGCTACACTAGCGTCCGAATGCCATTTGAACCAAATGTCGTTTGACTCAAACGGCCAGTTGTGCTGCTACACTAGGCTTTGAAATGCCATTCGGCTCGAACGACATTCGAGCCAAATGAGCACCGAGAGAGACATTTGGGATTTCAAATGCCATTTCTAGCACTCTCGCGCGCAGCGTGTTTGATCGGCAATGAAAAAATATTACTTCCATACATAAAACCAACGAAATATTGTTGTTTGTGGAACTTTGTTCACGGTTCACTTACTTAAAATATGAAATCATCATATTTAATTTCCATACTCTCAAAACCAATGGGTCAGTCGCAAAAAAAAAAAAACCATGCAAATATCCACCAGATTAGAGTAAATACTGCTGTCTCTTTTAATTTGATACCATTTTACTGCCTTAGACTGCTCATAAATTTGATTGTTGTATTATTGTACGAATACGGAGCGGGGCGACGACAGCGCCACTACACCACAGTGAACAATTGTGAAAGCTTTGAAATGCCATCGAAATTGTAGTGTAGCATGGCGGATTCTAAATGGCATTTGAAGCACCCCATTTGAGTTAAATGACATTTGGTTCAAATGACATTCGGACCCTAGTGTAGCCGGGGCATAAGAGAGTAGACGACAAATCACAGCGCTGACTCGAGTTTTTTTTTTCGAGTTCCGTTGTGATTTAAAAAGAAGATATCAGTTGCGAGTGAGCACTGTGGTTTGTCGTCTCCTTTCTTAGTGTCCGTGTTTACGTGCGCTACCATTAAGATGTTCTAAATGCAATACCAATTACAGTGGTCACTAATTCTACTGGCCATGCTTCTTCGCTGAGCGGAAGGGCGCTGTTATTTCCAGTCCACTTTCCAATTTTCGGTTGTTTACAACACGTGATATTTGTAAGCTTTCAACAACAGTTCTACCATAGGCATGGTCCAGGCAGCACTTGCGAAACTGCGAACGTGACCTTTAGTCTGGCGAGTACAATTCAAATTTTGTCTTATGACAGCGTCGAAGAATCACCGGTGGCTAAATAATTATTAGTGTGCGACTCTGTATACTAAGGCTTTTTTTTTTCTTACCAGGGACGGAAATATCAGCTTTTAGGGGCTGAGCCCCTTCGGGGCTCGGACTGTTGGTGTCTAATGTCGTCGTAACCGTCGTCTCATGTAGTCTCTGCACTAAAACACCGGGACACTCGTTTACATCTCGCGCTAGAACGCTTTGTTCTTCAACGACAGAAAACTTTTACAGCAAAGCTGTTTACACCATGCTAACGGTTTCATCTTCGTGGGCAAAAACACCAAGGCGGCAAGAATACGTTAAAACAGTGCATGCATGCTTCGCTTCTCCCCAGGTGTCACGTCACTGGAGATGGCCCGGGATTTTTTTAACTATTTCGACGCCAAGTTCGGGGTGGACCGTGCGACCTTGCGTTAGTGACGCAAATCTCCCGGTTTGCTAAATCCAATGAATCTTCGCCCAGCAAATAACGACGTGCATAAGTACCCTGCTGGAAGCCAGCGCGGTGGTGGACTTACGTAATCACATTCACTCAACAGTGCGGCATACAAGGCCTCCCGCCAGGGCTTGGGGACGAGCGCTTTTTATCCGGTAAAGTTCATTATTCCCGCCATAAGCCACATCGATTATTAGTGCGCTACGCGCACGCCAGGAGTTGTCCTCTCCCAGTTTAGGGTAGGCTCTCAGGCTCCCGACGCGGAAGGTTATACAGCGCGTGGGATACATCGGCCCCGCCACCAGGCCGGAGGTTCTCGCGTGTCGGCGACAGTCCGCACCTCTACAAAGCCTCTTATCTGTTTCCAACAGGCGCCGTGGGTGATAATCCACTACCCTGCTCACGACCGTTCACAGTCCACACTGGATATCGATAAGGAGCGCGAGCATCAAAGGCAGAAATGTAACAGGGAAATGTCAAAATGGCGCGCAATGTTCAAGTGTACAGTCATAGACGAATGAAACGCAAACAGAAAAATGTGGACCGGAACACACAAATAGCGCAATTTCTTTCCGGACAAGTCGAACTGAGGCGTGGGTTACTGACGAAATGAAGGAGGCTCGCACTGACGGGTAAGACTTGAAGGTAGCGAAGCTGTACGCAACCTCCACGACGATCACGACCATCACGACGGTTTAATACCCCTGTCACACGGCATATCTAATGTCATTCAAACTGAATGACATTAGCTGTTAATGACATTCGGCTCGGCAGTGCGGGTCTACACGGTGGAACAAATGTCATTTGATTGTGAGAGCGGTGACGATTAGCGAGCTCGCAAAACCGCAAAATTACATTTCAAGCGCATCTTGAATGTTTTCACAGGTAATATTCCTTTGAAAAACGTAACAAAGAAATATTTTTTTAGAATAGAAACAAGAAAACCACCGATTTAGGTGACATCAGTAGACATCACAAGCTGAGACAAGTCTGCAAAAAATCCGGATTAGGGTAGCGCGCACTGGGGACGAGATTTTCTTTTTTGTTAGTACTGGTTTGTCTTTATTTTAACAACAACAACACAAAGAAGATAATATAAGTTTACTGACAGTTTTTAGAAACAGCTAGTATCCTTTGGTTTATTACTGAATTTCCCTGTCTAGGGACGCGCTACTGCTGTCGAGGCTCATTTGGCCACTAACTGAGGTCCGAGACCTCAGTTAGCCGCTAAATGTCATTCGGTATTCTCGTGTAGCGCCGAACTAATGACGTTTAGAGCGAATGACATTTGCTCTAAATGTCATTAGATCTGCCGTGTGACAAGGGTTTAAGTCCGCAATTGCAGCCGATTTGCTTCATCTTCGCTGCCGCAACGACCTTTACTTCATGATCGTTTACAAGTGTGAGCTTCTTTCATTTTTTTTTTTTTTTTGAAGTGATAATCATTGGACCTTGCCTTGGAGGGGCGTACGCTATGATGTGTCTTTCTCGTTCCAGGCAAGTGTTGCCACGATTACGGCGAACGCTGGCGTTTTTCTTTTTTTTTTTTGCCAATTTTGGCCAATCTCCCTAAGTGGGTATGCTTGGCTTGGCAAACGTGCACCAGAGGAGCTGGGCGGTCGCCGCGAAAGAAGCACACACGAACGCTCGGCATTTTCTTGTGGCTTTGTTAACTGCGGACACGAAAAATTACGATTTGCTAAACAACTTCGCTGGCAAAAACAAAGTCGGGAAATGTGGATTTCCAAATATACCAATAGCGCGTGACTATTGGACCTCCACGACCATTATTTATCGAATTTGTGTGCTCCGGTTCATATTTTCGTGTCCGCATTTCACTTGTACGCGTCGCTTTCAATATAAAAAGAAAAGAAAACAAGTGAAACTGCGCGTTGAGGTAAAATCGAAGTAAAAAGACACAACACCAATGTCCTAAAGCGTTGACTAAAGGTGTGTAGAAACGTTATTTGACCATCCGCGCGAAGTCATGGCACAAATTTTATTTTGCAGCGCTCGGGTGAACACCGAAAATTGCACTGCACAGATGCGTTGCCAGAGGTCCCTCCGATAGCAGAGTGGAGGCGAAGTAACCTATGCGCAGAATGGACAAAAGACGACCGCCAGTAGTGGCGCGAAATACAAGTCTGGGTGTGTTTCATTCATTTAGTTCCGGAAAGGCTTCGGCGAGGGTAGGAGCAATTACGCACTCGAATTGAAAACGAATTTTGGACTTAGCTATAGTATGTCTCATAACACGATACTATCGGAAGTTCGTCGCAGCATGGAGCAGAACTATGATGAGTGCAGCAGACAATACTGCTGTCACTGCTCGTGACTCCATGAATAAATTAGGGATTGTTGGTCATAGTGACGTATTTTAAGAGCCGCCAGGTGGCCTTCATGGTTATTCAAAAGTCCTTTGACTTTATTATGGTAGTTTTCTTTTTACTTTCTCTCCAGGGAGAAAGTGCAGCGCTACGCACTTTTTCTCCCTTACGGGAACAATTCCGTCTAGAAGGCTGCGATCGAGCTGGCATCCCTAGTGCTACAAGTTCACGCGTATCTTCACTTATGTCGCAGACTGAAGTTGTTCCGCGGGCCCACCTGTTGTGCAAAGGGCCGCGCTGGGCAAGCACGGCTGCCCGCGCTCGCTCCATCGTAGCGCGGAACCTCCCCGGTCGGCGACAGTGAATGCGCGGCCACCGCCATCTGGCGGGCGGTGAGGGAGGAGGTGCCGCGGCGGCGGCGGCGGCAGCGCCGGGAACGCGGAGCGCACTTCCTGCCTGCCGCCCACAACGCCGCTGGGGAAAGGAGGCGGCGCTGCCTTGTTACCGAGCGCCGCCGGTAATCCTCGGCGGCCATAGCAGTGGAAGAAAGCCCTCCCCGAACGCTGGATTATAACCCCACCCCGGGCAGCAGCGGATTAAAAATCAGCCCGCGTCTCTCTCTCCTCCTCCCCCTTCTCCGTCGGGGAGCTGCTACCGTTCTCCTCCCCCTCCTCCCTCTCGGCCTCCTTCCTTACTCCGGGGCGGCGAAACCGAAACTATTCATGGGCGGCCATCGGCATGTATGATATAATGAAGGCGGTTGGCCGACGCAAATCCCCGGGAGCGCCCCCGAAAAATTGTTCCTTTGTGTCCATATCGGTATCCAACGACTCCCCCCGGCCCCTAATCCGCCCGTGGGGGTGCTCCCCGTAATAATCCCCCCTTTTGTCCAAGTGAGCAGCGCAGATGCGCTTCCATTCACCGGCGCCAAACCGGGAAGGTGCCGCCGATGTCGGCCGCCACACAGCCACGGCCCAGCCCCCCTGCTGAACCCCAATTAGGACTCCGGAACCCCGACAGGAAGAAAAAAAAAAATGGAAACACTTTTTTTCCCGGGCGCCGCGCACGGTCCCCGTGATCGGCGGAGCAGACAGGACACAATGCGCTTCGTCGCCGTAGCGCTGCCGCTTTCACGTTGAAACGGCGCGGGCATAGGACGCCTCCTTGCGACACGCCGGCGCCTGCGTTCTAACCCGGGTGGCATTGCCGACGACCAAAGCCTCTTCCTTTGCGTGCCGCCTTCTCGAGACGTGCTTGGCAAGCCCTCGCGTGGACACTGCGTGCCTTTTAGTTCAGAAGCGGTATTCCCCGACGCGGAGGCCCTATTGTTGGAGCTCACTTTCTTAGTTCAACAAGACAGACACCGGTACACAGTGTGCAAGACGTCGCGACAATCGCTCTCTCTCTCCCTTTTCCTAGCCCGCAAAAGCTGCGGACAAAGCGTACCTTTTTCCGCCGGCTCGAAAAATCCCTCTCCACCACACTCGCTTAGTTAAACAGATGGACACACACGCACGCATATACGGTACAATGCCAGACCGAATAGCTCGCCCCTTCGTACATACGTAGCTGAATCTACGTCCTTTTTTACTCCTTCGGCGGAGTGCAGATAAGAAGATAAACCCCTTTCAGGGAGAGTACAACCTTCTCGGTTGCACAAATGCATACGAGAGAAGAGGAGGAGTCACTGAATCCGCTTTCTTCAGAGAGACTGCAAATATGTAAGATGAGATTACGACTACACACGATAAAGTGTGCACAAACTGACGGCGCCTGTGTGCGAGAACGTCCCACTTCCCCATTGTCGGTACCCGCTAAAGTCGCTTTCCGTGCTCTGCTAAGTACAACAGAGACTCGGAAGAACGCCGCATCGCTTGATACGTGAGACGGGGAGGGAGGTAAGTATTTGATAAACTTTGGAAGTACCTAAAGCTGGAAGCTTAGCCACCCACAAAAAAAGTTAAGCGGTTTAAAGGCGATTAAAGATCTTCACGCCCATACGATCAAGTGCGAGCAAGAGATGTTAGCGACGTCGTGTACGAAGTCGATTTGTACGCGAAAGACATCGCCATTGTCGCACCGACGCAAGTACGCTCCGATGCGATTTGATGCCAACGTGAACTTTTTGAGGACCACGGACGAAACTCTTTAGGTGCAAGTACACGGCTTCGGGCGAACACATCGAGCTAATTTCGTAACTGCACCAGAAAACAGCGCGAACACAGCAAGGTTAGAGGTTGATACGAAATACGCCGACAAAGCATGGTCAGTGAGGTTCTTCGCGAGTTTTCTGCAGCCGTACTCGCATATGTTGCTTGTTGCTTGACCCTTGTGTTTACTCTGTTGTCAACCTATGAAAAGGGCTCTCCGACCTCAGTTTTTTTTCTTAACGCATTACCTCTCTCTTTCTCTCTCTCTCTCTCTCTCTCTCTCTCTCTCTCTCTCTCTCTCTCTCTCTCTCTCTCTCTCTCTCTCTCTCTCTCTCTCTCTCTCTCTCCGTGTGACAAATTTGACACGCCAATTATCGTAACTACGTTCACGTTGGTCACTGCCTACCACTATAGTGACGTCAGTTCCCTTATTTTTAAACTATAAGCTCTGATGCTCCGAAATGAACGCCTACACGCAGACATCAAGCTAGTTATGAGAGACCGCAGGCGTCGGCTCGCTCGTGGAGCAAGCGTGATGCGCATATATACATAACGCGCATATGCTCGAAAAAGTCATCGTGACGAGAATCATGAATGCGGGCAGCTGTTTCAACGATATCGCGGCGTGTATCGCGTTGCTGCAAAGCGACGGACCCGCAAGTCGGTCATATACGACATACCCTATTCAGAGTATACCCCCGCGACGGGCGAGGCAATCGCACAAACTGAACGCGAGATGTATATCGCGACTAGCAGCCGGCGACGTATATACGTATCACGTCACAAAAGACACCGCCGCATTGTGAAAACGGTCCCTCTTGCATGCGGCATGATGTAAAGAATGGCGAATGCATATTCGCAAAACTCAGCACCGTCCCCAATGGAACAGCCGCAAAGCTCAGCGAGCTCGCATGGGAAAGGTCCCGGGAGGACGCGTGGGATGCAGTGATACACCGCCTGATGCGGCGATGGACACGCTTTTAGAACTTTTCGTATCCTTTGAACGCGAACGGAACGAGTTTTGTTCCTTGAGGCACATCGTCGGAGACGGACACGGAACGGGTATGACGGTGCGCATATTGATCATTTTACTAAAGGGTGTACACATTCTGCGCGAAGAGCATGCAAACAACCTGAGCAAAAACATCGGCATGAAATTGAACATCGCGGAAAAGCTCCCAAAGCTTTCTCGCTCAAAATTACGACCTCTCAGGAACCTAGCAAAACCACTCGAGGAAAGTGATATTTGGCATAAAGCAAGAAGTCAACCTGGAGATGTAAACTCCAAAAGGACTTTCCAGGATTCTGAATATGTTTTGTGTAATTCGCTGTCAAATCTTACTCTCCGTGCATTGGATAGTTTCCATGGCTCTGGAGCTTAGTCGCGCAATGTGCTAGACTTGAAACTGTGCACAAAGCAAGTTTTCACCCCCAGTATTAGCTTCGAGAAAAAAAAATTTTACATTCCGCTAAATAACTACAAAGTATCCCTGTTGGAAGGACTGCCATGAGCGGGATAGCTGCATATGTATAAAAATCGTGCAACCAAATGCAGTGCGACTATCCGCGGACGCAAGGTGAAGGTACATTTCTTGTCAGCGCGCATGATAAGCTATTCCGCTTTCAATATCAACGAAACAACGCGGTAAAATAAGGGCATGTTTGAGAGTCCGCGACCGCAACCCGAGGGCATAAAAACCCGATAAGCTTGGCCTTTTCCCTGTTCGGCCCGTAATATCACCCCGCGTAAAAGCAGATAACTCCCCTGATACTGTTAAACTGCCAAGGCCCGTGCGCTGGCGCAGCAGTCGAGATGCTCCAGAATGTTTCGCCCGTGACAGAAGCCACACATAGTGACGAGGGCGGGATCAGTATACACCCTTGCGTATATACGCGTGTATATATATATATATATATATATATATATATATATATATATATATATATATATATATATATATATATATATATATATATATATATATATATATATATATATATCCGACGTTCACACGCTGAAACTGCAGCGACACCAAAGTTTTACGTATGTATCGATCAGGGGACTGCGCTTTATCAAGGTGCGGTCCTTCGTCCTATGACGAAGGGCACTCCCCTGGCCGACACGAAAGTAAACCTTGAGGTTGCTGTTTCAACGTATTTCCGACATTTATACCCGTGCCACACGTACACGAAAAATGACATTAAGTGTTTAAGACCTTAAATACCGCATGACATTATTTTGGCGGGCCGTGCTACACACGAAAACGCAAAGGCATTAAGTGTATGAGGCATGATGGTAATAATAACACACTATAGCCATTCGCAACACACTAGCCGTTCGAAGTACTACCGCCATTCTGAGCCCATAGCCGCTCGCAGCCCAGAGGTCATCGACGCAGTGAATTTTCCCCGTGATATTGTTAACGCTTTATGAAACCATGAAGGCGTTTTATTTGTTAGCCACTGTTTACGGCGTACGACGTGCTTTTGGCTCTGAATTCATAAAAGCTGAGGTTATACGGGGAGATGAAACTCATCGGTTCCTTTAGAAGGGAGACAGGATCGAAGAGCACGCTGACAGCATCAGAAAGTGTTGACAGCATGCATCCACGGATGTCATGCGTGGTAACACGTTCATATGCTAGCAATTAACAAGACTCATACGCACCCCGTTCAACTGAGGGCAGTGAAACAACGAACAAAGCGCTATCAAAACAATGTAGTATTTGTAAAGCTCCTTAAGTGTAATAATGCTCTGTCGCTTTGCAATAAGGGAGTGCTGTGTTTCCGGTGGGCTAAAAAAAACATCGTCGGCCATAGATTGTAGGACAACGCAGCAATACAGCGTGAAACATTACGTTTTTGCACTGGATGTGTTGCCCCCCCCCCCCCCCCCCCTTTCCTTCCCAAGTTAACTTGATGAAACGACTCGCTTTCTAGTTGCCGCAAATTCAACCTTGTTGCAGCAGGGAATTGTCTACACACTTTCAGTTATATGTCCTCCTGAAGCAACGGGGCAGTGGAATGTTATTACTACCTCCACGGCAACACGATTTCCCTTTCAAACCGCGTTCTTTGTCCAGTCGGCGGTCTCTATCACACCGAAAAGCGGGAATACGCGTCACTAGTATACAAGTACGCGACTCTTTTTTTTTTTTTCCTTCGTTTTTCCTTCAGGGACATCAGATACAGCCGGTGGCAACACGGTGTCTGTCTATAAAGCATGCAAAGTGTCTCACTCGGCGCTCCGCCGTCGCTCTGTCATCGACGCATCGTGGATCGCGCGCATCCATCACTGACTGCGACTCGGTACAGCACGCCAACAACAGGGGCCCTCGCCTCCGACATGCCCATGCATCAATGACAGCTGCGGGGGCCGGGGTGTTCCCCAGGGGGCGCTCATCTCCCCTACTACCTTCCTCTTCGAGCGGGAAAAAAACAATGCCGGATCTTGCCGAAGCGGCCTCTTCGCAACCGTAGGAGAAGGAACTTGCGGTGTTCGGAGCGGCGTTATTGCGTCAGGCGCGCGAGGAGTTTACAGCTGAGTCGTGAGCGGCGCCGCTCTTTTATGGACCGACGACCGGCGGCCCGCCGCCCGCGCCGCTAGGGGGCGATGCGAGCGGCAGGCTCGGTCGTAAAAGGGACCCCGCGCTGTGTTTTACGCGGCTTCTGAAGATCGGAGATGCGCTTCGAGAGCACGGTCGGTAACTTTTTTACGCGCGACTTTGGGCACCCCCGAGGAAGCCACCGGCGAAGGCGCCGGCGGGGCGCAACCACGACCGACAGGTATACATGCCCAACGAGCGGTGTGGGACACGAGCGTGCGCGGGTGTGTTGACTCCTGCAGGTGCAACGCCTTGGGTCCGCTTCCCCTTCGATTATTGTTTCACCGCCAAATGCGTAGAGGCGTACAACGCTACACAGGCTGTGTCAATCAGCTTTAGAGCAAACTGCAACGCTCGTGCGGTCACACTTATAAAGGCGGCACTCGCATAGTTCCTCAACGTTTTTTTTCGAGCTGAATTTGTAGTATCTCCTGAGCGTGTTTAGAAAAAAATGTTTTCAATATCGAACGAGAGTTGAGACGAAGCGTTCCAAATTGAAGCTAACTAGCATTTATAATTATTCGCATTTGCAGGAAGACTCGTCCTCGCACGAATACGCGTGCACAAGTACCTCCGGCGGTCTAAGTCCACGCCAAGCCAATGTTTCAATCGATTCCCTGCGAATAAACGTTTCGTGGCTGGAGTCCTCCCTGAAACACTGCGTCGGCTCAATGCAATACAATGTGAGTTACTTATATGGGTCATGAATATAAACTGAAAGTTTGGCCCATTCGAAAGATTAAGATTGCCTTGTTAGAATAACACTAACGCCACTTTTACCGCAAACTTCGCGCATATAAGCTGTATAATGAGGAAAACAAGGAATAGGCATGCGACACCCTAGTTACTTATTCGCACTGCACTTATGACGTATTATGGGCAGCTCGTTGCGATTGCTATTAGACTGACGAAATCCAACGCAAATTAAGCAGGAATTATAAGCTTGCAGAACGAGCTCCTTGCGCTCAAATTAAGTGCACATTCTTTTTATAGCAGAAACAAGGGTGTGGTAAACAGCCGAAGTTACCAGCGAACACGTGAACACCGAAACACCAGTGCGCACTGCGCGCACTCAGCCGGTTATATCGGCGCAGCCATCCGGCGCGTTGAGCTTGCATTGGCCAACTGGCATAAGCGACATTGTCTTACGTGACTTTCCGTGACTTTCTCGAAATGCTTGCTATCAACCGTAACAAAAATAAGCCAAGTACAAATACGGTCAAAAACAGAGTGCGGTCCTAAGAAGTAGCGTGGCGCCATCTAGGAGGACTGGCGGTAGACAAGGCGTTTCGCCGTTCGCTGCAGCCCTAATCAGCATACTAACCTGCCTTCCATGAATACGTCATCGCAGACGTCACAAAACACAAAACGATTCAGCGGGAGAATGAAAATTTTGGCTAAAATTGTTTAATTTCTCAGTGAATAACGCATCGTTTGCCACCGGACAATCGCCATGGGCGCTACAACTTTTTCGAATAAAACAAATTTGTATTTTGTCTTCATGGTCCCTCTAAGGGGAGGAGAACAGAAAACCACAAAGACAGCGCGAACATGTAACTAAGGGATTTTATATTGTCACACAATGCGGCGTATGCCCGATTCCACGACGGGAACTTGTCCGTCAGTCCGTTCACCGAGACAGATTCGCGGTCACGACCACCATGATAGGCGGGGCGCCCTGCTCGAGTCGTTAGCGACGAGAGGAATCGGAATACGATGGCCTCTAATTCTCACAAGACATCCCCCTCCTCAGGAAATACTTGTGATAAGACATTACAGGATAATGACGCGCCACTGTGCACCTATTTCCGGTGAAATCAAGGCATGAAGCATGATCCGTTTCTCCAACAGGGATCATGGCGAGTAACATGTGGAAGGGATAAAGGACAAGGAAGATGCTGAGCCCGCTACTCAACCGGGAGTATGGTGTATGCAGAGAGAAGAGATAGAGACACACACAGAGAGAAATAGCAATAATGAATATAAGCCAGAACACAATAAGGAGAAGACTTTTGTTACTCGTGGATGCCGAATTTGCGCTTCTGTCACCCTTTATCGTTGTAACTGAGCAGAAAGAGATGACCTAATTTGTCCGTTTTAGGTTAATATTTTTCTGCATTCGTATTTTGTTTGTCCACGACTGTGTACCCGCCGATCCGCAGCTTAATTTAGCAAACAATGGTTCAATGGTTGGTAATGGTATAAGGGTTAACGCACTACAGCGCCACAGGGATTTCTCCAGGATTTGGTTAAACGGGAGGACTAAGTTTTTTTTTTGCATATTTATACATCTGAGAACCATTGAATATTGCTTGCATCTCGCGCGAGACAATCACAAACTCCATAGACCCCGGCGAAAAAAACTGCACTCGCGTTCCTACGCCACCAACAAAAGCATCGTTACCCTCCGGCGCCAACTAATTTAACCAAGGTGGCACCCTTAGCCCCACACTTTCTCTTTTTTCCCACAGACACCGCACTCCCATGGGGCGATGAATATGAATAATCACCGCTCTTAGCCAGACGCGCCGACGGGGTGGGGCATTAGTAGAGTGTTCCACGACGGCAATGAGTATATTACTCCCCGCAACGAGAAAGCACAGGCGCATATACACGTGACAACCAGCAGACGTGCGGAGATCCAGTAGTTTATGCACCCTTTTCTCCTCAACGTGGCCAGCGCAGGGAGCGAGATGAAGCGGTCGACGCCAGATGTGCGGACGAGGGTTAAGGAAGGAGGGAGGGAGGGAGCGCGCATGCCGGCACAGCGGGGGTGGTCGATTGGAGTCCCACGACCACGCGGAGTCGCGGCTCAGAGCTCCGACGCTCTCTTTTCGAACCCCCCTTCATCCACATCCTCCTCCTCCGCCTCCTCTCTCCAGACTCCGGGCGAGGCCACCGTTGCCCGCCTCCGGGTCGATATCGCGCTGGCCAATAGAGCCCTGCTCCGTGTGGTGGTGCCGGGATGCTAAGGTCTGGGAGGAGGCTATGCTTCTCGCAGCAGGCCTCCCCTTGATCGAATGCGCTAAGGGTCCTCTCGACGACTCCGAGAGCGCACCGGCGTCCGGAGAGGCCTACCGGCCGTCCGGGCTAACAGTGGTGTACAAGCCACTTGGCCTGCCGTGAGGTGGCGTACATGTCACCGGATTTTGTCATCGAGGGGCAAAAATATGTACAAGTTGGATGGGTTTTGTTATACGGCAGCGTGCCTTCTGTCGGTATCGATTCTGCGAGTGTGTGTGGGTTCCGCAAGGGTGCACCCGGCGTTCGGAGAAAGAACTGCATAATAAGGACGCCTTGGCGTAGTGTGAAGGAAATCACAGGCTTTGCCGCACTGTAGTGTGCTGCCGCTCCCTTGTGTCATGTCCCACAATGCGGCTCTTACTGTTGCAACTGCAGCACAAAATTGTGAAGAAAAGAAAACTGAAAGTTTCCTGCACGCTCTCCATAATACGGCCCCGTATCCTTATTGTGGGAGGCCAGAAATCATTGAGGTACACCAAGGGTACGCGGAGCGCAGTTTCACGTGTTGGAGTTGATTTTAGCCGTGCATCTGTACCCGCCCGCGCTTAAATATCGCGTTCGTGTACTGTGAATGTGATGCGTCATTAACGAACACAAACCGGAGGTTGTACCAACCCTGTGGAGGAGGAGTATAATTCCATACGTGGACATGCATGCGGCGTACCACATACTCTCGTCCTCGATTATGCGTACACGTAAATCCCTTGTGTTGCAGGATAAAAATTCGGTGCCCTTCTATATACTCTGTGAAGAAGGATGACCAGCAAAGCTGCGGCGCCGAGCTTCAACGTGAGTGACAATATGCTTTGACCTTTGACCGGGGCGTATACTCCAAGGGGGGCACGAAGCGAAAGACGTTTGTTTGTAATTTGCGATTGAACATACTTTCTGGTTAATCTCCTGCATTAAGCTTTGACGAGTTAGAGCTTCGTTCCAGTCGACAAACATGGCGCGATCCGTTTCCTTCCCCGTAAAAGCCAATGTATTGACAGCAGACGAGGATTCCATAGTATTTACAACTTCACTGTGAAGTATGTAATTTCGGAAAGTAAATAAAACTGGGCGTAATGTTGGACCCGTCTTAGCCACTTTCTGTAATGATGCTCCCTCCGAAGGTGGGCGTGCTTCACTGTGTGACACTAAATGTGGGGAAAGCCATCTTACAAAAACGATGCTTGCAAGTTTTTGTTGTTGTTGTCGGCTTCACCTCTCAGCACACTTGCATTGCTCAGAAGACGTGTTTTCAGGGGAAACATAAGCCGTTTTATCTTAAACTATGAAGGCCCTACAATATTTTTTTTTTAATTTTGTATATTTTTTCCCATGCGCTGAAGTTGTGGCACAGTGCTGTACAAGTGGATCTGAGTGGCGCTACGCACGCGTGCAGTTCTTGTCTACATCGCTCTGTTGCCGGAAAAGATTTCCTGGATCCTAGCCATGGACAGCTTTGCTGTACGCACCCCGCCGGTATAACGAACGCGAGAACGTGAAACACTCGACTGTGAAGGAAGCATTACGTTGCCAGCATTGATGCAAAAGCAGATGAAAGAAACTGAGCTCGTGCTTTTCTGCAACCCGACAGAATAGGAGTAACTCTACCATTGATAACTCGTGGTTGCGTGCATTGTAGAGGCACCTTACAACCTTTCGGATATGATTTAGGCACATGCGCAAGATGAATGCTCTTGTTGCGTGAAGCATCGACAGAAGTAAGAGTTTCCACTCTGTATACTAGGCATGAGACAAAATTATGGTTATGAGTGCACAAATTACTAGCGCAAACGTCTGGAAAAGACAAGTCTTTGAAACCGTATAGGACATGCATCATAATATGCGAAGCACCCCAACAACAGGAGTTCCCCAAGGACTAATACTATGGCCAACGCTGTTCGTGGCTGCCATGCAAACAGTGAAACACTTAGTTTCCCTCGAAATGCGGATTAACGGCCCGGGTGAAAACACATACAGGAAAGCGAGGGGGAAAAGAATTCAAACACGGAATAGAACCAAGTAAGTTTCCAGGAGAATGGAATGAAGACTCGACCAGACAAGGCTAACTAAGCCCGTGGTGATACCGGCTTTCAGAACCCAAGCTGAAAAGACCTAAAATGCGATTAGATGGAAAACCCATACACAAGTTCATTGCCCTGAGAATGATGCACACACAGGCTGCCACTACTTACTTAGCCCAACTTCTGTTTTAGCAATCACATTCTGCGTTCGTATTCCTTGTTTCTAGCGCTGTTTAGGATCGGAGAGAGACATTCCAGTTTATGGAACACAGGTGAATCTTGAGATGCGTTCTTCGGGAAGCACGGTATCATCTTTAACTCACAACGACGAATATCCCCCTTGTAATGAGAGATTACGCTAAAGCGACAGCCAGTCATCTATCGGCTGAAATTCGGTATAACGTTGAAAACATACCGATTCTTACGGTATCTCAGGGACGCAGCGATTCTCAACACACAGCGTCCGCTCTTTCTCGGCCCTGGGCACACCTAGCCGCGGTGGTGGTTGCGAACAAGCCACCGCCAGTGTGAGGGCCCGATGACGAGCCCCCCAAGAGATGGAATCTTGACAGACCCCCTGGCTTGGCGACAATGACCTCCTCGGCATGTTTCCCCTCTTCTCCCCTCTTTTTCTAGCCAATTTTCTCCATATCACCACACCGGACCGGTGCAGCAGCAGCAGCAGCAACACACCCACGCGCGCTTGACCATCTAGCGGCCGTACACACAATGAACCCAGGCCGCGCTCAGACGCGTCAACGACAGGCGACAATAATCATGACGGGACCACGCACACAAACATATCCTGGGTCGGTCGCGCGAGCCCCCCCTTCTACAGCTCCCCAAGACGGCGAAGAAAGGGTATAGGACGCACGCGGTAGAGCCACGCTTGTCAAGTCTCAATCACCGTGTCTAAATATCCCGCCGCGGTGGAGGCAGCCTGTCTCCACACTGTGGGGAAATAGCCACAGTTCGGACTCCCGTCCAAACAGTCGGCACGCGGTGTAAGTGTGGGGTCTCTCCTTTTCAGAACGCGGCTTCCAACCTGCAGCCCGCACAGGGCGTGCACCCCGGAGTGTGTTGTCCAGGCAGCGTGGACGTGACAGGGAAAGAATAGGGAGCACAAAGGAACGTACGTGTGTGTATAATGGCTATGCAGTCGAATGGTGAAAACTTTGTCGCGGGGAGGTGGTGGAGGCGCTGGCATGCAGTCTACCGCGAGGTCGTCGGTTCGACGTAGCGGCGTACCAGGCCTTCAGTTTGACGGCTTGTCGAACGCAAACCAGCTGACAATAAAGATAAGGTGTGGTTGTTTCCACCTAGAGAACAAAATTACTTAGGTGTTCCTCAAGGTGTGCAACTATGCCCACTGCTTTTTTTTTTATCTATTCTTGGCTCCCGGATACATGTGCAGATTGTCATCACAACCCAGAACTGCATTATCATGGGTTTTGGATAGCTGCAGAAACGGAACATTACGTACTAACTCCGACTCGCGTGTGGGCAAAGAACGAAACTGCTCAGTGGCAGCCATTGAACGCGTCAAGTGAACGGCCGAGACAACTTCTGTTCACAATGACTCCAGGCATATGGCCGCGTACAGGCTCCTCTCATCGCGTCTTAGTGTAAATTGCTTCACACTCAAACGAGATTCTTTTATAGAACATGGTTTGCATTAAGAATCTTGGCCGATCCCCCTTAAAGGGCAGTACCTGAAAGGCGGGCGTTGGCCTGCCAATGTCACTTCTCAGATGAGGAACTGCATTCCCGCATGAATGTAACGATGTCCACAGAGTTCATGTGCATATATGAGGTTTTTCCTCCTCGGTAGTCCGTTTCATTTTACTTCTTCGAAACTCTAAAACGTCTGCCGACGCGAATCCAGTACGCGCCTTGGTAACAATGACTTGGGCTGCCCTGTTCAGCGTGTCCGGACTCCGGCATTTCTCAGTATGAAGGGTCTTTAGTACGAGTATGCTGGCCACCAGCCTTTTCTTGCACTCCAGCGATAATTTCTGTTACCTCGGTCGCTTGGACGTGTGTCGCTTCGTTGCCCTGGTCTCCCTAGTACCCTGGCCTTCATCGTGTCCTGGTGTGCATTCAAGTACTCTTAACCCGATCCAAATTTTTAGTAAACTTCGACATTACATTCCCCCAATCACGTTACTCACGAGATCGACTTTCCACCGCTACGCGCATGCTTGCGGTGAAGCGTTACTTAAAGGCAGTTAGTGTTTCGGGCAGCGGAAATTCGAAACGGTAATGCCTGTACAGCTAGAAACAACAAAAAAAAAAATCCCAAGTGTCCATAGAGTGCCGTCCAACGGCCTTCGAATTTTTAAGACTGGGCTGCCGTTGTGGTGTAGAGGTTCCGTTTTAGCTCCCTGTTACTTCTTTAAGAACGGTGGTTGGAGTCCGGGTCTTGTCACTTCTTTTTTTTTTTTTACATCTTAAGATTTATTTGCAATTTTTAAACCTCGGGTGCTGTAAGTCCGGTGTTCTAAGTGATTTTTTTTGTTCGTTAGGTTATGTTGGCTAGTTTAAGTTACGTTACGTTAATGGAGGCGAAGTAGTGCCACAAGCGGCATTTTTTTCATTGAGAAGTCAATGAACGTTGTTTTAGTGGAGTGCTTGTAGTACCTTCTGAGTGCACTCTAGACACAGCGTAAAAAATTTCAAGACCGAACAAATATTGCTTCGAAAACGAAGAAAATAGAACGAACGACGGGAGTCAGGCTAATCAAACGTACTTGTCGACTCGCGAGTAGTTGGCTGTCGTTATTGCTGTTGAAAAAACGAGAAATGCGAGAAATGAAAAGATTGATTGATTGATTGATTGATTGATTGATTGATTGATTGATTGATTGATTGATTGATTGATTGATTGATTTAACGCGCCGAAGCTACACCTGCGTTATAAGGGTATAAGGCGCGCCCTAATGGAGGGCTCCGAATTCATTTTGACCACGACAAAGCCATCTGTTGTTACGGCACACATTTATGTCGTAACGACAAAGTCAATCTTCTGAACGACAAACACTCATGCAGCCACAACAGAATTGCCTGTCGCTACGACAGCCATCATGATGTTGTGACATAGCCAGCTGCCAGAATCACGACAGAAAATACGACAAGACGACAGTACGACACGCAAAAAATGCGACAAACTACACGAATTTTTCTTGTCATTTTCAGCTGGGCAATCATGACCATCATCATCAACAACAAGAGGTCCACTGCAGGACGAAGGCCTCTCCCACTGACCTCCAACCACTCCTGTCCGGTGCTGCTCCAGTCCATTCTATTCCTTATTTAGTCCTTATTTCGTCCTTCCAACCAGTTATTGGCCTTCCCCTTCTTCTAGTGCCGTCTCTCGGTGTTACCCTGGTGGTACATAAAGCGACAGAATAATACGACAGAATAGAAGCTACTGCGAGATTCCTTTGCCCAGCAAACGGCACAATGGAGAATGGCGACGATGATGGGTTTTGTCGTGAGGCACGTACAGCGAAACTTAGCCCAGGTGTACAGACCTTTCCGCTATTTAAACTTTGACATCATATTGGCATGTACTGAACCGTGCTGCGCATGCGCCCTTAGTTCATCCTGTCGACTACGGCAATTAAATCGGCGCTACCACAGCCCAATAGACAAGGCAGCTGAAAAAGCCTATATACAATGTCATAAAACGTCCCTCCAAAACAGCCGATGCGTGGTCCAATCTACCAAAGCTGCGCATGCGCAGTTAAGCCACCCCGTCGACTTCGCCAAATAAATCGGCGCTAGCATACAGCTCAGTGGTAAAATGGTGGCTCCTGCCGGTTGAAGAGCTTGAAACATGTATACATAAAACGCTCCTTCTAGGTAGCCGCTGCGTGACCTGAACCACCACAGTTTTCCTCGACCACCAAAGGTTGCGTGACGTTCCATGACCTTTCACCATGGTGGCCACTCCAAAAGCTGCCTTCAACTGATGACGTGGAGCACTCATCCCTGAATCCATTTCGAGGGCAACCATCAGCGGGCGAGGACCACGCAGTTGAAACAAACCACCGAAAGGGAAACGAAAGGAAACAAAATATCTGAACTCCGAATCTAGGCGGGAAGAGAAAAGTGTGCGGCGACGACAAGACCAGCGGGAACGCCGCCACGTCCGGAGGCAACGGGACGCAGCGCCGCCTGCAGAAGCCTCGTCGAGAGGCACTCTTCCGGCGTCGTCGACATTCGCGCCCTTCCAGAGTGGCGCGCGGGGGTGCTCGCGCCATGCACTGTGTTTGCCCAAGGGCTGATCCCGGCTTAACTCTCGGCGCTGCTCGCCCGATTAACGGTTTCCGCCATAACCGCCGTCAGAGTCGTCGACGCTCCGCCGGCGACAAGGCCTGGCGTCATCGCGTGCTGAAGATGGATTACGCAAGACTCCCTAACGGCTCGCAACCCGTGAAAGACGGCACCACAGAGACGCCGGAACTTGACGATCTGTTGACGAGGAAGAAGTCGTGCTGAGGAAAGGAAAAGGCAACATAAAGGCTTGCTTGTTATCTCGAAGGCGTTGCGAATCTACCAGGGGGCATCTGTGGAACAGCTAGCAACGCCGCGGGGAGTAGCGAGGCTTCCAACCCCGTAAGAAAACAGCCGAGCTCGCGCTCGCGGCCGAGATTTTGGAAATCTCAACACCGCACGCTTCGCTCGGCTCGGCTTGGCTTGGATCGACTCGGGTGCGGCTACGCAATGCCGCGGGCATTGGCCACGCCAGCACGCACCTCTCCATCGAAGAGGCCGTTGTGTGAGAAGCTCGTGCGAGCACTCTGGTTGGTACTGCTATACAGTAAAGTATAGATGGAGGAGAGAGCCCAGATTGCTGTACTACCTGGCACATTGCAAGGTCAGGATGTGGACATAAGCACACATGCATGCATTCAAATGTGCCCGATCACATTTGCGTTGTACATTTGAGTTCACGTGAAGACACGGAGCTGGGAATAAGAGTTATTCACAGAACGAGTGCCAAAGAGAGCTAATTGCTTGCATTCGGCCCATGAGTAGCACGCCATTATATATATAAAAAAAAAAACCCAGTCCTAGAGTTGCCAGTTACCACGCGAGCTGTTTTCGTCTATAGCGTCAGCAATCGAGTTCCCATCCACCCCAATCAGCCGAAGTCGCAGAGAAATCCAAGTAAAGGAAGATCAGGCGACGTGGCAACATTTCATTGGCCAGTCGCCCTGGGCGCGTCTTCTCTATTTCCCTCCACGAAAAGCCTCCCCACTCCGCCATACTGTTTTGGCCAAAATAGCACGAATACAGAACCGAAAAGTTCTTTTTTTGCAAAGGCAACGGCCTGCGCGTCACTTAGCCGAGTTCTTACACATCGTTTTCGAAGTTACGTCTCCTGTCCTCTCACCCTCCCCATCCTTCTTGGAAAAAAAAAAAAAAAAAACGAAATGAGTGTCTTAAGGCAACCGCGTGTAACTGATACACTGATACTGATACATCACTGATACATCGAAGTCTTGCGGTCAGCGACTTCACAACAAACGTTTTGCGACACAACGCCGCGCCGTCCCCAGTGTAATTGGAAGCGGCGTGAGGCCACGGTCTACGTCCCGGGACGACCTCCGTGTTTGCCGTACTCTACCACCAGCAAGCTGCGGGGTGCCGGGGGAGAATCTTCTGCCTCCGGTGCGGGACACAAGAGAAAGAAAGAAAGAAAGAAAGAAAGAAAGAAAGAAAGAAAGAAAGAAAGAAAGAGAGAAAGAAAGAAAGAAAGAAAGAAAGGGAGCGGAGTGCGTGCGCTTTCCTCGCGGGTGGGGAAAAAGGCAAACACGTGTGCATGCCTCGTCGCCCTGAAGGGAACCCTCACAGCTGTGGGGTCCTTGTTCCGGAAGAAGAAAAAAAAAGATAGTTTGCGCGAGCGGAATCTACATGTTTTGAGGCGTGCGAAGCCGCGTTTTGGGCGTGTGTGTAGTTTGGTGCACGCGGAGGTTTTTCGCTGACGCAGTGTTCAGTGTCGGGTTCGGATGACAGCGTCCAGATCTGGCCTTCTGCGTTGAGGGCAGGCAACCCTGAGTTACTTTCTCAATTCGCAGACGCATACCCGTCGGCTTCAGTTCGGGAAGTATCCTTACCGTTCTTCGTGTTGCAGTAAGAATTAAAAAAAAAAAAACTTAATTACCCGTGCCTGAACGTCGTTTATGCGGATCGGAATAAACGCGGTGTCACAGTTTTCCGCGGAGAGAAATATTTGTGGTCGCTAGGCAGGGCTGCAGCGTGCGAAGAAGTTTGTCTGGTACTTTTACTTTTAAAAAACCGCACTGAAGGCGTTAATAGTAGGGGCGATCGAAAGACTGGCTCCAAAAGTGTTACCGGAAAAAAATTCGGAAGTTTCTTCATTTCATTGCAACCCAATACGAAAATCTTCTTAAAGGCGGATTTCCCCTGTTCGCGTTGGAAGCGAATATTCATGCGCAGGCTTAAGTGTACTAGCATACATATATTTACGCCAAGCTACAGCAAACGCCCGCTAACAATACACCTTATTACAACTTAATAGGTGCGAAATTTGATCGCAATCAAGCACCGAATAAAAAAACTAGGTCGATGCAGACAAACAGACCTGAAGTCGCCGAGGACCGGCCAGAAAGTGCTCCCGACTTAAAAAGAAGCGGAATTCGTAACGACCTGATTTGGAAACTACTCCAAGCAGCTTTTTAAACCTAGCTAGTCACAGCATGCAGTGCTGTCCGTTTGTTTGCTTTCGTGCAACATAGATTAGGAAAAGTCCGTCGGTGTTCAAAGACACGCGTTATGGTGGGTGCGCCAGAAGGCCTAATACTGAGGTCGTTATTTTTTCATTTACTATCCACATACCTTTATGATTTTGTTTTAAAGGCATACTGAGCGCTGACTATATCCCAATATCTTTGATTCCGATAAATCTGTTTCAGCCATAGTTTCTAATTTAGTCTGTTGAACCTGCAAGTGTTGATGCTGCAATTAATCTCACAAAAGCCAAGCGCTTTCTCTCCTACTCGCATTATCAGGCGTAAACGTCTGCGTTGTCTACGTATATCGGTATTATCTTCAAGCTTCCCGACGAGAGATTAGTCATTCGTCTTTCATTTTTGTAGCAACCGATAGAAGTTTTTTTTCTTGCTCCTCACACATTGACGCAATTTCTTACAAGTCGCCCTTCGTTTACGAAAAATAAAGATGGATGGGAAAGAAAGAAAAGAAAGAGAGAGAGAGAGAGAGAGAGAGAGAGAGAGAGAGAGAGAGAGAGAGAGAGAGAGAGAGAGAGAGAGAGAGAGAGAGACGGGAAAAGGGGGTGAGGGAGAGGGCTATGTCCTGCCTTAAAGAACATCCCCATCATCTTGTCGCCGAACGTAGGTTCACCCTTAAACCTTTCAGTTAAAAACTGAGTTTTCACTTTAATGTCTCTTCATCAGAAAACATAACGCCTAGACCGTGCTCATCATTCAACAATGACAGGCCGAGACAAGCCAACAACGGGCGAAAAGCACTGGGGAATCCCCTCCAAGCTGGAGCAAGGTAGCCCCCTCCCCCTTTCTTACCCCCCATCCGGAAAGGGAAAGGTAGAAGAGGGGAGGGAAGGAAACGCTCGATCAGCCGAGAGAATGCAGCGCGGGCAAGCAGGTGAATGCTAAGTGACCGGCCTAGCGCGTCGAATGGACACGAGTCAGCCGCTGACGCCGCAGCAGCTGCAACTGCTCGCGGACCGTCTGCTGCGTCCACGAACCCGACACTTCGGCGCGCGGAGCATCAGCTTCACCGACTAGACAAGGACTCAACTGATGCAAAACAAAGGCTCCGACAATTCGACAAAAAAAAAAAAAATTCGAATAGGTGCCCACTCTATACGCCTCGAGCGCGGCCTGTAGGGGCGCCACTGAAATCCCCCTAGCGGCCCGTTTCGAAAGCAGGCGCGGGAGTCCCCGGCCCGCTCCCCCCTGTCGCCGTTGCTTTTGGGGCTCGTTCAAGACAGCGATTTACCGTTTGTCCGCGTTCGAAATACCGAATAACGTGGGGCAGGCACTCTGTTTGCAAGCGTGGCATGTTCACGAGAGTATAAACGTTTATGACGCGATCTTAGTGAGATCTATATGAGCGCCGGGCGTGTGTCACAGTCCGGCGTCCCGAAGCCAGCATTTGCATGCAGCTGATTGCAATTCCGCTGCCCTGAAATTTAGTGACAGTGTCTCCGTAAGCAGTGTTTCCTCCGATGGTCATGTTGCGGCCAACACACTATGATGTAAATCGACTTTGTGCACTTACAAAATCTAGCGGAGCACTCATACCTGACAGCACGCAAGTTACGCCTGCCAATATATCACATATCAGATATTGATCAGTACCATGAACAAGCCAATGCGGCATAAATTTCACAAACATTGTACCAAAGAACTACGACGGATAATGCAAAATTACACTCCGGAGTCAGCACACAACGACAAATTTAATGCTGGGTCGTCTTGTCCCGAGGTGAGCGCTCCCAAAGATTCATCTGTTACATTTATCCTCCACGAGAAGCGCGAAGTTGGGCTTATAGAGTAATCCGCGTCCGTGACCAAACTCTTCTTCGAAACATCGTCGTAAGAGTCATGACACAGGGAGACTGCAGAATCCAGCATAAACCGAAATCAGAGGCCCTTATCAGATACGACACTCTTCCAACCAGCCCGTGTATACGAGATTTTGGCGCACGTTAAGGCTCTCCAGGTGGTCAAAATTAATCCGGAGCCCTCCACTACGGCGTGCCTCATCGTCTCCGTTGCGTCGGCGCGTTAAACCCTGCAATCAATCAATCAACTCTTTCAACGACACCTCGTATCGCTTGTGAGCTGCCTATCCTGTATTCTTCAAAAAATGAGTCCGCCGAGTGATCAGCCGTTTTTCAAGGCGAAAAACAAACGAAAAGTGAACACGCATCTTGTGTGTGTGATTACTAAAACGTTCATTCGTTGATTCCGCTCCGCATTTGTAAACAACGATAGTTGAGCGTCCTCCTCCTCATCCCCCCCCCCCCCCCCCATGTCTAGCGAAATATCAGTGCATTTCGCATCTAGTTGGTCTGGTGAATACTACCTTGCTCGAACAAACGTCTTTAGCCTTTCAGAAGCTGCACTCGTTTTTTTTTTCATTCCCGTACGACTATTCTGTTTATTCCTTACTTGCAGACCATTCATTTTCCCGTGGTTTCATTAACATATACCTTGGTTCTTACTATAAGGCATGAGTGGGCACATATCTGACAATGCACAGCCTTTGAGTCTACTTAACATTTTCGCGTGGCTTATATTCCCAAATAATCACGTCCCCGAAACATATTTTTCTACGACGTACATATTCGAAGCAAAGCCGCATTTGTTGTCTGCGCTGCAAAACGAACCAACCACTTACAGTGCCAATATCAGGTCTAAGCGAGGCGACAATAAATAGAATTCACTTGTGCTGACGTGTTCGAAGGTGACAGCGGTGATATGCTGCTGCCATCGCCGACGCCCTCAAGAGCGGCCAAGAAGCGCGCAGAACCGCCTCCCCGGGTAGCTCTTGTTGGCGTTAGAGCGCTCTACCAAGACGCAGCTGTTTTATTTAGGTGCCCTAAACGTGCAGTTAGCTTACAGACGTCACCATAACAAGTTGTTTAGAGCGCGGAAAGGCAAAGAGAAGCGAAAGAGAACCAAAACACTGCATGACCACCTATCAGCCACGCAGCGCTAATCCCGCAAACGCCGCGGAGAAGCGGCGGCAGGCGGCGCAGCGATCGCGAATCTCGAGGCGTATAACGTCGCAGTAGGGCGGCGTCACCGAAATGCTTCAGGATGACTAATCGAAGTAGCCAATATGGTGCAAGTTCAACGAATGACGTGGCCGAGCATTCAATTTGAGTGAAAAAACTGTGGTTGATTCCGCTGTCATAGGAATCGGTAAAACGCGAAAGTGAAACGTGCAGCAAAATCTGCAGCTGAGCATGATTTGCGGGTCGGCGGCTGTCTTGTGGATATGCTTGGCGAGCGACGTCCTGCTCGCGGGTCGCTTCAACAAAGGTGTACTGGCGTCATTTCTGTGACGGATATGACGTCAGTGAAATCTTGGTGATGCCCGGCATAAAACACTTTCGTGTCAAAATATAAAACCCGAAATCGAGCAACCCTAAATATAACGTACTCTTTAGTACTAAAGGTTGCTTCCCCACAAGAAGACCTTGTGTGCAGGGGTGCACCCTTTACAGGCCGCTTGCTTTATTGTACTGGCGTAATTTCCGTGACGGATGTGACGTCAGCGAAATCTTGGTGTATCCAGGAATAAAACACTTTCGTGTTAAAAAGGGCATCTGCGCTGGGAACTTGCGCAATGCGAAACGCCATTCACTCATTTCGTGTTGTTCTTGCGCAAATGCACTTTTTTTTTCATTCAAATCGTATGCTGGGCTTTGTCATTCGGCTAATTTGCGCACTTGGTCGCTACAATTGGTCATTCTGGAGCACTGTGGTGAAGACGACCTACGGGTACTTGTTAGAGTGTGGGAACATGTAACCCTAAATGAAATACCTTAAAGGGGCTCTGCAACGCTTCTGATAAACGCTTTCATCCTTTCCTTCGGGTCTGGGATATTGTTGTCGCCAGCACCGGGAGCGACACTGCGTGATTTGCTCGTCGCGGCAGATACACCTTCCGTTTCTGCTTTGCTTTTGTGGCTTTCTTTTTGAAGTGGCTGTCGAATGCGTTTATTGCTGCAACTACACAAAAGCCGGCCAATAGCCGCTACGCCGCTGTAATGACGTAATTCCAGCGGTCGAATAACGCCAAGACCGGGAAAGAGAGAAAAATCTACTGGGAAATTTTTTTTATCTCATGGACATAGAGCAGTAATTTTTGGATGATGTATTTGCGATACCTTAATATAAGTACTGAATGTGTTGGTTGAGTACGTTCTGTAAGCACTAAATATATCTAAAAAAAGTGTAGCAGGGTGAATTTATCCGTTGCCTTGAATGCAAGTTTCCATGCGCCTTTTCGTCTCATGTTAGCGCGCCTTTTTGTCGCTCGCTACTGGATTAGCAGACGTTTATTCGCTAACATGGCATCGGCTGTAGAAGCTGCATATCTCTCTCCCTCTCCCTCCCTCCCTCCCTCCCTCCCTCCCTCCCTCCCTCCCTCCCTCCCTCCCTTCCCCCTCTCTCTCTCTCTCCCTCTCTCTCTCTCTCTCTCTCTCTCAACTCGGCGCCACCGTCACAATGACCGAGCAAAAACGTTCCGCTCTTCCAATTGGTCAAACCTAAAATGACGTCACCAGAATTAGAGGCACAGCTGACCAATAGTACGCGTGAGTGAGGACACTAGATTTCTCTCCAACGATAGAATACCATCTCTCAAAAGGTAAATGTATCATCGTTGGATGAGAACTAACTGTTGGATGAAAAGAAGTTGGGGATGATCCTTCTCCACTGCCTCTTAGTAGGAGAGGGATGTTGTGACGTCACTCATCCTTCCGCATCGTCGCTTTAATGACGACGCGCGTTGTGACGAACGTATGGGTGCCAACGGAAAAATATCATATTTTTGCAAAGCAGTTTCGCACGAAGGATTTTATGCTGGAAAACGGGAGAGGTGGATTTCGCGTAAAAAGAAAAAAAGAAAGACGCGAGAACGTAAAGATAAAAAAAGAGTTTAAAACAAAAATCAAGAAAGAACAATGCTGGAATTATAAAAATAACTTTGAAATGCCGTGCGCTTTACCTTCACATTATTTTGTTCTTTTGTTCTTGTTTTTCTTAGCGATCACTGCAAAAATGGCTTATCAGCGAAAGGAAACGTCGAAGCCACGCAAGCTTGGCACAACGATCGTTTGCGACAAAATAATTATAGGTTCCATTCTACGATAACAAAACGAGTTTCTGTCTTGATTACAAAGCGAAATACAAAGCACTGTAAAAAAGGTACAGTAAAGTTATTCGGAGAAAACAAAACCAAGGGACGTCTGCTGCTCCTACGTGTACGGTGTATGGGAAAGTTGTGGTATACAGAATCATCGCCTCAACTGCTTCGGGCCACCCTTTAAATACCGAAATTGTGGAAATCTTCCAGCACCTTCTCCTGCTATACGCGAGGAAATCGAAGCCAAGGTAACGTAACATCGGTCAAACAGTTTAGAATCGCGTGTTCGGAGCGCCACACTGGGTGTAACACTGTCTATAAGTAACACCTTTACACCCTAGCAAAAAGAAAACCCACAAAAACACCCTTTATGGTGTTTTGGCGTTTATAACACCATTACACCCCAGCAAAGGCACAGGAATACACCCTTTTGAATATTGTTTTATCGCTAATTACACCCTTACAACGGGTGTTTTTTTGTTTATTAGTAGGGTGTAAGGGTGTTAGTGATAGACAAAAAGGGTGTAAATAAATTTACAGTGCAATATAGGGCGTTCAATTTAAAGCCAAACTGCCAGAGCCGTGTGCAGGCTTTCATCTATCTGGAAGGCGTTGGTTTCCCGCGACGGATGCAAGCTCATGCGCGTACGAGCGCATCGCCAGTGCCAGGCGAACGATCTCCTGCCGGGACTTGCACAGACCCAGTTCGGTCACGGCAAGGACACCTTCGCTGCCGAGTTGCTCGGCCGCCGCTTTGCAACACCTCCAACATAATCGAGAAGCCAAAGCCTTCTTCGCTACCGCTTTGTCCCGTGATCACTGTTGACAGATTCCGTCTCAATCGACTCTTACTGTTCTTGAACCTCGTCTCCTTGAGAATGACCTGAAGCCGCTCGACCTCGTTGACCACACTCGCAGACCTTCTTTCATCTAGTCGGCGTTTCCGCCCTGCTTCTGTTGGAAGGGACGCAGTGCGCAACAACGACAAGATAAGGAGCAAGCCTCCGTACGACTGGGTCAGCACTCGGACGCCGCGGTCTTTCCAACGCCGACTGGCCAAGCTGGAATAAAAAAATGCCGAAACGTGGCCTCCCTCCTCAGCCAATGGTGTTTCGGGGATAACACGATGGGCGTCAGTGTTAGGGCCTTCCTTATCGAAGAGTCGCCGCCGAGGAACCGCGCGCGACGTTCCGACGCGACCGCTCTCTTTTTCCCGTCGTAATACATTCGTACCTACCCTCCCTGCGACGCGGGGCAACCCCCCGGAATGACGGGCAGGCGTTTTACCTTTCGTAATGCACTGCAGCTCCACGGGTGCGAGCGGTTATTTACGGCCTCCTCCTCGCACCATAGGACTCTTTCGAAGCTTGTTTTGTAGCTTTCCTTTCTTTTTTGACTCCTCCAAATCCTTCTGCATGCGTGTGGATCTGTGCTTGTTGCAGGTAGCGCGGATCTGGTCGCCCGGGAAGCAGGCAGCTTATAAGGTTGCTTAGCGAGCGTTATCCGCGGAAGAAAACAAAAGAGGCCCAACTTTTTATTTCGTTTTTATTTATTTTTTTCTCCGGAGACATGTATGCTCCGGGTCCGAGCTTTCACAAGGGCCGCCGGCACCGGAGGCGGCGGCGACATCACGACAACGCGACAGGGATTGCATCCATCCAGAATTATGGGCGGCGGCGTGCCCCAAGGCGCTGTTCTGACACCTTCCCTTTTTTTCTCTCTCTCCTGACATCTCACCCCTCTTTCTCTGAGAAGTTTTTTTTTTTCTGACCGTTTTTGTTTCCTTATATGTTACACGGTGCAAAAAATGTTCCTGGCGCAGTGGTTTACGTTTCGCAGCCATATGGGGTGCTGACCTCGCAGGAGATTACGACACGTACGCGGGGATCCAGGGGCGTACGGACGAACGACTTAAACGCCGGTTTCAATTGTCGCGCTTTAGAAAAAGGTGACACCCCAAAAAAAAAAAACACATTCAAATTTCTTTCTCTCCGAAGTTTATTGCCCCATCTCGGAGAAAAGCTCAATTACCATGGCTGTTATGTGACGCCGCGGGGAACGCTCTTGTCGTTCAACGTCACTCGCGTTTTAATCAGTTTTTTTTTTGTTTTGGTTGTTTTACACTTTTCTTTTGTGCTTCATATTTTGCAGCAGAGAGGAGTAGCACGCTGTATTCACGCCGTGATATATAGATACGTGCGGTATACTTCTTGTCAGCAACTGTCGTCGTCGTTGGTCGTACCAGGGAGGATCTATTGCCCCTATTGCAAGAGCGTCTCTGTGCCGTCGAGTTGAACGGGTTGAGTAACGTGTTACGTAACATCGTTTTTGTCGCCGCCGTTTTCGAGGAGTCTGGATTAGACTCACGATCGTTACTTTTGCGCAGCCGTGTCAGGGGAACGCAGAGCGTATATACTATATTTTGCTCTGAGGTACGGCGACTCAAAGCGAACTTCAACAGGTCTCATAGGACAGAAGGTCGCTTCGCTAAAATTTCGTCAAGATCAAAGGTGCTTTTATCGAGACATCAGAGAACGAAATTTAAGACTTCGGAGATCACGTTAAGCATGTTGCGAAAGGATGAACATGCGTGCCGCCAGCACGCATGTTCATCTTGCACGCTCAATGAGGAGTAGTAGTAGTAATAATCCTTGTTATGACGAAGCACCCGGAACAAGCAACTGGCTTCGTTATAAACGATACTTCGTTAGAAGTGATGATGACTTTCTCTCCCTGAACAGCCGTTAGGGCAGTTAAACACTTCGAACAAAGCTAGAATTCGAATAAATTCGAATAGAATCGAAGAAAGCTAAAATTCGTATCATAACAAGTTCGCTGGAATACATATGACATAAATTTATTATGGGATTTGATGTATACGTTTGCTTCAATCACCAAGCTGTCACCCAACTGCAACGTCAAGAGGGCTCGGCCAGCGGCAACCGACCAGGTACTTCTGGACTGGGAAGACCCGTCACCGCCATGGGGCCACATCAAATTAAAACCTTGGACCCCGTAATGTTTATTCCTTCTCTACCACGATGAACTCAGAATAACTAGTACATTCCACGTTTCCGCAAGCAGCTTTTGGAAGTATATGTATAGAGGCAAGACCGTATATATGAACGTGCTACCAAAAATTGTTTGACTCGATTCTCTTGCCGCAAACGAGTTCGTATATCTCCAAAGTCACTGAAGCCTCCTTATAGACATACTGTAAACATACTATTTATGAGGGGTATACACCGATACTATGTATCCCAGGAATATGTGCTGGCGCCGGTGCACGGCCGCGAACAGCCCCGGACCACACGGACGACTCTGGCATCCTGCTGGGCGCGCCCGAATCACCAACGGCCTGGTAAACGCTTCATCTGAATAATGTATCTTCGGCCGCGATTAATCAAGTGCTCCGGCGACGACGAGTCGGGTGAGCTTGGGTACAAGGGTCGTTTCGGTCGCGCCCTGAGACAAAATAAAAAAAAAACGGACAGTTTCAATCAATGTTAAAGCAGTTGGGAAGGGCGGAGCTTGCCGAGAGGTGCTGAGGCGCCATCTCTTGACTAGTTTCAGTATCAGCCTGGCGTTAATACCGAAAATAGTCAAGAGAGGGCGCAGCAGCTCCTTAAAAGGATTATAAAGACGCACTGTATTGAGTTTTCATTAATTTGGGGTAATTAATGAGTTAAGTCACGATTTTTGCCTTATTTTATATTATGATGTGCTTATGTGAGGCCTAGCTGGCTCCGTGGCAACGGGGCACCGCAAAGATCACCCTCAACATTTTGTTAATTAGTAACGTGTGCCTCTGAGGCGCAGCAATGGGATAGACATTAGCTGCGTACGCCAGAGACCCAGGTCTGATCCCGGCCAGGGGAAGCGGTTTTCTTTACGAAGCCTCTGTTTCGGTGCGTGACGCCGTGACGCCGTGACCCCGGACGAGCTACGACAAGCCGGGCCGCTCAACTGCTCCACACTTAAGACACTCCGACGACACTGACGTGCGCCTGGCTCCAGAGGAATATTTGTTCGTGCGTACGTCTCAAAGTCCTTCCACCTAAATATCACACCGCAGTGAGCAAAACCCATCACCGGTTAGGCTTCGGAACAAGCTTCTTTGAATGGAGCACATGCCGTTATTTTAGAAGTTTGAATTGTTTAAACGTTGATTACGTTTTGAAAATTTCTGGACTGGGTATAGCACACGCCCTGCCGACTGCGCCAAATAAGTCAGAAAACAACTCGCGCAGCTGATACTAGAGCACTGCACGGGCCTGATTTTAAGGCCCGAGCCCGGCCCGAGCCCGCTTTGTGAAGCCCGAGCCCGACCCGGGCCCGTAACACCAAGCCCGGGCCCGGCCCGGGCCCGGGCATTCATAAGTGAGCCTAGCCCGGGCCCGGCCCGGGCCCATCATCTCAAGCCCAGGCCCGGCCCGGGCCCGTCGTCTCAAGCCCAGGCCCGGCCCGGGCCCGTCGTCTCAAGCCCACGCCCAGCCCGGGCACGGTCTTTTTTTTAGCCTACAGAGGGCCCGCATGTATGTGACCAGGCCTGGTTTTAGACGTTGAAGAAAATTAGTTTATTATATTTGGTCGAGTATCTTCGTAGCGGGAAATCAGACGGAGCATCTAGTCTGTACAAGCACGCCCTGAATTGTAACGCAAAAAAAAGGGTTGAAAAGTACACGTAGTTTAGCTCACACCGTCTGCAGTTCACGCCACATGGGCGTAATAATAGCTCGTATTCTTACACGAGAGACACCATCACCTTTGATGGCCAGACTCTTGGCAACTTCATGTGGTTGTTTCGGTCACAAGTTGGTATTAATCAAATTTCTTGCTCTCCATTTGAATCCACGCGTATGTGCATGCGTTGAAATATTTTCCCTGGAGTGGTTGTTAAGCGGTGGTGCTTCTCAAGCACGCGAGTTTGATTTCCAGCCACGGCAGCCGCATTAAGATTGGTTCGGCATCTAAAACACACGTACATAGACATAGGTGCACAGCTTTAGGGTGGCTTAATTAATTCCTTCCCCTCTAGGACATTCCTTGTAACCGTATTTTTGATATGTTATACACCAAAATATAAAATCTTGATGCAGCACATGAAATGTCATTAAAGTTACAGTATAGTGACTACAGTCAAACCCGGTTATAACGAACCCGGATAGAGCGAATTATGCTATATATCGAACAAAAATAATTCAGTTACGGAAATACATGGGAAACATATTCCCTATAACGAAGTTCACATCCGATATATCGAACTCTGGGCGCCTAGAATGGCCGCTGAAATGCATGATCTCGGAGCGGCGATTGAGATGCTGATTGGCCGCGACCACGGAGCAAGAGCCGGGACTGAGACATTGCGCCTCGCACGGAGCGACGTGACGCCCAATACTTTCCGTAACTGTTTCCGACGCGCGGGACTCGCGACGGAACCCGCCCAGTCAGCGAGTCCGGACCAAGACAGCAGCATCGGTGAACTGTGGGAAGAGCTCGCCAGCCTTCGCGATGATGTCGCCAGTGAAATCCGTCCGACGCTTATAATGAAGCGTTTAAGGCAGTCGATGTGCTCCGCCAATGCTTCTTAGATTTTTGAGGACGCGGACTCGAACTGGTGCAAACAATGTTTCGTGTAGAGAATCCTATGCAAGTTGAAGCCGCCAAGACGAAAGTGAAAACAAAAATTACCGCTTTTTTTTGCAACATAGCAGTTAAGGCGGAAAGTAGCTTATTACTTGCAATAAATGGATTATTTTGCTATGGTAATGGCTACTGTACTGTGTTGGTTTCTGCATACGCGGACGACGGAGTTGGTGAGGGGGGGGGGGGGGGGGGGGGGCTCCCACGGATTGCGAACTCGTAACAATAGGCTCGTTATAGGCGAGTTCGGCTATATCGAACTATTGGATATATCGAACTAATCGCGGTGCATATTGCAGTTCGCTATAAACGGGTTTGACTGTATCAGCCCTAGCAAAACACGTTTTCAAAACAATGTGTACAAGTAACACCAAGAAGCGCGTAAAAGTATACTCAGAATATTCAATTTTATGCTCTTTTCTACACTTCACGTCGGAACTATTAACGGCCGGGCCTATGAATTCAAGCCCGAGCCCGGCCCGGGCCCGTGGCGTCGAGCCCGAGCCCGGCCCGGGCCCGCGGCACTGAGCCCGAGCCCAGCCCGGGCCCGAGGCACTGAGCCCGGGCCCGGCCCGGGCCCGCCGATAATCGACTTCGGGTGGCCCGGCCCGGCCCGCGGGCCGGGTCGGGCCCGGGCTTTCGGGCCGGCCCGGGCCCGTGCAGTGCTCTAGCTGATACTAGATGACGTCACAAATTTATCTCGGCAAAGCCGTTTTTCAGAGCCAAGGCGCTACTGCGCACCCACGGTCGAAAAGCCTCTCCTGTGGGCGAAGCCAAGTTTAAAGGGAGAGACAGCTGATTTTCATTGAGTCCGTGTCATCTGGCTCTTATGAAAGCCAGCGTTTTATATAGCGGGTTTCAACAAGGAACTTCTAAATAAACTGGAAAAAATAATTTTTATTTGCCACTATAATGAAGTCTGAAAGGTCGCGTCATGTAGCGTCCAAACCGTGACACTACCGTGTACGTACCGTATTTTGGCGCGTGTAACCCGCCCCTGCTTGTTATCCGCACCCCACTAAAAGCCCGCCGGAAAAGAAAAGAAAAAAAAAATCCTCGCGTATTGCCCGCACAGTTGATACAGTAAAGGCTGCACCAAAGCTACTGCTCAAGCAACACACCCCATACTATGTAGACAGAAAAAGAGCATATTTATCAAGTAGAATACACTGACTGCAAGGCGAAAGTCAGAATTCACTAATAAAATTGAGTTGTTAGAGTTCACTCGTCATTGTTTCTTCTTCCTTGTCCTTGTATGTTTTGCACAATCGCTGCCACGGAAGGCTTAGTCAGTGTTCCTGCATAGGAGCTTCACGGCACGACTCCCATTGCCGTGAAGTTACACTGAAGGAAGAACCCTGCGTATTATCCGCACCCCTACTTTGCCCCTGAAATTTTCGCATTCTTGGTGCAGGTTATACGCGCGAAAATACGGTATACAAACAGCTTGGTCGGTTGCAATCGCTGCCATGGAAGGATTTAGTCAGAGTTACTGCGTAGGAGCTTCACGGCACGACGCCCATTGCCATGAAGCCACACCGAAGAAAGAACCCCGCGTATTATACGCACCCCTACTTTGCCCCTGAAAATAAAGAGGTCACTTGGTAGGGTCAACACAAACCAAGATTTCAACCACTGAAAGATCGTCGCTTAAACATGCGTTGCCGCGGAGTCTGCGTCTCGGTCAGCTGCCAGCGCAACTAAAACGAACAAACACTCAACGAAGAAGCGAGCAGCACCTCACATTATTCGCGTTCACGGAGCGAGGTTATGAACATCGACCCAAGAAGAGACATTCCAGCGCGGCATGCGCATCGGCGCGTGTGAAATAAATGAAGAAAAGGAAACGAGGGCAACGGCCAGTGTACGGAATGCGTCGCCGCGGTCGGAGGGACACCGCCGACGGACGCGGGGATGCTCCTACGCTGGTCGTCACCGCGTAAACTCCCCCTCCGCGATCGGACACGCAGGTGGATCGGAGATGCATCGCATACCGCAACAGCACCCACGCAGGCAGCCCCGCTTGCCTCAGCATCTGGGTCCCGTTGTTGCCCCCTCCCTCTCCCCAGCTGTTGCCCCTCAACGCCGGACAAGAACCAACACACCTCCTAGACATCAGCAGGCCTAATCCCTCTACCCCTCCCGCTTCGAACTGTCAACATCGGTCATATTACAACCGACGTCGACTCTTACGTCGACTCTTACGTTGGGGTTGTCGCCGTTCCTGAAAGTTTCAAAGGACGGATTCAACGGAGAGGGGGAGCCATTCTCATCTGGGGGGCGTTGAGGGGCGAAGATGTCCCCTGGGCAGCGGCAGCGGCGGCATGCGGGGCAATCAGGCGCGTCGCATGCCGTGCGCGCGGCGGTCGCTGCATTGTCTCGCGCGGGCGGCGGTGCCTTTGAGGCAGGCCTTATCGCGGGACCCACTGCCGCGCCAGACCGGCTCGGGCGGCCCGGCCGGGGCACACCTGATGGAAGATCGCCGGCCACATCGATCGGCCTCCTCCTTGCATCCTCGCCGCGGCAACACCCTCGAGACAACAGAAGGCCTCGCTGCTTCCTCCCCACCCCAGTTTAAGACTCCACTCAAACTGGCAAACCTACAAGATCACCCCACGTGATATTTTTAATGTCGACTACAGGGGGGAGGAGGACGGAAGAGGTTGCCGTCCGCTGTGGACGAAGACGCGAGGCCTTCTCTTCTCGGAGGTGTTGGAGGGCCTCCGCCGCAGCTTGCCGCCGGGTGCAGTTCTGCCGTACGTACGGAAGACTTCGAAGCGCGTGCTGCCTCGATGCTGGCGCGTTGCCGCAACGGCGAACGACTGTCGGGAGTCAGCGACCTTCGCGACCAGCTCCGTGGCGTCGCCCAAAGGCGGCCACGAAGAGACCGCGCCGTTTACTTTGTTTTCTTATTCAGGGAGAGACGCCAAGCGCACCCGGTAACGTTTGTTGTTCGGAGCGCTGCTGCTGCGTTACGGCTGACTGTTGAATAAAGCGGCGCTTGCTAGCGAGGCGTGCTGAACGACGACTCCCACGGGCGCACCTTACATGCGAGGCAATTGAAAACTAAGCTGGGCTCGAAAGGAGAGTTTGTGACGTATACTGCGTCTAGGGGCTGACGCCTTGGAGTAACGGACAGCGGATACGAAAACGACGAGTTGACAGAGGGGGATGCGATAAAGAACTTGCCGGGCAATATTATGCACAGCGACGTTCCCTGCGCACGAAACAGTAACCCCTACAGAAGCGCTTGCACCCCTGCCCGCCTGCCTTCTGCTCCAGGGAACTTTTACAACGAAGTTTTGGTGTTCTCAGTGATGGCGTCTGTAACGCGAAAACGGGTGAACTGAAAAAAAAAAAAAAAAAAACGCTTGCGGTGGCCGGAATTGAACCTGGGTTCCTCTCGTTATGAATTGCTCCGATTGCTCCATTTCGACATGGGAAAAATGAAGCAATTATCCGATTGCTCCATTTTGGGAGCAATTGGAGCAATTATCCGCTAATACTTCTTAGTTAAGCAATAATTTTCCGCAATAAATCCGAAATAATTGGAGCAATTATTCGATTGCTCCATTTCGACATGGTCGAAGCGGTTGGGATTTGGAGAGGGGTGCATGGACGAGAAAAACTAATCCACCCCACCATGTGCAGGACTTTAGTGAGACCAATGCTCGAGTAGGCCGAGGTGTTCTGGGCGCCTCATATTCAGAAGATATAAACAGGTTGGAATCTGTACAGAAAAAGGCTACACAGTTACGATCGAGACTTTTCACCGTCTTCACATGCTCACTCGTTGTCCCTTCATTCACTAGAACACCGGCGTACGCGTGAGAGTGTTATCTTGTTGCACAAGATTATACACAACACAACCAGAATTCACGCGCCCTTCTCTTTCGCTGATTTACGAGTGCGCACAACGCGTAGTACAGATGCTTTGAACAATTGTACCCTTCAGATCTCGTCTGCATTGCTTCGAATTCCCTTTTTTTTCCGCGTGTGGTGGAACTGTGCGACAAAATGGTGCTTTGCGTAGACTATACACTGTAGAGTTCGGGAAGATTTTCATGTTATTCCCAAATTTCTGTGCACTGTTGTTTGCTTTTGTGTTCTTGTTTGATTTTTCTGTACCCTCTCCTGAAATGTCCCAGTAATGGTACAGGAGTGTTTGTAAATAAATAAATAAATAAATAAATAGCTGTCTTATAATCAAGAGTGGTCCTTTAATGAAAAGGAGTGCTTTATTGAAAGGTGGTGCTTTAATGAAAATCAAAACTTTTCTGAAAAGCGGCATTTTGCTGAAAACATGGTGGCTGAAAATTTGCTTGCTTTACCGAAAAGCAGAGCTAAAGCTGAAAAAGCAATCCTTTACTAAAAAGCGGATCTTGAGTGAGCAGCGAGCCTTTACTGAAGCGCCAAGCCAAGCTTAGACATTAATTAAAGCATCATATCGCTTCATGTTGTTTTCCCGGACCGCTACCCTTATAGCATTGTCAGTAACAACAGTCGAACCCGTTTGTATCGAACTGGGATATTCCGACTCACTGTTTACATCGAACGTAGTCGCATCCCTTTGAAATTGCTTTGTATTCTGTGCGCACTAAATATACTAGTTATACTTACCTTGTTTTCGCAGCCCTTTCAAAATTTATGTATATTCGGTTTCGACGGTTGCAATTTACATCGGTACGGACAGTTAAGTCATGTGAAACTTTCGGTACAATGAAGTCAAAAGGACTGAACTACAATCGCTATAAACACCATTTAGATATACACGGTGGCGACTTAAAGGCCCTCTATACTGCGAAAAGCATTTCTGGTGTGTTTACATGATATATATCCTTCATCAAACGGACGTTTTTGTCAACCAATGCGGCAACATCTGCATTTTGATCTGAATTGACATAGGCACAGTAGCAGCGTGGACATCGCGAAAGGGAAGGTTCAATTTGGTCACCCTGCACATGCAGCCTAACTTGCTATCATTCTCGTTGTTTTCAACTGAACTCGGGGAAATCGCCATTAAGAACACCCTCGCACGTTACAAGTATTTGGCTACGTCGTACCAATTCCCTCTCCATAAGCGTTTACAAAATAGTTTAGCTGAAAGGTCACTATATATAAGCAGTAGAAGGAACTTCTCGAGGCGCCAAACGAAATGGTTGACTCACGATTAAAGATAAAAACACTGGTTTACTGACGTTTTGACTGGAGGACCAGTCTTCCTCACGATTAAAAACAAAAACAGAGGTTTACTGACGTTTCGGCTGGAGGACCAGTCTTCGTCGGAAGACTGGTCAACCAGAAAAAATAATTGATTTGAGAAAATGGTTGACTCATGATTAAAAACCAAAAGGTGTGGCTTACTGACGTTTCGACTAGAGGACCAGTCTTCATCAGTGCTTAGATTGCACTGCAGATAATTTCGCTTAAACTGATCATTTGAATAAAACGAAAATTCAAATAAGGCGATACTTGGACCAAAGAACTTTGTTATAGCGAGAGGTTACGTACTATATGGATACGGCAAGTCCAGAACCGGCGCCCAAGCGTTTCTTCAAAGGAGAACTAAATCTTCACAAAACACTCACAGTATTTTCGGCGATTTCGCAGAGCGAATCCTGCAGGCAGTTGTCTAAACGCAGGCAGAAAGCTGCTTTTTTAGCATCGAATCACCATGATCTGCGCGGGGTGTCAAACCCCATCCTTTCTGGCGAAGGCTTTTCTGCATAAACTTGTGAAATTTATCTGTTATACCATTGTCCTATTAAAACAAAACAAGTTCTCAACACATTTTATGAGAGAATCTCACAGGTTGCATTACGCTGCGGCGCGCATAACACTCCGGAATTGCGTACCCATCTTTGACAGCTGACGAAACGCTTGCACTTGGCACTTGCTTTGCTAAAAAGCATGTTGGAAGCCCTGGCAGTAACAATAAAAGATGCCACCGGACAGCAGGATTCGGATAGACTCTCCCGGGCGCATGCGCAAACGTGTTTCAATTTACGTCGCTTTCGCTGTACATTAGATAACCACACATCCGAAAAGCTCAATCACAGCGCAGAAAGCCCAAGGAAGGGAATGGGCCAGCCGTATAGTAAATTGCGTGTAGATTATCCCCATTCCGTGGCACTTCCGGGGTATAGGTAGCGCGGTAACTTTTGAACAGCGTTGTAAGGGATATTGAAGGAAGGGGGATTTACAAGCACCCATATTTACAAACCAGATCCACATCTTTGCAAATCCTCCCACTTAAGGGGATTTACAAAAATCCTCCGAGTAGGGGGATGCTACAAACATCGTGTGCTTACACGAAGACCCCAACCCCCCCCCCCCCCCGCCCTCACCCTCAACTGTATATATAACCGTATAGACTGCGACATTATACAGTAACAGTGCAGGCAAATGCGGCCAGCGACTGCCATTTGAGGAATTCGAGACCCTAAGGTTCGTGGGGGGGGGAGGGGTGTCACATTCCAGAGCCCGGCTAGAACCGCCCGCTCGGATCGATGTAGCCCCCTTCGTTGAACGCGACGCTCGCGACGGTGTCGTATTCGTTTGACTCCGCGACGCACAGCTGGCCGAACTACCGGGCGGAACGCAATGCCGCGCGACGACACACGAACAGAGAAGATTCGGGCCACGCAGGTTTTGAACCTAACCCGATAAAAGGTTGCGACAGAAAGCCGAGATAAAGCACCTGAGGAATGGGGGGATGAAAAGGGATAAGCGAGCCAAAGAAAACGACATCGATACCCCTCTCCCCATACCCTCTCGCCAAAAGCCAACAACCTGAGGCATTCGCGCGCACACAGCAGGTACCACAGCGAAGAGTCAAGCCGCGCGAAAGCTACAGCATCGCAACTCCCCGCTCGATAAAGGATGCGCGGCCCGCGAAAATTCAAATCGGCAAAAGTGCACCGCCCGAGGCAAACAAACAGTGAGGAGACCAAGAAACAGCATCCTTGCACCAGGGCGGCCCTTGCGGTGGCCCGTGTGCTCGCGCCTCCCGGGACCACCGCAGCGCAGCTTTCTCTCGGCCGAGGCCAGAGCAAACAGGCCGGGAAATTAGGGATCTCGTTTCTGTTGACATGTATACAGGGAAGGGGGGCGGAAAGGGCGCTGAAGGGGGGGACGGAGCTCGGACACCCCCGCCTCAACCGGACAGGACAAGGGGGAGCAGCGGCAACAAGGGGCGCGCGGGAAGGGGCTTAAGCTCGTGCGCAAACAGCCGGACTCGCAGCTGGCGCACCTGCGTGTCCCAATATTTGCGATCGCTTTCTTCGCACGTGCGGCCCTTTGTGACGCCAGCATCGCCGAGCTCGGCCGGCTCCGGTTGTCGCGGCGGCCGCCGGAATGCCGGGCGTTCCTTTGTGGACCATCTCCCCTTGGAGGAGTCACCGTGGCTGTGTCCGGCCGCGTGCACCACCGCGGCCAGCGGCGCCGAGGCCGTAGCTGTCACGCCGACGGCGGCATTGCCCACGAAAAGAAGAAGCCCGGCCGCAGGCCCCCTCCCGGCGGCACGCCGGGGGCCTTATTTACGGCCGCCAGACACGCAGGCCGAGCAGCGGCGGCGGCGCGCGGCGGGAGATCGCTTCCTCGCGCGATTAAAGGTCTCCCCGGCGCGCGATTTCCCTCCGTTCTGCGTTCCGCCGCAGCGCCGAACGCTGGGCCACGCTGGGCACCACCGCCAGTGCCCCCAGCGTTCTCCTGCCTTCCTTCCTTCCTCCGCCCGGCTGTGGCGTTTGCCCGTCGCCGCCGCCGGGGTTTACCGCTGCCCAACGAAGCCTCGCGTGCTGCGTCGTGTGCCTCATCTACGGCGTGGGCCCCCGAGAGCAACGACTCCGTCCTGGCGCCAAGACGAAACCAAACGCCCGCAGTGTATGGCTGCGCTATTGGATGTTGCTTGGCTTCGAAAGATAAGGATGGCGGCAAAACCTGCGTCTTCTTAAATTAGAGGTTGGAATTTACCTAAATCCTCTACTGCTTAGCAAACTCAACCCAGGTCAATTTGAACCCAAATGCAAACATTGGGAAAGCCTGACCAGCATGATTCACATGATATGGACGTGCCCGCAGATATCAGACGGCACACACACCATAAACACCATTGGGAGGCTCTGATGCTCAGCTCAGACCTAGAAGCCCAACGGAAAATCATCAATCAAGCTCGGGAAGCCGCCAGGTCCCAAGGGATACTGGCCGACTCCTAGCAAGGGTTTTAAAACCCCTTTATTGATACCAAATAAAAGTTTTCTATCATCATCATCTATGTTTACGGGTGCGGCGAACTTGGCAAATTGGTGAATGTTCACGGTGAAAGCAGCGCATAAAAGACAAAGACAGAAATAGGGTACACACAAACACGGCGCTGAGCGAACCGTCATTGTTTACCCTACCTCTGTCTTCGTCTTTTATGCGCTGTTTTAAAAAAAAAAATTCACCAACTTGCCCAGTTCGCCGCACCCTTAAACACAAATGATGATGATAGAAAACGTTTATTTTGTATCATTCAAGGGGTTTTTGAAACCCTTGCTAGGAGTCGGCCAGTATCCCTTGGGACCTGGCGGCTGCCTAAGCTTGACTGATGATTTCCCGTTAGGCTTCTAGGTCTGAGCTGAGCATCAGAGCCTCCCAATGGTATCTATGGTGTGTGTGCCGCCTGATATCTGTGGGCACGTCCATATCATGTGGACCATGCTTGCCAGGCTTTCGCAATGTTTGCATTTGGGTTCAAACTGACCTGGGTAGAGTTTGCTAAGCAGTAGCGGAGTTGGGTAAATGTGGATATCGTGAGTGCGAAAAATTGACGCTAGACATTCATGGGGAAAACAGCGCATAAAAGACAAAGATAGGGTAAGCACAAACACGGCGATGACCGAACTGGGCATTGTTGACCCTCTGTCTTTGTCTTTTATGCGCTGTCTTCCCCATGAATATTCTTTCTATGTCTTGCGTCAATTTTTTGTGCTCACGGTACTAATGGAATTGTGAACCAGCTCGCCCAGAAGCAAGTATTACGCATTTCGCAGCTGGCGACTGTTCATTGAAGAGCAGTTTGGGGCTTTGGCTATCAGCAGTGGTTGGGTCGTCATTTCGAGCTAGTCAACGATGGCGCGGTTGAGGTGAAGATAACTTTTTCAAGCAGGTTGTGCCTTGGTTTTATTTTTTCAGTGCGGGTATAAAGAACGCACGAGCTAATTATTGAGGTATGTGCCTTCATGGCCCGCAACTTCCACGGGGACTCGAAGACGTCGAAATACAGACGTCATTTAGATTATCAGGTTGACACACCTTGCACTAGGCACACCATTCAGGAGCTCTGCGGTTTCGAGAGTACGTGCTTTGGTGCAACGCTGATCATCAGGCTCCAACGTTCCTCCCTTATCTTATTGGTCAGTGCCATCATGACCCGACATGGGCATGACTGCACCCACACAGACAATATTGATATGCGCTCACAAGTAAAGATTGCAGCGAACTCGGGTTTATGTCGGGCCGTGATGGCACTCACGTTGTGATGGAATCAATGTGGACGTGACATAACACATCAAATGGGCATGATGCACACCCGTGTCGTGTTGACGCGCCAATTTCCTATGCGCCCATAAGTGAAAATTTCAGCGAAATCGGGCCATAACGGCACTCGTATTGTGGCGGCACTCATTCAGTGAAGGCATCCGACCTTGGTATGCACTCAAAAGTGATAATTTCAGCGAAATAGGGCCGTGATGAAACTCATATTGTGACGGCACCCATATAGTGATGGCATCGGACCTTGGTATGCCCTTAAAAGTAACAATTTCAGGGAAATCGAGCCTTGACGATACTCATGTTGTGACGGCACTCATGTAGTGATGGCATCCGACCATGGTATGCACTTAAAAGTGAAAATTGCAGCAAAATCAAGCCGTGACGGCATTCGTATAGTGACGCAGCCATGTAGTGATGGCATCCGACCTTGATATGCACTCAAAAATGAAGGTTTCAGCGAAATCGGGCCGTGACGGCACTGATATTGTGACGGCACCCAGTATATAGTGATGGCATCCGACCTTGGTATGCACTCAAAGTGAAAATTACAGCAAAATCGGGCTTTGCCAGGGTCGTGACCGCACTCATGTTGTGGTAGCACCATCGCGGACGTGATGGCACCCCACCTAATATTGGCGCGATGTCGTCCTAACGTATTATGCGCTCGGAAATGGAAATTTCACAAAAATCGGGGTTAACGGGGTCTTCGGCTGCATGGGCTCTCGTGTTAACGAAGAGTGCGAGCTTGAAGCATTGGGACGGGCACACGCACAACTTCAAGAAATTCGGCTAAGTATAAGCCCTCCCTAGAACGCACAATGGGAGCGGTCCGGCCTATGGATTATGTTGTGGTCCCGCAGTGGATGTGAGTGAGATGACGACGATGATAATGACCTCAGCTAAGCATGTCCTCCAATAAGTGCGAAGCTGAGATAATTAATGCAGCACAGGTAACGGAAACGAGTACACCACTGTTAAGCACGTACTGTTGTCCGCCTGAATTCCGCTGCGAATAGGTATCTGCCCCGTTTTCGTTATTTTCTGCAGAGTTGTCTTACAGCGGCACTATCCGGCAAAACGGACGCCTCTACAGCGACGAGGTCGCCCAGCGACAAAAATCCTTCGCTGGTTCGAAGAAGTTATATCCACCGAATTATTTGCCACTAAAGGCCGGGACAGGTCGGCACACACACGTATACAGGTAGAATCAAGAGATACGAAAATTCGGCGGCAAAGAACGGATTAGTCTGACGTGTGATATGAGGTGGTGGAATTGTAGGAATCCGTCGAATTTTTTCCAATAGACATTCTGTTAATCAAAAGGCAGCTTTGTCCCCATAACAATGATGCCAAATTTATCCGGAATCGCAAGCAAACAAGCGATATATTAAGGAAAATAGATGATGCTGCGGGACTCCCCAGCCCCCTTTTTATGACGTCACAAAATGTTTATGACATCACAAAATACTGTTTGTGCGATTGGCGGCCGCCGATCTAAGCGTGCCCCGCTGAAAGACCTGGCTGGGAGATTGTAGTGGGGCGGGCCTCTCTATCCCGGGTTTCCTTTGACCGTGCAGTAGCCCACTGATCCCTACAGTTTTAGCACTTGCCTATATTACGTCACTCCTGTCCGCATTACGTGCACAGTAGCGCGAAATTTGAAATGTTTTTAACGTTTCTTGCCTTTCATTCGGCAAAAAAAAGACGTCTTTCGTGGCCGGATTGTAAGGTATGATAAGGCATAATGTAAGGTATTCCAAAACAAGTGTTCAATTAACCCCGGGGTGGGGGTTCATCATCGTATTAACCATCATCACCATAAGCATCTGCTTTATTTCCGGTTTTACGCAAAAGGCAAAACAAAAGGTGTTGGAACACCTGACGGTAGCCAACCCTCTCTTAAACACAAGGCGATTTTTAGAACATAGAAGTTGAAACGTACTATCGTGATAAATTGAAATTCGAACAACAGTGCGCGTGGTTCTTAGTATATGATCGGCATTCTAAGCGACGGGCTGCGCCTGCGCAGTAAGAATGAGTAATCAGAGGTCCTTCCCAACCTTATGTCTGCGGTGCCTACACGGCCCGTCGCCAGGGAGCGCATCATGTACTGAAAACTATGTTCACCGTTATTTGCATTTCAATTTATCACGGTAGTACAAAATTAAAGACCGTTCACCGTTCAAAGACCGGGGCAACTCCCAACTCCGTTGCCCCACCTCCTGCGGCGGTCCATGTTTTGAAATTATTACAATCCTGTTCAGGGGGCCAAACGGCAGCTCCGCTGGTGCTGCTGCTGCTGCTAACTGATTTCACAGCTTGGAAAGCAACTGCACTAACCAACGTTGTACTGCTGGGAGCGAATTATCAGATTACTTCCGCACCCCTCCCGAAACACACCAAAGTAGAAGCTGCGTAGACTTTTTTTTGTCTGCCTTTTTTTTTTCGCCCGCAGCTACGCCTCTCAACAACAATTGTCCCATCGCGGAGTAAATCACTGGAGATGCAATCGCTGACGCAAAAAAAGCCGTTTCGAAAACAAAGGCCGCTGAGTTAATAGAGCTCACGCTTTTCCCACGGTATAGGGAGAATCCTATGTGTTTAGGTCTTTTCATTGTCGTCCGCATATAAATGTACCCATGCCTGGCGCGCACAAGGACTGGGGAACAGGTTTCCGACTTGGCACGTCTATGACAAGCGGGCCGTATACACTCGTGTGTGAGCAGTACTCTGTCAGCGAAGAGGGACGAGGAGAAGGGGCTTTTATATTGGCAACAAAAGCACATTTACAAAAGAGGCAGAAGAAAAGTCAGTAAAAAGAGCTTACAAGCTTACACTGAAGCCGTATACATTTTACACTCGCTGGCTCCTTCCTCTCTAGCCGTACCGCTTCTGTCTCTATCCCGGGTTCTACCTCCCCCTTATCCTGTCTATCAGCTGGTACCCCTCAAGGCTCCATATTGTCACCCACCCTCTTTAACATCGATTTAGCTTCGTTTACTGCACTATTAGATGCCATCCCCCTTCTCTCCTACTCTATATACGCGGATGACATCAATCACGCTCTGGTCGACCAAGGGACTATGAACATGTGCACCGGATCAGCACGGGCATCCTGCAGTGTATACGTGGACCCGGTGGATTGGACACTGAATTTAGGACCTGGACTTAGGTCCTGCGTTAAATAAAATTTTGCTCTCTCTCTCTCTCTATCTCTCTCTCTCTCTCTCTCTCTCTCTCTCTCTCTCTCTCTCTCTCTCTCTCTCTCTCTGGCTCTCTGGCTCTCTGGCTCTCTAAGGCATTGGCCTCCACATTAGCATTGCACGTTAAGCTACGTATTCAAGCGCCTGAAAACCCGCACACGCACACACAACGACACGGCGCGGAGGATGGGCATACCTTCGTTGCATACTCTTCGTTCGGACATATCACCTACACTCGCGGTAAAATCACGGGAAAGGTGTCTGTCAGGGCCTTTTATATCGTGGAATCGAGACTGCGCACCGCGTATACGGGACGTTATCAGGGACGTTACTAAGAGTGCAGTCCTGCATTTTTTTTTTTTTTGCTTTGGGCTCCATGACAACCCGTCAGAAGGGCTCTGGGACTGAAAAAAGAAATCAAATGTTGGGTGTATAACGCGCCGAAGCTATACACCTGGTCTACGAGGCGCGGAGGAGTGGAGGGCTCCGAATTAATTTTGACCACCTGGGGATATTTAACGTGCGTCGCGAAATCTCAGCACACGGGCGTTCTGACTTTTCATCTCCACCACAAAAACGGCCACCGCGGCTGGGAAACGAACCCGCGTCCTTGAGCTCAGCAGCACGACGCCTTATCCATAAGCCATCGCGGTGGGTATACGACTCTCAGACTCGTATACGCTGCAGAAGCAGCTTCAACGACGGCGAAGCTGTTAAAAACGTGCCGGCTCATCACATACTGACTGCCTGTGTGAACGGCCTTTCATTAAAACAGTCACCTCAGCTTTCATCCACTATATTTCGGGTTGTTCGTTTGGGGTTTTGTATATTTTTAAAATCGCGGGGTAAAAATCGGAAGCTATTTTTCAAACTGACAATCAGAAAGAAATCGGGATTTTTTGTAATAACCCTTCCGAAATTCGGGTTTCTTCAGGCTAAATCTACGCGTGTACTAAGTAACACACTTAGATTATTTTATGTATTTCTTATTTATTTATCAAGGCACCCACGATCTGACAGAATCACAAGCTTCTTAATTTAAGGCGTAAAAATTCGTGTTTGTTCCAAGCCAGTAATCGGGGCGAAATCAGGGTTTTCTATCAAACACTCTCCAGTATTTGGCGCTTGTTTGGAAATGAATCAGTAACGATAACAGTAAAGAGCATTGATAACTTCTAAGAAATGAAAACATTTTATTTACGAAAAGCTGGTCATCGATTTCTTACACATCCTTGTTTACAAATAGTCTACAAACATGTTTACAGACATCATCTGCATTCGGAACATGTCGGTCTCCGTTCGAGACCTGTTCAATCATTGACCATTTCTCAGCAGTTAGAAGGTTCTCCGGACTACACAGCTAGGCACAACAATGTCAGTGCAGGTTTTGCCAGCCTGCAGGATAGCAAGCGGTAGAGAGCCATGCCGATACTCAACAACTTCGAAAGCTGTGTTTGTGGGGCTTGCTTCCAGCAAGTGCCGGTTGAGAACGACGGAACGTCGATCAGCGCACGATTGTGCACGATCGCTACTTTGAAATGGTCGGTTCTGGGAGAAATCGGGTTTAACCCCGTTTCCTGAAACACGTTCCGGGTGTAAAATTCGGGTAAAATCGGGTTAGTTTACCCGAAAACGGACAACCCTAAGCATATTGTAAAAGTTTGCAAACTCGACGCCAACCCTTTTCGGTAAAACTCCGGGCTGCCAGCCTCAAACGCCTCCCAACCCCTCCGGCCAACGCAGCCTGGTGTTGTTGTTTCCCCCTCAAAGAGTAACAATAACTGAGCACGCAAATGCCACACAAACCAAAGAATGAGAAGCACGCGAAACGCGCGTCAATGCGATGACGGCAGTCACTCGGCTCGCCGGGCGCGCGGTGTAAAGACGTTTAGACGGAATTCGGGTACCTCGAACCTTTTGTCCTTGAAACTTATGCCGCTGAGGGGCCTGCGAACACACAGGGCCTCTGAACTCCTCTGGAACCAAGTCCAGAACAGCGAGGTTCAGCAGTGTTCATCACAAAAGCGCCACAATGACATCTATTCTGCTTCCCACCTTCGCGAAGGCGTTCCTGACAGGAACCTACTGGTACCGGACAAACGTTTTGTATTCCGCGAAACCACATTTTCGTGAAAGTGTGTAAGCAGTTGTTCCAAAGAGCGGAAATTCGTGGTTTGGCAGCGCACCAGTTTATAACCACGCAGGTGCGATACCACCTGGATCAAGGAGAAACTTACAACGAAGAAAGCTGACTCATAGTTTCGGAATGTATACTGCTTAGCTTTGAAGGGGAATCTGCTGTATTCACGTCGAAACCAGTCGCCATGTCGCTTCCAGAAACTTTGCTGCACAGGGACATTTTTCCACCCAAAGTTTCACAAGAGCCTACTCCTTTGCAAATAGCACTGTGAGCTCCCCCTCACCACGTGTCGCTTAGTCTTCTTTTGCCCGCACAACGAAACCTTTGAGCGATGGGAGAGCGCGCTGACTCGCCGGGACAACAGCGATCCCTTGTGACCATAGCCCTGGAAGCCCCGCTGTCTCGCGGCCTCCTGGACTAAGGAGGCTGGACTCAACTGAACACTAGAACTTAGTCCAATAAGCGTCCATTAATGGTACTACTGTGAATCGGGGCAGAAAATCGCCCCCTAAAATTGTTACCTGACGCAGTCTGTACAGCAAGAAATTAGCCCGAACAAAAGCAAGAGATCCACACAGACGAGTGCGCTAAGACAGTGCTCCAATAAAACAAATAAGCAAAGAATGAACAGTCAAGGTGACTAATTACTAGTGACAACCATTTATGACAACTAAATAAACAGTTAAGGGGTACTCACCTGCTAACATTCCTACGGGACCCACGGCCTTAAAAACCATCGTGCATGCACAGGAAAAGTTTAACAAATACATCAAAATGTTCACACAGGCCTAGTTTGCTAATGTTAGATGTGACTTCTATATTCAAATAAATACACAAAGTTCTCACTGGACAGGTAGCGCTATCTATTGAAATCTAGATAAACCGAAATGGGTTTCTTGTTTATATGTCACTTCATTAAAAAAGAGGTATCTCTAAAAGAAGCGCACTAGGCCGTTGCGAACATTTGTATGTATTTGTAAACCTTTTTCATTGATACACGATGCCTTTTAGTTAGTAAGACCTATTGTAAGTCAGTGTGGGTAGACAATGCTAAATTACGTCAGATCATGACAACACGACCAAAACACCACAAGGGGTGTATCACGATTGCCCCGTGCGCACAAGTCCCGTAGCAAAAGCCCCGCAACGTTAGCCCCGTGCCTGAAATGCCCTGCGAGCAGTAGCCCCGCGTCATAATCCCCGCGTGCCAAAAGCCCCAATCCCAGTTTCCCCGAACCATTCTCCCGGGGCGATATTATGGCCGAAGTAGCACTTTCTTCCTTTGGCTACGCTAATTTAGATGCGTGTTCAAAGTACGATGGCGGTCAGCACGCTGATTACACAGGAACAAATACGGTATATGGCAAAAAGTGGAAGTCAGGCTATCCTCGTAATAGCGTGGACGCGTGATTGACTCAAGTGATGGACTTCAATTTGAGGTTTACACTCGACTATAATTCAGCAACGTGACATTTCATTCGATTTTTGACAGAGAACGACCAGGCTATAGAGCGAGGGGCGCTTTCGTGACGCTCGGTTACAGAGCCACGTGACGTTCAGTCCTCTCCGAAGATTCGCGTTTGTGTCACATCACCAGTCAAGTCGTGTACAGCCCGGCAAACGACGCCGCCTATAGTGACATCAAAAGATTGGAAATACTTCGAAATGCCGCCTATGCTATATCGCCGTTTTCCACAAATATCGCACCCTAATTTAGTTTGCGCTAAACGTAGCCTATTTTCCTATTTGTAACACCGACGTGACTATCCACTGACTGAACCAAACTTGTACGCCGTCTTCATGGTTCTTTCATCGCAGTTTATTTCGTGCTATAGACGGGCGTTTTGCAGACGCTGTCATTCAGAGCACTGCAGTTTCTCTCCCCGCCGTCCTCCCATTTCTATTTGCCGCTCGTCGGTCGCATCAATAGACCAGCTTTAGCTCCGAAAACCGAATTCCTATACACAAGGTCAGCGCGTCAGCGCATGCGCACATGAGTCCAAACGCGGTCTGTTGCTCGAATGCGAAACCACGTACATTCAACGTCAAAAGTTATTGGAACACGGTCTCGTAAATTTACAGGAATTCCTTCTTCCGTAAACTGCCTGGCTGCACTGTTGTGCGTTTAAAGTGGACCTCCCTAATAAAAAAAGGTTCCTGTACACACGTAATGGCTGTCAAAAAGCCAGCAGGACAAATATTTTGTGATATTCACAAATCCTTGTTCCAAATAGTTAGGACGGCCCCTGTACATTGGGGTGGACCCCCCTTCCCTCCCCCCTTAATCTGTACACCCACCAGGTTTTCCGGTCGCTAGTTTCGCTAGTTTCTGTGGCGGAAACTCATTTGATGTCTGGTTTATCAGCGATGCGTCTGACATAGAGACTCATCCTCGCACGTGTGACGTCACATGAGCACCCGCACTCGCGCTGTTCAACTGGCATCATTCGACCGACCAGCTGTGCATAGTCGACGGCACCTGCGACTGCGACGGTACGTCGTATGTATATATTTATATCGCTCTCTAGTAGTACGTTCATGTTGCTTCCGGGTAGTGCAAAATGTACAATTGTAATACGGCAAAAGAAAAAAAATATGTGGTTTAGTATGTGGTAATCGTTATCCCCTTGCAATCTGTAATGTACACCCGTACTATTATCTCAGTGTTTTAAACCCCTTCCTGGTATACCTGCCGTCACACAGGAGGAAATAAGAGAAGAAAATAAAAGAAGGGGGCGTGTTGGCGACGCGGTACGCTGAGTCAGCGATGATTTTGGAGACACACAAGCGAGCTAAGTTTGCTTCGCGGGAACTTTTTAAGCGAAGCTTTCATGGCTGGGCATGTGTTTCCGATGCCAGAGAACAAAACTCCCGAGGCTCGACGCATCTTTGAAGCCCGGGGCGTTCTATAGCGCGAGGTGTTGGAAAACGAACACCTATAGATGCCTGCGCCAATTAGCACGCGATAACCACCAAAATGAGCGCGACATTGAAATCCAGCCTACATATATTAGACAACGAACGCGTTCCACAGGAAGAAATGCCCTGTACATATTTCTTGTTAAGCATGTAAACGAAAAAAAAAAAAAACCGGGCCATCTCCACTAACGTGAAACTTTGGGAGGGGCGAAGCATGCAGTTATAAGTGTTTTCTTGGCGCCTTGGCGTTTTTGCCAACGGAGATTAAACCTTTGGGGAGTAGAGACATGCAGCTTTGCTTGAAAAGTCTCGTGTCTTTGAAGTCCGAAGCGTTCTAGCGCGAGGCGTAAACGAGTGTCCCCGTGCTTTAGTACCGTGACTACATGAGACGACGGTTACGACGACGACACTAGACGCCGGCAGCACGTGCCCCTAAAGGGCTTTGCCCTTAAAATAAAAGAGACTCCATAGGGGCATTGAGAATTGGGGAATCAGCTTAAGTCACTAAATGAAATTAATGAAATGATTGGTTACTCGTGCGTTCGCGCTGTATACACGCATCCTATATTTCCGTCGGTTTCTGCTGAATTTCTACCCATTGGGTGTTTGCGGCGGAATTCGAAAACAAAGCAGGAACAGCTGGCGCATTCACAATCTGTGTGTTCCGAGTTTTGCCTCATGCCCCATCGTTAACTTGTCCACGCGATCTGCAGCTATTTCTTGAAACCTTGGAAAAGCCCCGTTTCATCGTCATATATCGCTAAACTTAAGCGAAGAATGTACGTCTTACTGAAGGACCTTACAAATGCCGCTGGATACCAGGTGCACACAGAATTTCCAGTTTTCGAGTCATTAAAAAAGCGCAATGTTCTGTATCCGGTCAAAGAACTGTATAAAATACAAATCGCGTTAAATTTGTAAATATTCGTCTTGGTGTACATAGCTATAGATCAAACATATCACAGCTATCGCCATTAGCTTGATATTGCTGCGTGATGGCGTTGACTAGTAAAATCGTATGCGAGGCATAAATCGAACGTAACGTTATTCATTGTACGAGATTACACACGACATCGTCGTGATAATATTTATAGTTACGTAACTCTACTTTTCGCACGCTAATACGTAGGTCGGCCATTACCGGAAATATTACAAACAATAAAACAGATAGACTACTGGATAGTTAGAGAGCCAGGAGTTAAAGTGGACATTTTTTTTTTTAATTTGCGTGCGCTGCGGTTAACAGAGCGCTGCCAGTATATATATGAACGAAAAAAAAAACGGTGGCATAATTCTTTCATGGCGTGCATATGTACGAACACGGTCAAAGGCACAAAGGAAGTGCGAGAAAAAAGCAACTCTCGAAAGTTATACTAGCTCCGTGCCTCTAAAAGTATAAATAAAAGTGCGCAAAGAATCGACTGTATAGACTACTGAACTTTCAGAATAATGTGAACGCACACAACTCCACTCGATTCGCTTGGGTGAGCGAAAGCCTAGAGGCCACTTTTTAATGTATACAGTCACAGACAAATGAAATTAGAACACGCAAAATCAAAGAATATGAATAGCGGAGATGAAATAATGGCCCGCTAGTGGTATATTTGGAATGTCACGTTTTCAATCTTTGTTACTCTAATAAAACCACCCGACAATTTCACTTGTACGGAAAGGTAATCGCGCAATTTGTGCGCTCCGATTACTATTTTTGCGTTCTCGTTTCGTTCGTCCGTGATTCTATTGAAAGCGGGCATAACAGCCCAGCGGTGAGGATGAATATACATGAGAAAGGTGGGGGATGGGGGAGGGGGGGCGTATTGAGAAGGCTATACTCGTGTGTCTTTGCCTTACTTTAAATATAAAGCTGAAGCGTAGCATATGAACTGAACTTCGTAAGCTGAATTTGCACAGCAACAATTGTACAGAGTACGCCGCGTGTGACCTTCATTTTCGGCTATCCAGGCACGCAATGCATCAAACACTGCAGATCGGGTAGGCGACCGCATTCGCGGCTGTATACCCGGTTGCGGTAGTGTCAGCGTTAGTGTGACAAAGCACTATGCATATATACACGGCACGAAAGAGTGCTGGCAGTGTGTTATATATACTTTCTAAGAAGTCCCCGCGACTCCACTATGGACAATGCTTCAAAATTACCAATCGAAGTGGCCTAGCGTGCAAATTCGGCGAATGACGGGGCTAATTTGAGTGAAAAAGGACAGCTGCGCTGGGACTGCAAAACGCATTGCATGCCTTCCGTATTGTCCCTGCGCACAAGCATTTTTTAAAAGTCAAATTATATGTTAAGCGTCGTCACTCACTGAATTCGCACGCTAGGCCCCTTCGATTGATCATTGTGAAGCATTGTCGATGGTGAAGTCGCGGGGACTTCTTAGAGTGTATGTACACCTAAGAGCCAATTCCAACGGGGCAAGTCCTGTTGGCCTTCCATGTCTTCGTTCCCGTTCACGCTCGAACTACTTAATACCCATACAAGTACAGCCTCCCGACTATAGCCGCAGGTCTAAGTGTAACACAGGGATTACGCTCTAAGCGGGTTATTAGAGTACCCCCTGCTATACTACACGTCCGCGTTAGGCTTAAACCCCTGAATGAGCTACCGCTCGGACGCACCTAAAGCTTTCCCAACTGCGGGGGCAGCTTCGCAAGCACACGCGCCAGACGTGAACCGCAGACAACAGCGCACGGAGTTCGGGGAACAGCGCGGAGGCGAGGAGACCGCCTTGGGGAACGCCGGCTCGACGTTAACTCCGCCGACGTCACAGCGGTCAAGTTTAAAAGCCATCAGCGGGCCATCAACACGGGTGTGTCTAATCGCTCGGCGAGGAATAGCGTGGTGGCCGTCGGGTTGTTATATTGTTTTTTCCCGGCCTTCAAGTCGCGGCGGCGTTCGACGTGAGCGAGTCGGTCGTAGGCGCGTGATGACGAACTGCTTGTCTGCGACGGCAGGAGCGGGCACGCGTCGCGCGCGTGAATGCGTGCTCGTGGCGGCGGCGAGAATAGAGAGAGAGAACCCGTGCGGAGGCGTCAAGAGCGGCATCATTAGCGTGGGGAGGCGACAGCTGCGGTTGCAGCAGCGCTCGCGAGCGCCGCTGGTTTTGCAGCCCCGTCGTTCGCGCTCCTAGTGCTGGCACTGATCTGCTATTCTGCGGGTTGTAGGCCCTGACGATCGAGAACCAACGTTCTCGAGGCTCCAACTCGGATGACGATAGCTGGATCGAATAAACAAGAAACAATTATAGAAACTCCAAAGAGGGAATTTCGGAATAATGCGTAAGCCTACAAAGCTCTGACGAGACCCCTAAAGTCGGCTGCCGTACTATGCACAAATGCATTGCTGAAGCATTTTTTCAGCAGCAGTACAAGTAGCCTGATAGTATTAAAGTTTGAAGCACCTACGGTCTTCTTAAAGCGCAGCTTTCTATACCTCACTGGTGCCGTCCATCGTTACACAAAATCACTGCAGGAAAGTCAACTTACACAAAGAACGCCTCAAGAAAGAAACGCTTCCTGTGGTCGGAATCAAACCTGAGTCCTTCGAACTATGAAGCCGACAAAGCCGCTGTTTGGATTATGGGCTTTGGATTTGACTCAGGTTGCATGGCAAAAAGCTTCGCGTTTTATTCCTCTCTCTTAAGAAAAGGGCTTTGATTTATTAAATAACTCCGTAAGACCACATTTATCCCTTGCCCCTTTAAAGTTGACTTCGCTACTAATACTAAACGCAGATGCATTGCTGGAAAGACATTTTTAATACGGCGTTATAAAAATATGGAGGTCCCATAGCCGCTTATTAATAGCATTTTCCTATGCGGCGAAAGCATGATACATTGTGCGTTAAAGACGGACAGAGAGGGGTGTTTTTTAAGTGCAGAGCACTTTAGGGGCTCTCCTTGTCGTCGTAGATTACCGCACTGGACCCAAGTAGAGCCACACGGCGTTCCGTCGTCGCGGCGAAACCCGGAGGCTTTGAAAGCCAAGCGGTTTATATAGTCATAAGCGTGCGAAACACGTGAACCGCTGGCGCTTGTCATACATCTCCCCGTTGTTTAGCGCAAAGAAAACTGCAGGTACATTTCAGGCAAAATATACGTCATTAACCGGCAGCGCCCGCGCTCATTTAGGTAGGAACGCTCATTGGGTTGGTTTTTAAGATAGTAAGCGAAAAAAAGTGGCAGTGCAACGCCGGCGCGTGCGGGAGGAAAATCAACCACAAAAAGAACAGAGCTCCCGCTGGCGCAGTTTCAGGCAGGGGGCGCGCGAGCACCGCGAAGGCGGGAAATTTGAATTGCATTGGGTGGTAGCAGTGAGCGGATAACGGCGTTACAGCCCATCATGGCGAACCACTGCTCTGCACTTCCGACAGCTTTCACATTGAGTGGAGCGGCTGTATTTTTTTTTTTTCATTATTCCTCGTCCGAGTGAACTCCACACAGTCGAGTGGCATGTTTCATAATGGGGCGATTATTATTCGCTAACGCAAGGAAATCAATCTGACGATGCGCTCCCTTGGACAATTATGCCATTAATTTCCCGTCCCTCTAAAGAACACGGCCGGTAATACGAAGTTCACGGGGACCACAAAGAAATTCGAATGCAACTAACTTCCAATTAACCGCAAGGAACAAAAAATTGACGATTTATGAGCCTGAAAGCTCACTGCATGGGGAAAACCGGAAATTGCCGTCTGCTACAGCGTGCGGAATCTTGCTGCGGAAAGTGAATTCCGCAGACTACAGCACGAACTCAACGCGCTTGCGACTATACCTCCAAGAAAGGTACGGAGACAGAGATGCCAACGTGCTGCTTACGCCGGGCTTGAATGCGTGACCTTATAGCGCTTTATAAGCTGCGGCGGTGTGGTCAAATTCATTTGCGGCGATAGCATGCACTCTTAACAAAAATGCTAGTAAACATGTAGTAACGGATTCTATTTACTAACTCCTTACGAACTTACGAGCGGATGTAATTCTAAGGTAATTAAGTTGTACTCGATCTCCTCGTGCATCCCGTTGGTTGTCTTGTTCAATGTATTTGATGTCTAACATAGATATGTGCGTATTGAATGTGTCTCTGTGTTATGCTGCGTGCTCAGCCGATTCACATTGTCACGTGTAGTTTTTTACTAGGTTAGCCATGGACAGTTAGTAAAGCACCAAGTACCCAATGATTAGCGTGACAAGTAACTGGTTAGTGTTTTGTTAGTAGGATTTAAGAGTGTGGACTGCAGAGCGGTCATGAAGCGGAACGGCACACAAAGCTGTTTTCGTACTTTAAAAACGTCAAATTAATCAAACATTCCGATCCCCTCGAGGCTCTATAGATTGAAAAATAACTCCTAACCGATATTTTAGACTTTTGCTCCTAACTGCCGAGCATTTTTCTTTCCCCGTATACAGTCTTTCATGCACAGCTGACGGTATACCGTAACTTCCGATTAACCAACAATTCTAATCATGCCACTTCGGGTTATGGGGAGTCGACTGTATTGGTTCGTCAAAACCTGTTACCGTCGCATGGAGCTCATGGTGTAACAGTCAAAATACATTTTAAGTCAGATATCACAGAATCGCCCTCGACAGGTCCAAACGCTTTTCACTACTTTTGCTCTTGTTAACACCCACGAAATAAACAGAAATCCACACATAACGTGTAATTAAACACGGTGGTGACGCTGGCAAAAAAATAGCCATACATAAAAAAAACGCCACTGAAAAATTCAATGCCAATGCAATGTGCAAGCTGCTAGGACAAAGTTTAACCGTTTTGATTTAAGCCGATAGGGAGACCATCAGACGTCAAATAAAGAATTATTGCGGTGAGTGAGTCTCAGAATATAGGTTCCAAACTAACAGTATACGAATGACAACGCCATTTTGTACGAGAACACAAACGAATCCCATCAGAAATATATTGCTTAGAAACCTTAACAGCCCACAAACTGTGAAGAACGAATCAGGATCACGTTGTCAATTTCAGTATTTTAATGCTTATCTTTTTACGTTACGTGTACATTTCCAAACATGGACCGTGCTGCTCAGCTCCAGCCCGGAAGATCAACTCTGGGCCATCCAGCTGGCTGGGGACGCTGTCAGAGCCCAAGGGCTCACGGCCGACGACTAAGCAACACAGTCGGCAAACTGAACAAAGGTTATTCGCTCTCTCTCTCTCTCTCTCTCTCTCTCTCTCTCTCTCTCTCTCTCTCTCTCTCTCTCTCTCTCTCTCTCTCTCTCTCTCTCTCCAAGCATGTTTGTGCTTCACATACTCGTTTCGGCGTCTTGTTATCTTTACTATATTATCCTTATCCTTGTTGTTATCCTAATATCCCTTTCTTAGCCCTATCATTAATCCTTCGCTGCAGCCTAACTCCTGCGAAAACACCGTTCCGCTATACGGCTTACCGTTTCCAGCAAAACTCATTTCCAGCAGGTACCAATTTAAATTGTGAGCCTTTCTAAAGTATACGCAGAGTCAAAAGACCTTATACCATGCCAAAAGTCCCCAGGCCATACATTATTCATTGCAGAAGACTATCAAAATTATGCATTTTATACCGCCAAGTTGACGAAAGCGTTTGTCGTCGTGGTTATAGCAAACACACTCCCATTGCCCTCGGGAGTTAAATTTGCAATCATGCGTGACCTAGGAACCTCTGACCATAACTGTAAATACTGCGATCAGTTTCAGCGGATATTCCGCACTTGTTCTCTCGTGCAGTGGTCCTCAGGCAGAAATCAGTTCCCTAAATTATGCTTGCCCGCAATACCCGTTCCATGATAGGCCCACTCCCACAGTTAACGCTTCCAGAAGACATCCACACCCGTTGTTATCTATGCCGCAGATATATCCGCTTCGCATCCGTTATTGAAGTGTCTGTTTGGCGTATACGTTTATTTCACGGAGTGCCATGTTGATGCAGATAAACATTCATGAGTTGTAACTTTCCCGAGTGAAGCAGATCCGTCCCCGGTGTGATACGTCTCAGCAGATATATTCTTTCTCCGAGATATACCGCTGCGACAGCTGCCGTGTTTTCCAGTGAATATTTTTTATATGGCTCTCGCAGTTTAATGTTACGGTTCACATGTACACTGAAACAATTGTGTTTTTCCCGATTCCGCAAGACACGATTTCGAGTTATTCTGGGTACACGTCGCAATAATTCTCGATAATCGAGTACAAATACACTAAACCCTCGTTATTATAAAACCACGTTATTCGAAATTCCGTTTTATTCATAGTTTTCATAATCTAAACTTGCGTAGTGATAAAATCACAGCGCTTTTTACACATTATCGCTTATGACGAAACCTTTCTTCTTTTTGTTCCCATTGCTTCGGCATAATGAAGTTTTACCGCATACATAAACGGTGTACGCTATCGACTCGCGCGAGCCGAAAAACGTTGAAGTTAACGAAGTTGTGCACCGCACTTTTAATTCTCTTAGTTCCATTCAGTATGCCCATCCGAAGCTTCATGCGTCGATCAAGATCACTACCCTTTTCAATTGCGGCTGCACGACTCTCGTTATTTCGTATTTTCGTGCACGTCCTGTATACAAACAATAGTGCGATGCTGTGCCCGTATGCTAAGCGAATTTTAACGCAATATGTCGCTGTTCATTACGGAGAATTCGTTATCATTTCGAACCTTGTCTGTCAGCCGCCTTGTCGTTGCAGTGCCCGAATTAAGTGCGAGATGGGAAGAAAAAAGAAGAAAAAGAAAACACTCTTCTTACTTCGCGCGAAAACGCGAAGTTTGTGGTTTGCATTACGTAACAGCGTATGCGCGCAATGCAAACTTTGCTCGGTTTAACTCTGCTTGCTTCAATGTACTTTCCTTGCACTCAATGCAAACTTTGCTTGTGCTCAATGCAAACTTTACCGCAAATGAAAACTCTGCTTGCACTCAATGCAAACCCGGCTTGCTCTCAATACAAATTTTGCTTGCGCTAAATGCAAACGCTGCCTGTGCTCAATGCAAACTTTACCGTAAACTAAATGAAAACTCTGCTTGTGCTCAATACAAACTCTGCTCGACTTAATTCTGCTTGCTTCAATGTACTTTCCTTGCACTCAATGCAAACTTTGCTTGTGCTCAATGCAAACATTGCTTGTGCTCAATGCAAACTTTACCGCAAATGAAAACTCTGCTTGCACTCAATGCAAACTCGGCTTGCTCTCAATACAAATTTTGCTTGCGCTGAATGCAAACTCTGCTTGTGCTCAGTGCAAACTCTACCGTAAACTAAATGAAAACTCTGCTTGCGCTCAATGCAAACTCTGCTCGACAACTCTGCTCGCTTCAATGTACTTTCCTTGCACTCAATGCAAACTTTGCTTGTGCTCAATGCAAACTTTACCGCAAATGAAAACTCTGCTTGCACTCAATGCAAACACGGCTTGCTCTCAATACAAATTTTGCTTGCGCTAAATGCAAACTCTGCTTGTGCTCAGTGCAAACTCTACCGTAAACTAAATGAAAACTCTGCTTGCGCTCAATGCAAACTCTGCTCGACAACTCTGCTCGCTTCAATGTACTTTCCTTGCACTCAATGCAAACTTTGCTTGTGCTCAATGCAAACTTTACCGCAAATGAAAACTCTGCTTGCACTCAATGCAAACACGGCTTGCTCTCAATACAAATTTTGCTTGCGCTAAATGCAAACTCTGCTTGTGCTCAGTGCAAACTCTACCGTAAACTAAATGAAAACTCTGCTTGCGCTCAATGCAAACTCTGCTCGACAACTCTGCTCGCTTCAATGTACTTTCCTTGCACTCAATGCAAACTTTGCTTGTGCTCAATGCAAACTTTACTGCAAATGAAAACTCTGCTTGCACTCAATGCAAACACGGCTTGCTCTCAATACAAATTTTGCTTGCGCTAAATGCAAACTCTGCTTGTGCTCAGTGCAAACTCTACCGTAAACTAAATGAAAACTCTGCTTGCGCTCAATGCAAACTCTGCTCGACAACTCTGCTCGCTTCAATGTACTTTCCTTGCACTCAATGCAAACTTTGCTTGTGCTCAATGCAAACTTTACCGCAAATGAAAACTCTGCTTGCACTCAATGCAAACACGGCTTGCTCTCAATACAAATTTTGCTTGCGCTAAATGCAAACTCTGCTTGTGCTCAGTGCAAACTCTACCGTAAACTAAATGAAAACTCTGCTTGCGCTCAATGCAAACTCTGCTCGACAACTCTGCTCGCTTCAATGTACTTTCCTTGCACTCAATGCAAACTTTGCTTGTGCTCAATGCAAACTTTACTGCAAATGAAAACTCTGCTTGCACTCAATGCAAACACGGCTTGCTCTCAATACAAATTTTGCTTGCGCTAAATGCAAACTCTGCTTGTGCTCAGTGCAAACTCTACCGTAAACTAAATGAAAACTCTGCTTGCGCTCAATGCAAACTCTGCTCGACAACTCTGCTCGCTTCAATGTACTTTCCTTGCACTCAATGCAAACTTTGCTTGTGCTCAATGCAAACTTTACCGCAAATGAAAACTCTGCTTGCACTCAATGCAAACACGGCTTGCTCTCAATACAAATTTTGCTTGCGCTAAATGCAAACTCTGCTTGTGCTCAGTGCAAACTCTACCGTAAACTAAATGAAAACTCTGCTTGCGCTCAATGCAAACTCTGCTCGACAACTCTGCTCGCTTCAATGTACTTTCCTTGCACTCAATGCAAACTTTGCTTGTGCTCAATGCAAACTTTACTGCAAATGAAAACTCTGCTTGCACTGAATGCAAACACGGCTTGCTCTCAATACAAATTTTGCTTGCGCTAAATGCAAACTCTGCTTGTGCTCAGTGCAAACTCTACCGTAAACTAAATGAAAACTCTGCTTGCGCTCAATGCAAACTCTGCTCGACAACTCTGCTCGCTTCAATGTACTTTCCTTGCACTCAATGCAAACTTTGCTTGTGCTCAATGCAAACTTTACCGCAAATGAAAACTCTGCTTGCACTCAATGCAAACACGGCTTGCTCTCAATACAAATTTTGCTTGCGCTAAATGCAAACTCTGCTTGTGCTCAGTGCAAACTCTACCGTAAACTAAATGAAAACTCTGCTTGCGCTCAATGCAAACTCTGCTCGACAACTCTGCTCGCTTCAATGTACTTTCCTTGCACTCAATGCAAACTTTGCATGTGCTCAATGCAAACTTTACCGCAAATGAAAACTCTGCTTGCACTCAATGCAAACTCGGCTTGCTCTCAATACAAATTTTGCTTGCGCTAAATGCAAACTCTGCTTGTGCTCAGTGCAAACTCTACCGTAAACTAAATGAAAACTCTGCTTGCGCTCAATGCAAACTCTGCTCGACAACTCTGCTCGCTTCAATGTACTTTCCTTGCACTCAATGGAAACTTTGCTTGTGCTCAATGCAAACTTTACCGCAAATGAAAACTCTGCTTGCACTCAATGCAAACACGGCTTGCTCTCAATACAAATTTTGCTTGCGCTAAATGCAAACTCTGCTTGTGCTCAGTGCAAACTCTACCGTAAACTAAATGAAAACTCTGCTTGCGCTCAATGCAAACTCTGCTCGACAACTCTGCTCGCTTCAATGTACTTTCCTTGCACTCAATGCAAACTTTGCTTGTGCTCAATGCAAACTTTACTGCAAATGAAAACTCTGCTTGCACTCAATGCAAACACGGCTTGCTCTCAATACAAATTTTGCTTGCGCTAAATGCAAACTCTGCTTGTGCTCAGTGCAAACTCTACCGTAAACTAAATGAAAACTCTGCTTGCGCTCAATGCAAACTCTGCTCGACAACTCTGCTCGCTTCAATGTACTTTCCTTGCACTCAATGCAAACTTTGCTTGTGCTCAATGCAAACTTTACCGCAAATGAAAACTCTGCTTGCACTCAATGCAAACACGGCTTGCTCTCAATACAAATTTTGCTTGCGCTAAATGCAAACTCTGCTTGTGCTCAGTGCAAACTCTACCGTAAACTAAATGAAAACTCTGCTTGCGCTCAATGCAAACTCTGCTCGACAACTCTGCTTGCTTCAATGTACTTTCCTTGCACTCAATGCAAACTTTGCTTGTGCTCAATGCAAACTTTACCGCAAATGAAAACTCTGCTTGCACTCAATGCAAACTCGGCTTGCTCTCAATACAAATTTTGCTTGCGCTAAATGCAAACTCTGCTTGTGCTCAGTGCAAACTCTACCGTAAACTAAATGAAAACTCTGCTTGCGCTCAATGCAAACTCTGCTCGACAACTCTGCTCGCTTCAATGTACTTTCCTTGCACTCAATGGAAACTTTGCTTGTGCTCAATGCAAACTTTACCGCAAATGAAAACTCTGCTTGCACTCAATGCAAACACGGCTTGCTCTCAATACAAATTTTGCTTGCGCCAAATGCAAACTCTGCGCGACTTAACTCTGCTTGCTTCAGTGTACTTTCCTTGCACTCAATGCAAACTTTGCTTGTGCTCAATGCAAACATTGCTTGTGCTCAATGCAAACTTTACCGTACATGAATACTCTGCTCTAACTCAATGCAAACACGGCTTGCTCTAAATGCAAATTTTGCTTGCGCTCAATGAAAACTCTCCTTGTGCTCAACTGAAGCTTTGGTTGAGCTCAATACAAACTATTGCGTTCAATGAAAATTTTCCGAGATTCACCACTTATCACTGTAGTCATAACCCATCTGGCGTAGCAAGCCCTGTCACGGGCTGACCTCAAGAGTTCACATTAAACCGCCCTGTCCTTCTCTCTTGCTTGCGCTTAATGTAAACTTAGCTTGACAAAGCGCACTGTGCGACTTTATATTTTTATTGGTCATCTATGAATTGAAAAGATGGCGCTGCTTGCATTTGGCGCTCCAAAAGCATTCGTGCAGCTCGTCACGGCGGGTGGCGTGACCAACAATATGCGTCTCAGTTCGCCTTGTCGGCGTAAGATTGTTCTCTAAACTTTTGTTTTTACTTCTCGGTTTGACACGGTACGTAACATGTGGGCAACTCTTCTCAAAAGGGATACCGTTCATTTTATTGGGTCTATGCATGCGGTAGCCATTGAGGCCGGCGATCAACGAGTACATACACATCCGCACAACGCCTTTGTATACAGAGGCAGCGGCCAACACGGTAAGGAGTCACTGCTCAGTCAACAAAATCCTTATAAAGTGAACACCGTGTATCTACACTCTTAATCTGGTTCCATATAGGTTCCAGTTAAAAAGGGTGATCCATATATTTTATGTGGATCCGAACGAAAGAATAAGTGGAACGAGGCACATAGGTGGATCTTATCTGGAACCGTCAGCTTGTTTTCTTTATGTTCGTGGTTTTTATCTGGAACCGAAGAAATGTGGTCATGCGATGTCGGCGGTTCCGGTTACTGTTCCACTTATGTCCCAGTAAACGGTTGGGGAGAGTGCGTTTGTATATTTTTTGCTCGTTTCTTGTTCCACATAACTCGTGCACGGCAGCGAAGTATGCACTCTTTCATGCATCAACTGGAACAATGAACCGCATATATATTAGGTGCTTCTTGACCCAAGATGCACGTGCGCATTTAATATACACGCGCACACCGCACATAAAATTTAATGAACTTCGCCGACATCTATGAAACTACCTTGCAGCAGTTAACTTCCATAATACGGCTAAGCTGTAGTTTTAGTGATGTTCTTTGACAGAAAACGAAATCCCACTTTTTTGTCAACGCCGTACAAAGCATTAAAAATGTCGAGAGGAGGATATCTTAGGCAAAAGAAGAAATTGCAGGAACCCATTTCCAGGTGTTCTGCGGCACCCAAACCGCTTTCGTGAACATCGTATTTTTCTAATTTGAGGCGTCAAGTACAAAATCACCAGTGACTTCAATTTGAGAAAGACTAAACGTCTTCCCTTTCCCCATATGCCGTTCGGACAAAGCCATAGCTGCTATAGCGCTGAAGAATTCGTGGTGCTTTTGTGAACATCTTCATTACGAAATACTTGTTGAGGCCATGACATTTTATGCATTTGGTTTACAAAGCGTCGCAGAAACGGCAGTTTTTGTTCAACACTCAGTCATCATCTCGCTGTGGTGTAGTACGCGCTCAATGGCACTTAGTCCACGTTACTTATGTTGTGATGGGGTACATACATGATAACCGACTGCGTCACATTTTACACCACATACATCATGCTACGCATGCAATTATATGCTTAGAAGTTAGTTTTTGTATTTTGTCTCGTCCCGGCTAGTAATTTTCACAAGCAAAAACGAAAGCCTCTTTGCAGGAGGAGAATGACACAAAACCCGGAGAACTAAATCTACCCCGTGGTATCTGCCTTACATTCTATATATTTATACTGAAATGGCATTCTTATTTCAAATTATGCATTGCAGTATCGCGAAAATTCGCAGTGTTACCCTAATTTTGTTACTTGCTGTAGTAATTCAAGTTCACCGAATGACCTGCCTTCTCCTGCTGGTCCCCCCGTTGCCATTTTCTTGCACTATTGGTGTTCATGAAGAAAAACTGCTGGAAAATGGGCAGATCTATTATTACTCGCTAATTAGCGAGTATTCACACTGGATTCACTATGCGGAAGTAGTTTTCTATAACGTGGGTATCAAAGAGCGTCGCAGTATATATTATTGGTATTGGAAAGACTTGTCAAGAGAACGCAGTCAATAAAGAAGCGTCGTTTTGTTTTCACTGCACAGAAAGAAATAACGCTATCATCAAAGTTTATGCACACATACCGCACGCGCTCACGGACCGCGGAGAGAAACAACTTTAGCCCAACTAACGTGTTAAATAGGCTAATATCTGAGCTCTTTGTTCCAGCCTCAGAGCAGCGTAGATGTCCGCTTAGAGGCCTACTCAGGCCTACTCCCATTTTCCGAAGCAAATATAAGCGATCAAGGGTGCCGAGCTTGTGATCTTTTCCGCGGACTGGTCACTGGCCACGGCGTGCATCGCCAAAGGCACGGAGGAAGAAAAAGTTGGCCGAAACGATTACGAAACGACCGCCACTTCAGTGCGGCATGCCGTGCGCATGCGTTGACAGCATGGAGGAAAGAATACAAGGAAGCGCCGCTTGCGTTGATGCATGGTATAGTGGGACGGCAACGGGTACAACGACGATGAGGGAAAAACGGGACTGCGTGAACACTTTTAACGACAGCAGCGCCCCTACATCTCAACGTTTACGGAAGCTAGTTTTTGTTCATCCGCATGCAGCGCCACCAGTGGCCTTCTATAGCGGTTTTCTCGATTGCTCGCGTTATGCGCCTGATGTACTAAATAAACTGTCGGTCAGACTGGCGGGAACTGTTACCAGTTTGGTTGTGGCGCGAGACTGCGGATTTCTTCATGTCCTCGGGCTGTATTTACTGTTCGACGAAGTGAAGTTTTGCCGGGAGACGCAAAAAAGGTCAGTGCTGCTTATTTATGTTCTGGTAACGGTTGTTGTTCTTTGACTTGTTCATCACTGAGTCCGATAAACGTGCCGCTCCGCTGCCTGTTCGATGCGAGAAACGTTTGCGGCCGTTATTCACTAAGCTTGTGTGTTTGTGGGTCGGAGTCGGCTGGACATTTCTGACTGCGTACGTTAGCTAGTGCTATTTAGAAAGTGGCTGGTGCGCGCATTTCTCGAGTGTGCATGTCGCCTTATGGTGTGGTGTTGCTTAGTTGTATATTGACGGTTGCTGTAGCTGTCAGCGGTACTGAATCTTCTCGGGTTAGTCGCACGCTATTGTCTCACGCGCGCACACTGCACAACATGTTTGTCGGAGCGTCTGTCTTTAGACTTATCGGTATTTTTAAACTTCCGTGTTAATTGCGTTGTGTTGGTCTTCTGAGAGCCATAAATTTACTGTGCTAATCACGCTATTCCGCCTAATGTTGACGTGCGTTCAAGGCGTTGGCGGCAGCACTGCTTACGTTTATCTGTGCTGTGTGTGTAGTTGTTCCTTGTTTCTTCCAATCCCTTCGATGAATTCAGATGGTCTATTTACACTAGTCAACGTTAGTTGGCTCCCTGACGTGTAGTGAAATGCAAGGAAAAGTGGTTGTCTGAGCAGTAGCGTAGGAACAAAACGTTCCTTTTGTGGAGGGGAAGGCAGGTGGAAACACGCAGAAAGTTTTAACGTCACAAAGTAAGTTTAAAAATAATCCATTCCTGCCATTTTATGCTATCAATGTCAGTGGCAGCTCGAGAGTTGGAATAATTTTCAAAACGCTCGGGTGCAAAGTTGTTGCATCATGATGTGCACCAAACATTAATCCATTTCTGTTCTCCTTTGAACGTAGAAATTATACGGCAAAAGCAGATTGCTACATTCTGGATTCATACTCTATGACCTGTTCAAAAAGAGTATATGGCTGACTGTGGAGACATTTGGCCCTCCACTGATAGGTTGTGACAAATGTTTTTGTTCCTCTGCAAAAAAAAAATGAAACCAAATTATTTTCTTTCTTTACATGCTCCTGCAAAGTCATGGCTGTGGCATTCACTGGCTGGAGACATCTTTGGCATGCTGAAGGGTCATCGGGGAGAGTGTGGCGGATTATGAATGCCCTGTGGAGCTCATAAGCCACAAAAGAGTACTTTTTGAGTTGTGCATATTGTGCAGATATTCACCAGTTCGCATAGACCAAGGACATGTGAGCTTAAAGTATGTTCAAATATTTTCATATCTCAAATTGTTTATCAAGGATAGATTACCAGTGCTTCCGCTGTAAAAAAGACATTCTACTTTCGTGGAACGAATCAGACATTGTTCAATATTTTCTCGTGCTCCCTGGGTAAAGCAAGGCATAAATGTATTCTCTGATATTTTTGTACTGTTTATTTTCTTGGCAATAGGGCGAAGATAGACCTTAAACAGTGGTACAAGGAATGCATATGGCCATTTTAATTGTATTTGGACACCTTCTTGGAAGTGTATCATCAGAAGGCAACACATTAAAGCTCTTGCACGGGATGAAATCATTGCATTCTACAAGTAAGTACGCACTGCCATTTTTGGGTCTTTCATTGCGCGTTTTTAGGCAGTTTCTTTATAACTAATGGTTTGAAACTTCTTTTCAGTGACAGCTTGGCCTGTGGCTCAAGGTGACAGTAGGAGCTTTTCGGAACACGTTAGCGAAACTTTCCTGGAAGTGCACTTTGAGACGGCCCTGGCAGAAACACCCGGGTCTTAATTTTGGTTGGGTAAGCTGGCATTTTGTTTTTGCGATACTCAATTTCTGGGTCTGTTCGTCCTTATAAAATCTCAGTGTTAAGAAGTTATCGTGAACGCCAATATTTTAGCCATTGTGTTCACATTCCGCCTATTACGGATGCTCCAACAGTGGCCAAAAAAAACACTATTTTGTATTTTAGTTTTGTAAATATTTAGCTTTTACACCTTGAGAGTTGTTGTGATTTGCCAGCACCACGGACACGCCCAACGTGGTTGCTGCTACAACAATACGGTGGCAACTGACGATTTAAATTTCCCGCTTTTAATACGCCCGTAGCACCAAAAATACTCCCAAATACAGGCGTAGCATGAGTAAAGCTTGCATTGGATTTTCACAGGTGGTTAAATAAGGGGTATTTTTTTAAAGGGAATTGTTTAGAGCACAGAAAGTGACGTCTGCAAGAAAATGTGCTATAGTTGCGATTTATAAGAAAATTGTGCAACAGCCTAGTTCAGCATTAGTCAGCTCAACTTCTGCCTCATACCACTATGAACCATGGAGGTAATACATATCGAGAGGGAAATATTTTAGGGGGAACGAACTCTACAAAAAGTTTTGCCACAGTGCGATATTTATGAATTCCTATGACTGGCCATTTATTTCTTTGTGGTAGAAACATCATTTAGCTGTAAGCTATAATAAGCCAGTTTCACTACAGCATTTTAGGGAGCACATTATACAGTACAGAGAACATTTCTTGCAGAGAGAAGATGTGTGAAATATAATGCCGAAAGGTGATTATAGTAATTATTATTTGATTAATAAACGAAACCTCTCAAGGATAAAAAACCTTATATTCAGGAGGATACCGAGGCAGCAAAGTTAGATACTTTCCAGAATCAAGGCAATTTCATTGATTGTCTGTGGTGATATTGTTTAGCGCACTTTCACCTTTAGCAGCACTCCCAGAAAAAACCCAAGAAATCACTGATTTTAAATCAATTACTGTGTTATGAAAGGGACTAAGCAACTCACTCATTTAAAGCAACCATGTAACAACATTTTCTTGTTTCCTTGAAGGTACATGAGGTGAGCAGTAAGTCTTCTCGAGGCACGGTTATTCTGAGAGAAGGGACTGGCGGCATCAATATTGCCCGCAAGAAACACATCACGGATTCGCCGCCTGCATTGTCACTTCAGGATGTGGTCATCCTCTTCTCCGCATATGTCATCTTTTTCATCGTGCAATCATGTTCATATGGTTGTGTGCCTTTGGAGAGTTCTTGGGACTTTTGCGGGGAGTTCTTGGAAATCATGAGAAGTTTGACAGTGGCCTGGTTGCATTTAAGTTGGAGTCTCTGTTGAAATAGTACTTGAAGTGTGCAGCTCTACACTACTTGGGATTTTAAATTATTGGTAGAGGTTAAAGTATCTCTTGAAAGGCATGAAGGAGGTCAGATGAAAGGCATGAAGGGGGTGAAATCAGATGAAGAGGTTTAAGTTACTTTCACATGCAAGTTTCATGTCAACTGAACATTGAAGTCGTGCCTTATTTTTCATCATTGGCACAATGCTCAGGCTGCCTTTGAATCTATAGTGGGTGTTAATGTAATTCATGGCACCGCATTGTAACGTCCTTATTATGCAAGTGTAGCTCATGATATTTTTTTCATGGCAGTGCTGCTGCTGATGCAAAAGTGACAGTGGTTATTTACGCAGATGGCTTCCGCCTTCATTGATAAATTTTAGTACCGGATATGAGCTGACACCCATGACCTAGAAGAATTGAAAATGTGCGTATTTGGCTTGAACAAGTTTTCTTCTTTGAACAAAGCTGCATATCTTGCTTGGCAGAAGCAAGGCTTTGGTCACAATTACACTGATAGCAAGACGGGAGGGTTTTTATAACACGCAACTGTGAATTTCACCTTAGGTAAAACGTTGAGGCTGGAAAAAATGCTTTCAAGTCTGCTTTGTAAAACTGGTCACCTGTATGATTCAACGCTGGCTTGTATGCTTCTTAAGGATGTCTGACTTGTTGATGATGATGATGGTGGGGTTTAACGCGCCGACGCAACGCAGGCGATGAGGCGCGCCGTAGTGGAGGGCTCCGGATTAATTTAGACCACCTGGGGATCTTTTACGTGCGCCGAAATCTCGTACACACGGGCGTTTTTGCTTTTCGCCTCCATCAGAAAAGCGGCCGCCGCGGCCGGGAATCGAACCCGCGACCATGTCTGACTTGTTCCCGCTTGAATTGATGACGTATATAATTAGTCTGCTTGTTAAATTTTAATATGTGTAACATACTTCCAGCTACCTGGTTTGCAAAATTATATAAGATTCACGCTGGCTTTTGTGAGATTTTTTGGGATGAAATATTTTAAACAACTACAAATTGTTTGGGCAAGTAACGTGCCTTAAGTCAAAGGCCTTTTCAGGACGCTCATAAAGTCTATTTTGCCTACAAATAGCTTGATGTTACACTTACGTCTGGTGTCAGGAAACTACTATCTTTAATATTCATGTTTTAATGGTGGCATACTGCCACATGTGACCTCTCGTGTCAAAATGTTTTATAGTTAATCTTGGCTCGAGCGTTGTTTTCCTAAACTCTTGCACTGCACTGTTGTAGGTTTGTGATAATACAACCATGTATGGCTTGTTTTTAGGCCTTTCCCTACAATTTAATAGCCAACTGCATTTTCCCAAACAGTTATGCGTAAACATAGTATGGCAAGCGCAATGAGTCATTCCGCCTTTGAATTACCTTGGTTTATCTGATAAGACAGCATATTTGATGCTCACTGTTGTATAATGTCTGTGTCAGTGCCGCGGTAGACGCACACGTTAATTTATTTGTGAAGCAGTTGCCCCTAATACCGTCTTTATAAACCATGTTTTTGAGTAAAGGTGAATATGTGAAAATGCCACTTGGAGCCTAGTGTTATCGTTATGGTATTTATTCCTTGTACGTTTGTCATTTCCTGTGTCATTTAAAATAGACAGCTATTCAAATCTGAAATGTATGCATACTAACACCCAATAAAGTTGTATAGTATATTGAAAAGCAGTGTATGAGTCATAATAGTTGGTTTCGTGCGTATTTTATTGCAAGTATATTGTTTCTTTTACATGCAGCTGAAAGTCAGAACAGGATTCTGCGGGTGAAGCCAAAGACTGTGTGCCGCTCTAGGTGCCTCAGACCAACTTTTATATAGAACTGTGCTCCGATAGGCAACTGTTGGGAACTGTCAGGGACCACACTGCTGCGGTGGTTTCTGCTTTCCAATTGTTGGTATCACTGCGGGTCATATATCAAGGCTGTGTTAAAATGGTGGTTGCGGTTTCCTGCTGATACCAATGCATCCGCTAGCCTGGCATATGACCTCGGTGTATACCGACAGGAAAGCAGAAATATTGGAAAAGTGGAGTCCCATAGACAGCTTCCCAATGCCTATAGGAACACAGTTTCATATAAACAGCTGGCCTGAAGGTACCTGGAACGGCGCACCGGATAAATTCCATAATCATTTTACATGGATCAATGTTCCAGTAACCTAAACTACCATTTTATTTGGAACAGTGATCCGCATACTTTTATTTGGAACACCGATCCACATAATTTAGTTGCAAAAATATGTGGGGCACTGTTCCACATAATTTTCAGGATATGTGGAACACGGTTCCAAATATATAACTGGAACTTTTTTGCAAAAAAGTTCCAGTTACTAAGTGGATCTTACGTGGAACCAGATTAAGAGTGTAAACAGAAGTTACAGGAAACATCGCATTTTAACCAATTTCCGATTCAATTTAGAAGTTACAGTGTTTGCAGCTTCCGACGGAATTAACTGAACACCTAAACGATAAGCACAACAACAAGAAGTACAACACAGCGCTTAGTTAACAAAACTTCGCCTTTTGTTTTCGATAGCCGTTCAAGAACCAGAAATGGAAACACTGATTTTGAGGGTATGCAATTTAGAGTAGAACTATTCATCCCCCTTGTAAGCTCCTATCGCTGCCATCAGCGTTGGCTTGAGAATGCAGCTATGGTTCCTGCATGCATATCGACGTTGTGCTGTATTCCGCATTCACGGTCGGAGTTATCTACCATACGCACCAAGCTGCCCTCGAAGAACCACATATTTATATGCCTGCATGCGAGACACATATCCCCCGAAGACATCGAAATCAAGGCGGACATGCATAATTCCAATACGCGCACCCATATACACGCGCACGTGAACGCAATAGCACGCGTCGACAAAACGAACAGCAGCGGCATCAGGGAGCCACCTTGGGGCACCCCCCGAATGCATGCAAGAAGAGCGCGCGCACCGTGCGCGCAATCGAGAAATCGCGAGACGGCCAGGCGGGCGAATCAGATAACGCTAACTTCCTGGCCCGTATGCATGCAGCGAACGTGCACGCGTTCGAGAGAAGACGCGAGCACACCACCGGAAAAGTCACGGGCTTTCTTTCTGCGAATTTTTTTTCGTTTTGTTTCGCGAACGCGGCGCTGCGAAAATCTCGCTCTCTCTCCGTGGGTGCACGCACACAAACGTGGAATTCGTGCACCGAACAACCCCGAACCAAACGCGAGTTAGCTGCTCCTCCTTTGAAGAAGTCGCTTGCCTGAGGCGATGCGGCGACACTACCGCAGGATCGCCGTTGTGTATTCCGGTCACGGCCGATCCACAAGTGACGCCGTGGGGAAACAGGTATATAACGATTCTTCCTTACGCGTGCGCTCGGTCGCACCCAGCGCGGCGCGTCGCTGAGAATGGGTTCATTATCGCGCGAGTTTCGGACCAACCCGCCGTCCAGCATGCAAGGTGGCCTTAAGAAGGGAACGCGCGCAGATAATGAAGCCATGTATAATGACCCGAAGATAACGGCGAAGAATTAAGTTGGGTGCTGTCCAAGCGGTTCTATCGGTGAGCGATGGAAGTGCCTACATACATAAAAGCGTCGTTAATTCCGAGTGTATACGACGGATTACGAGAACCATTCGTAAAAAGCCGCGGGTTGTTGCCGAAACATCTGTGGACTGTATACGGAATTGGCTGTTGGAATTCTGGGAGCTACAACCCCTGATTTTTTTAAACGAAACTAATTCGGATAGTTGGACACTGCACGGGCAAAAAAAAAGGGGGGGGGGGGAGAGGGAATGGTTTAGGAAATGAGCATTCATGAGTCAAATATGCGCACCGCTACACGCACCAAACGTGATCGATAGGGTTCACGCTGAAATCTGTGCCTCCATGAAAGAGTTCCAGGTGAGCTGGCTTTTTCCGCGCTACATTAGAGATCTATGGATGGTCATTTCCACAGATTATGCACGCATTATCTACCCATGCAAAAAACTGGCAATTAATGGAGATAAAAAGAATGTTACCTTCAAGCATGTGCGTACGAACTGCGTGGGACTAATAAATACGAATACACTTCCCGACACGTATACCTCAAGCCGAATGCTCGAAATCTCCGATCAAGAGAGCCAGAAAGACGTGCAACACAAACCCAAACACCGCATGCTCCAGAGCCCAGCGTTACTCAGCATTACACCCTAAAACCAAATAGATGCAAACAATACTCCAGGCTATAGGAGATCGTCGATGTTGCGTCGATAAAACCACCAAGTCCTGCCGCCGAACGCGGATGCACATACGCGCGGCGCCCTGCCAAGTTCACCCCCACCATTCGCGGTTGACCAACCGAATCAGCCGACGAAAAGAAAATAAAGAGAACAACGGGTATCTATGTATCCGCGCTGAAACTAGGCATGTGCACGCATGCCTTCCCGCCCGGCGGAGGATAGACTGCGCCCACCGGACCCACGGTCCGCTCTCCAGGCGTCGTTCACGGTTGGTCGGGTTTCGGCGCAGCCGCTTGCATATAGCGTTCGTCGCCAGCGGCCCCGGCGGTTCCTTATAGAAGGCCGACCGTGTCGCGATGCCTATCAGACGCTCTCTTGCGGTGCGCTACGCCCGTTCGACTGCGGCGAAGTCTCGAGCTAGGCCGCCGCCGCCGCTGAGAAAGTGGGGCCGTGGAAGCGGAGGCATCAGAGAGCCCCGCCAGCCGCGGAAGCTTATCGCCGAGGTCGTCGTGGGTACGTGCGTCCCATGCACGATACGCGGCTCGCCGGATGAGCTCACGAAGGCGCGCGCGCGCGCGCTAGGCTGCCGCCGGAGCGGAACGTGCAGGGCCCGACGACACCGCCGTCGTGGCCGATGACACCGGGAAATGCGCCGTGCAGGAGTGTAGAGTTCGATGTCTTAACACTCCGACGCCCTCCCGGTACGACGGTATACAACGTGGAGCGACTTTCCGTGTGGACGCAAACAATTTGTCGTTGGGGGAAGCCGATTTCGGGAAGCTTGAAAAGCCGTTCCTTTGTTCTTTGCGGCGATCCTGCACAGGAGATATCCCGCAACGCAGGACTCGTCGGCCGCGTTTCAGAGGAAGTTCGGAGCTTCAAACGATCCCCACTACTGTACTATTCCTTCATATACCGAATGCGAATTGAAATTTCATTCCAGTAGCCAATTTAATGGGAAAGTAAGCAAACATCCGCTCTCGGGGTTTTCGGTCTCTACACGCATCCACACTTCTTTCTTAATGACGTTGATTGTTTTTTGTTTTTTGTTTTTTCGAACCAGCACTGGGCGTTGCTGCGTGGGTAGAAGATCATTCCTGGAGCGTCCAGGCCATGTAAGTTAGTTATCCAATCACGAGCTAGGAATTCGCAGCGACCCCCAGGGCGCCGTATATAAGGAGCGCAGACCACTTGTGCGGAGGAACAGCAGCGGAGACAGAGAACGGCCTTGCGGCACACCGCGGCGAAAAGCGTGGTCGTACACGTCGGGTCGACAGTGGTCAAGGGCTGTACGTCGTTGCCTGCAAACGGCCATTGGCAGCAGCAGCAACGAGCTTACACGAAGCCCGTCCCGAGGGGCGCAGGAACCGGTTCGACCGCGGCTGCTGGCTCGAGTGTACAAACACTCGGCACGACGGCTGTGAGGGGCCCAACTGGCTCTCAGGCGTCCTCACGGACACACCCACGAGACAATGCCAGTCGACCAGGCAACCCCCCAATCATCAAGTACCCCTCACGTGACTCGATCACCCCCTAGCTCCCTGCAGAGCTGTCAGTGGCGGGACGACGAAACCACGTGAAAGCCTGGGTCTCGGTTAAATACAATTGGAGAGAATCGGGATGTTTAAAGTGAGAGTTGCTGGTAACAAAATAAGCGACCGCGACAAAGCTTCAATCACGGTTATATTTCACCTGAGACAAGGGGGTTAGGTTTCACTTTGGGTTGCTGATAATCAAATAAGCGACAGTCGGATTCAAAATCAGATGTGAGCGTCGCAACTTACAAACTCGTCCGTGTGAATGTATTTCCTCGCATTATAACTAGATTAGGTAGCTATATATTCGGCCTTTTTCCATATTGCGTCTCTTCTCATTCATACGAGACATCTCAAATCTAATAGTGGCCAGCGTAGCCACGCCAAGGGCTCAAGAAGTTGAAATGTATGGATAACCTCCCGCGGCAATTACTGACCCGCATGTGGAACTGAAATGCTCGCGGAGGGGCAATCATTCAAGGGAAACAGAATTCTTTTCTAGCTTCCACAACGCGCATCTGGAGCAATCCGTAAACTGCTGCCCCCTTTTTTTATTAGTTTCAGGGGCATACGCAAGCAGTATTTAAGGATTAATCAGTTCTACCGGTCATTATGGCGTATTCGCAGGTAAAATTGTGCTATTCATTGTCAAAACAAACCAATGAGATCCAGCTTTGTTGCACAGCTCCAGAAATGGGGGAAAAAAAAGAGAAGTTAACGACACATTTCATTTCTTGTGTCGCAGATTTGATCTTTGATCTCAGGGACTCTCAGATTTGATCTCTCAGATTTCAACTCGGGGACTTAAGGTGCCGATGCTACACTCGGGCTATAAGGCGCACCGTAGGCTGCGGATTAATTTAAAACACCCGGGGATCTTTAACATGCGCCGAAATAGCAAATATGGTCTTCCTCACAAGTTCGTGATTACTTTATCATCGCTGTACAGACGGGCGGAAATATTGAAAGCTTCGAATTTTGCTGTTTCTGTTTGCGTGTGCTCATTTAGCTATAAAGAAGTACAACTGCTCTCCGAAACACAAAACACGAGCGTCTGCAGTCACGCACACTGAGCTTGGACGGCATACCGGTCAAACAAACACCCCGGTTAACTGGAACCAAAGGACCCCCCTTTTCAGTTTACTCTGTATACTTTCTTTGTTTCCCGTCCAACCTAAAGTACACTACCGCCAGCAACGCACCCCCCATGCGGGATTGCACATTCGGCAAGGTTGCAGAAACTCGGGTTCGGAGCCAGGAAACTTCGCTAGTCAGTTGCGACGGAGGGAAAACAAAACCTAGAAGAACGAGTGCCAAAAGGAAGGAAATGAAAAGCAGCGGGCTAAGCGCGCCGCCCGGCGGCACCCCCAGCTCCGACGGTTGCACAAGACGACCACAAAACGCGGCCAAGGCGGAAGGAGCGACGGCGCGACACTGCATGCGACCGTTGTACAGGAGATGCCGCGTGCGACACTGCAGGGTGCGATCGGACTGCGCCTGGTTGGACGGGGAAGTCGCCGGTCGACTGGGAAAGCGAAACAGCAAGAAAAAAAAAAAAAAGGGAGTTTTTCGGCGTGCCGTTGTGGCCGCTCTATTTCTTTTTCTCCCGTGTTCTAGCGACTTTCCCCTCTCCTTTCTTTCCTCGTACCGCGTGAAGTTGCGCAGGGAGTTGTACCCTATGCAAACCGCAGGGCACTTGCAAACATTTCCGTCGGAGTAGAACATGTACGACTACGCTCAACTTGCGGGAACGCAGAAAAGACAGGTTTGTTCACTACAACAGTTTCCACGGGCGAACGCGTGTTCGCCGGGGGCGACGCAAAAAACGGTAACTAACCTACCACAGAGACATCACCTCTCTTTATCTCTGCCACCGAACAACGTTATCAAAAACGCAACTCTTCATTTCATAATCGGAATCCGCGTCGGACACCATTTTTTTCCAGTTTTTATAAAACTCAGAACAGGTATTAAACATCGAACGACAACAGTCTTCGTGTTGTGAACGAATGCACAACGGACGTGCGACTGCCCGTTAAAAAATAAGGCAGCCAGCTGCCGTATCTACGAAGGGCGATCGGGTGTAAGCCAAGCCAGCAGCGGCTGCGAGAGAACACCCTCGGTTGATAAGCGGGACCCCCGCCGTCGGCTCCCCGGTTTGACGGCGACCCCTGCGGCCGTTACGCCGCGAATCTAACCGGGGGCCCGGCAAACCACATCATCCGCAGGGGCATCAACAACAACGGGTAAAAAAGTTTCTCCGCCACGGGTGCAGCAGCCGATCCCTTTCCCCGAAAAAGGCTCTTCGAGGTCACGTCAGGTCCAGAAACCGGAACGCACCCACGGCTTGACTGTCCCTGTCGGCAACCAATTTGTTCGCCGTCACGCCAGGGGAGCGGGCAGCGACGGAACGGGGCCGCGGTCTCTGCCCGGTCTCACCCCCCCCCCTCAACCCCCCACACCGAAGGACCCCGAGCCCGTCCGTGGTGTTCAACCAACGGGAGTCCCCGGTAGGCGGAACCGTGGAAGCCCCGCCTTTCGCCCGCTGCTCCGCGCTCACTTTAGCCTGCGGGTCTGACTGTTGCTGGCTGCCGCGAGAAGGAAGCATCCTTCTCTCTCTCCCACAACACACGCGATTCTCCTCACTCTCTTCACACGAAACGCGAGGGCACCGAAAAACAGCGGGTCTGCGGCGGCCGATCGAAAATTGCAACCTCCAGGGCTCTCCTTTCTCGAATCAGGAGAGACGGACGACGTATTCCCGTGAAAAAATAGCGGAGTCCCGAAGTGTCGAGTATCCGAATATATTCAGCCTGAAACATCCGAGCAACGTCCGAAACGCGCGAGTCCGTTGCAACACGTTCCGTTTCCAACGATACGCGGAGAAATGAGAAAAGCGTCGCACGGACGACGACTCACTTGGGCAGCCGGACGAGCTGTACCAGACTTCTTCGATCATCTGCGAATCCCAGTCGTCGCGGTACTTCTCCAGCCGTATCGGCGGGTGCGCTGCGGAAAAAAAGGGGGCAGGCCCCGGGCCCGCGGAGGGCGAGCGCGGCACACAATTAGGCATCCGTCAAAGCCGCCGTAATCGGCTTTGGCCGCTCCCCCTCTCCCCCTTCTTCGATAGAGCGGCCCGCGCGCGCCGCTAATCCAGCTTACCGGGATAGCCCGGGTGCAGCAGATCGACGCCCGGAGAGGTGTGCAGTCCGATGCCGTTCATCGAGTAGGCCGCCGCGGGACCCTTGAGGTGGTGGTAGGCCGCCGCCATGGCGCCGCCGGACGCCTGGCAGCCGCCGAAAGGCCCCGCTCCCGCCGCCGCCGGTTGAAACGCCAGCTTGCTCGGTCGCACGCAGCCTGCGCAACGCCGAGCCGCGCACTGGAAGCCTCCGCAGACGCCGCCGCGCGACGCTCCGCCCAGGGGACGGCGGAACCTGGTCACGCCCACTCCGCGCTCCGCTCCCGCGGCGCCCGTTGGGTAAGCCACGCCCAGCGAGCACGGCGCCGCTTCGTTCGGTTTTGAATTGCTTCACAGGAGCGGCGCCGCCGAGGGGCGGAGCGCGCGTTTGAGAGAAGCCCCGCCCGGCCGGTTTATCGCGCGCAGCGCCGCCGGTGGCCGCTCCGCGCGCTTTGCTCGCGACCGGCGAACGCGCGCGCCGTCGCCGCTGCCGGAAAAAAGGCGCTTGTTTGGGGATCAATGGAAACGGGCACGAGAGAGGATCAGACGGGAATTATCTCCTTAAAGGGAATTTGATCCCCTTTTTTTGGTTGCGGCGAAAGGATAATAAGGCGCTCAATTGGATTACAACGCCATGGCCGCCAAAAGCTAATCAGGTGGTGGGATGAACGGTGCTCGCGAGCGCTTACGGCGAGGAAAAAGTGACCGCGCGACGCCGTCGCACGGAAAGGAAGAATTGACAAAGGAAAAATGAAGCGTAGACGGAAGAAAGGCGACACACTTCCGTCAAAAGCGTCGCACGTGTGGCGCTGAAAATTCGCGTCGCCGTCGCGTAGCCGCCGCCGAGAAAAAGGCCACACTTGTTAGGGATTTCGACGGCCCTCCGAAAAGGAGATTTGCGCCGGGCAAAGCTATTCAACGCGTGACCCGCTGTAAAGCACTTTGTGCGCTGTTGTCGAAGGGCACCGCACTCCCTCGGAGGTTCGCACGGATTTCGACGTAATGCGTAGACGTAGCTGTCTACGGAAAGAACCACTCCTGTAATCTGCCTCTTCTGAATCGGTCATGAATGAACACAGTCTGCTGTGTGTTCGATTGAGCTGGAGCTCGGGAAACGTGAAGGTAAACGTAGTAATTCGGTAATTAGACAAAAAAAAACGCATTTTTTGAGTTATTTGTTTGTTTATTGTGTAAGGTTTTGTTTGACTGACCTCGGGTAATGTGTTCAAATCTTCTACCAGCGTTACTGCGGAATTTCCGTCACGTTAGAACAGTCATGTATTTATTAAATTTAAAAACGGAACAAATTTAATGTAAAAATATGGGTACTATGCATGTTTGGCAATTGTGCGCAAGACCAACTACTGCGATGCGTAAAAAATACATTCTTATAAGGTTCACCTGCTTCGTTTAGCATACGTTTTCGGTGATATCCTATATGTAAACTATGCTCCGTATATATGAAGGAAGGCAGGGTCTTCTTCCGTCATGAGGTGTTTAGAAATTTCACTTAGATGCGCGGTTTAGTGTGTTCCATGTAGTAAAAATTCCTTTGTGTTCTCTTGTATATTACGAAGTTTGACATGTATAACATTGCATTACCTATTATTCTATTTGTCTTTTTTTTTTGTTCCCTCGTCGAGTCCACACTAAATATACTACTTATTTTGTATTTGCTATATTGGCAATGTTTTTTCATAAATTATATTACTACTCTGCAATACATAAAGCTCTATATGCCACTTTATAATATGATTTTAGCTACTTTCACTGTGTTTTATTCTTCTATGTTATAATTAACCGAGGGTCCCGGTGCAGTCTCGAATATGGGACCCTCATCTGTATAATTCTGCTTTGTTACCTTCATCTTTTTGTAAGATTGAATAAACTTCTTCTCCTTCTCTTCTTCTATGGGACCGCTGAGTCACTATTCTGAGCCCGTTGGCATGGCACTATTGATTTTACAGTTGTAACTCCGATAAATGTTACTGACGCCCCAATGAGTATAGTAATCCTGCGATTAAGCTTCAGCCCAGTTCAGAGAGAGAGAGAGAGAGAGAGAGAGAGAGAGAGAGAGAGAGAGAGAGAGAGAGAGAGAGAGAGACTCTTTGTTACAGAGAAAGCAGAGAGGTTTGCCATCATGAATTCGCCGACATGCTACTCTGCGGGGAAGGGGGGAGAAGGAAACAAAGGAAGTATATGAGAGAAGAAGAGGAGTCAAAAAGAAAAGAATAAACATTAAAAATGAATAGAGTCCTGTTTAAGGGCGCTGAGTAAAAACTTGAGTGTACACGCTATAGGCAGATGGCTGCAATGTTAACGCTAAGCATCAAGCTTAGTGTTAATGGTCCAGGTTGGAGACATTCAATTCTTTGCTATGAACGGGCCCTTGATTCAGCATAAGCAGAGCACTCTAGTAATATATGTTCGACGGTTTCGGGTGAGCCACAGTTGCCACAGTATGGATTGGAAGTCTGGCCTATATATACGATAAATGAACGAGTTAATTTGTAAACGCTTTAAGGCGCAGTCGATTGTATATAGTGTCTCCAGTCGGCGAGGTAGTCGCCTCGTTCTCATGTTAGTAAAGTTCACCCCCCTGACCGACCATGAAGTCAGCAATGAAATTCTATGAACATGAAAAAGAAATACGCAAATTTATGAATCAAGCAATCAAACTCTGGGAACGTGGCTGTCACACGCCGAATTCGCTTCCTTGGCAGCATGGACTGGTCATCAGAGCACGTCGTGGCGAAGCCGAACAACGGGATTGATTGATTGATTGATTTATTTATTTATTTATTATGGGGTTTAACGCACCCACGCAACGCAAGCGACGAGGCGCGCCGTAGTGGAGGGCTCCGGATTAGTTTTGACCATCTGGGGATCTTTAACGTGCGCCGACATCTAGAGCACACGGGCGTTTTCGCTTTTCGTCTCCATCAGAAAAACGGCCGCCACGCGGGAATCGAACACGCGTCCTCGTGCTCAGCGAACCGCCGGATGGCCTTAGAGTGCAATATACCAAGTAAGGTCCGCAAAAAAACCCGTTATATTATATATTCGCAATAAAAAATGACGCCGTTCGCTTCAGGTAGCCAGTATGAAACCAATGCTAACATGAGTACGTCAATCGATTCTCGATATCTCCGAGTCACCGCGAAAAAAAAAAAAAAAACATCGCAAAATGCAGAAAACAAAAACAAATTAACCGAGACCAAAATATGTTTTCCTATAAACTACCGAGATAACACAACTGTTTGAATTAAGTAGCAATATCGAACTGACTGCGGTGAAATTAAGAAAGTCGACATGCTTTTTATCGGTGGAGGGGGGGGGGGGCGGTGATTGCAGGCACTGTAAAGTTAACTTCTCCGCACTATTTGAGTGTGGCTGTACTCGATGTGCCTTTACTGCAGCTGACTCGTGCTCAGCACTTAGCACTCGGCAATAAATTTCACCGACGGGTTTCCAGGTTCGAACAATATCTTCCCTTAGAAGAACGAGTTGTGCGGTGGAACTACCAATTTGAAGCGAAGCTTGCATATCTAGGGTTGCATTCGTGCACTTTTCATGGCCTACGAGCAAAAAAATTCACGAGTCTTTGATGCGCGAGGCGTTGGAAAACGGACGTCCCGGTTAGTGCGCCAGCACCCAGTCACCATCGAAATCGCGCGCTGTTCAGAACATTGATTTGGACCCAAAGCCTATACGTCTGATCACATGCATCTCGAGTAGATCAGTTAATTAGGCCCAATTTTCAAGATCTGAAAATAACTTAAATCTCAAGCTAATTAGTTGCACTCCTTGGATGTACATTACGAGTAGATTAGTTATCAATAGACATAATTTTTAAGATCAGTAGACTCTCGGGTAGATAATAAAGGCTTCTAGAAGGTTTTCCGCTGTGCGACTCGCGTCGGCTACGGTTACGTTTCGGCGTTCCAAGCGCTTGCGTGTGTAGGCTACGTTCCTATTCACGGACAGCTTGGTGAACAGCTTTCGAAGCATTCTAATCAGACGTCTAAAGGAATAAGAAATGGAACGGCGCAGCGGTCCCGAACGAAACACCAACGCAGACGACAGCCTCGTAGCAGGCATGTTAAGAAACGCAAGCCACAGGTTTCGTAAATAATATTACCGTTGTTATTACAAACATTACGTGATTTAAAAACAAAAAAAAAACATCTTTACTGTTAGTAAATTATACTAAATATTCCAAAAGAAGAATGTTAGTTTGTAACAACATAATTACGTAAAAAGGTGGCGCTAGTTTGGACATACAGGAAGGTAGCCTGCATCGTTGCTGACTTTGATGCCTTCTCCTCGAAGCAGTCTTCGTTGACTGCCTCGTTCCAATTAGAACAGGGCTTAGCATGGCGGACTGTCCGCGAAGAAGGCAACAAAGCCGTCTAAAGGAGAAATTGGAACGCACCCCTATAGTATACTCCGGCTTTTCGAGGCAGCGGTCCCGTAGTCAAGACAAGTCAAGACAAGACATTTCGCTTCTCTTCTGTCGTCGTAATGAGGACGCAGCGCACAATCAGGACTCAAAGTTTCGCTCGTCATCCGCCTTCACAGATTGAAACGGCTCATTAATTATTTTAAAGCGAAGCTTTCTAATCCTCATTGATGGCGTTCGATGTCGCCACATAGCGCGCTGCAGGAAAGCGAACTTTGGGTTAACTGGTTAACCCAGTCTAAAATCACAACAGGAACACCGCAGAAACCTAACAACAATTCCTGTCGTATACGACAAAAAAACTCTGTTGTGATAAGAGAAGTCCTTTTGTTAGGACAAAGCCATCTGTTGTTACGAAACGTATTTCTCTCGTAACGACAAAGTCAGTTTTCACAACGACAACCATTTCTATAGTCACAACAGAACTGTCATTTATACGCTACGTCTTCACAATGGGTATTAACATTCAAACCTTGTGCAACTGGTGATGGAACGCAAGGATCACGACAAGACATGAATTCGGCACGACGAAACATCCGAACCAGGAAAGGAATATGATACCCGACAGAACATGAGAATCACGACACGACGAGAATACGACAAGACAATACGACACGCGAAAATACTACAGAAATTTTCCCTGTCGTCATTTTCGAATGGGTTTCACAAAACGACGACGACAATGACGATGACGATGACGATGCTGCTGCTGCTGCTGCTGATGATGGTGATGATGATGATAACCGAAGGCACATCAAGCGCCTCAAGAAAAAAACGCTTTCCGTGGTCGCAATTGAGGATATGGGTCATGAAGCCGGCGGCTATCCTACTGCGCCTTTCTGACACGGCCGAAGCAGCTTGGATTTTGGGCTTTTAATCAGGCTAAGGAATTTGATTTAGATTTTTTTTTTTTTTGGCCTACCGTCTCGATCGTGAGCGGCCGAAATCATCGAAAGGAGACAAAAAGCCGACTTTGGCGGAAGATTAGGATGAAGTAATGCCGCCAATTTCGGAACGTATGCGCGGTACATAAAAATCGCGGGCCATCTCCACTAACGTGACACCTGGGAAAGGGCGAAGCATGCAGTGTATAAGTGTGTTTTTGGCGCCTTGGCGTTTTCGCCAACGGAGATGAAACCGTTGGGGGGTACAGGTATACAGCTTTGCTCTAAAATTCTCTCGTCTTTGAAGCACGAAGCTCTCCAGCGCGAGGCGTATACACGCGTGTCCCGGTTTTTTTTTTAATGAGCGTTACGTTCTAGCGCGAGGCGTAAACGAGTGTCCCGGTGTTTTAGTACCGTGACTACATGAGACGACGATCACGGCGACGACAGGAGACGCCAACAGCTTCAGCCCATAAAGGGCTTCGCCTCTACAATGTGACGAGGAGGATGGGGATCGGGCGTTCAAGTTCGTTGCGTGATTCTTTCGCTTACGTAGTATTTCTTGAACTCCGCATGAGCGCCTATAAATGCAAACAAATAAACAAACAAGAAAGGTTCAGAAGAGCTTCACGTAAAATTTAATATTCCGCAGTTGGTTCTGACTGTTCCACGCCTTTCCGGCTGTTCCAGACAAAACAACGAGTGTTAGATTTGGGCGTTAAAATGGGTGCAAAACCTTTCGGCAAACAACCTCAGGACGTTTTCTTTTCTTTTTCTGTCTTCTCAATCAGTCCGCCAACCTCAATGATACTGTCGGACCACGCATGGTGTTGTCAAAACCCGTTTATCTGGAGTGGCGTCGGCAAGCCACTGCCATTTTGGGTGAAATACAAGTTCACACGAGTTTTATAGCGCGTCGTGGGATAGTAAAAAAGTGTAATCTTATTCTGAAGACGTGATTTTAGGAGCTAAAAAACTCGCCCGCAAAAAATAACAACAATAATTTGACGGCCTCTATAAAGCTGGCTTCCCGCGCTGCTTACACCTTCAAGAGGGCGAAGCTTTAGTCATTTCAGGGCAGGTAGTGCACAAAAAAAAAAAAAAAAAAACTGAAATAAAGTACATGCATTCCAGGTCGCCATGGTGCAATAAGAAGTATACATCAAGCATCCATGCATTTTTAGTAAAGAAACGCTGCAGATATCACTTATGTATTGATGTTTTGCCTCAGATATGCGTAATGCTCTGTGTTTGCTCAACAATGTTGACAAGTATGAACATTACCGCCAGACTTGGGTGTTTAGAAATGGCTGTGGCTATATAAACGCATCGTTCAACATCTGCCTTAACTTTGGCCGGGCGGCTGAACAGACAGACAGACAGACAGACAGACAGACAGACAGACAGACAGACAGACAGACAGACAGACAGACAGACAGACAGACATTTCGGCGTTTAAGTCGCCCGAAAACGACTATCGCGTTAAAAAAAAGTTTTCGCTGTAAGAAGTTAAGGAACGTGCCAGGCTGAGGGTAAAGCTATGCGGGGAAGCCAACACTTTTCTTTTTTTTGCGCGACGTGCGGTGCTGACGACAGCCGTTGTTGCAGAAAACTTATGACGTACAAACTGTAAAGCGAAGCTGACTTCACTATTCTGTGGTTAATTTAGTCTCTACTCTGTGACATTCGCGAGCTCGGAGACAGTAACTTAATTTAGCTGATGAACTGCTCCAAATAAGAAAAAGTGCGCTGTCTTAGCTTTACGGGAAGGAGCTGAATACGAAGCATCCCATTGAACCATAAACCAATGACGGCAATATATCCATTGGCGGATCTAGGGACCAGAGGGGGGGTCCGGATGTCCTGATTCCTCCCTTAATTTTTGAATTTAAACCTCCGAGAAGATGACCACTCAGGTCGCAGAAAAAGGTGAATTGATAACTTGTTGTATTCCTTGTGTTTTTGCTTTCCCGAAATTTAAGTGAATAAATAAGGCTCCTCCTCCTCCTGCTCATCATAATCATCATCATCATCACTGATAGGACCTGACCCCCCTCTCAGAAAAATCCTGGATCCGCCCCTGAATATATCATGGTTTTTCTGCACTTATTTGCCATCAGTGCATCATCATCGTAGTTCGGAGTCTCTTCTCGGGTTTGGGCCTCAGATGAAAGGGCCTTCTCGCCTTCAACCACGCCTTCTTACTCGAGTCCCTCAATATATATAATGTATTTACTTATTGACATACCCTAGGGCCAAGAAGGCCATTACATAGGGGATTACATTAGATTACATTACATTAAATACAGTGCAAATACACGCCATGCGCTGTTGTCCCAGCGCAGATTCTATATTTTTTTGCTCAGATCGCAAGCTGGGCCTCGAAATTCGCCAAATCCACGCATTCGGTTACGCCAGAGTCCGAAAAGCATTGAAGGAATCTGATGACGCGGATTAGTCGTTCTAAAGCGTTGTGGTAAAGGCCGCCTGCGACAGATATGACGGAGTGTTCGTTTTGTGTTGAAAAATCACTTTGGCAAATAAACACGTACCAGGACAAAAAAAAAAAATCCCATTTTGTGGGTTTTACGCGCCGATGCACGACATTTGGGCTACCCAGACACGCCGCAGCAGGTGGCGCTGGATTAATTTCACGCAGGGTCTAGAGTGCCGTCCGACGGCCCTCTAGCTGATCGTTGCAGGCATGGCTAGTGTGCCGTCCAACGAAATTCGAATATTTAACAGTAGGCTAGCCCCGGCCAAAGAGTCTGTCGTTGCAATGTAGAGGATCCGTCTTAGCTTATGGATCCCCGAGTCGGTGGTTCGACAACGGCTCTTAACTCGGTTTTTTTTTTCATTATTTATTTTAAGTGTAATTTTTGTGCCTTAGGTTAGTTTTGGTGTTTTAAGTGATTTCTTTGTGTGCGTTAGGTTAGCTTATGTTATGTTTAGGTTAGGTTGACTAGCTTTATGTTATCTAGAGCGATGTACTGCCAGGCGCAGCAATTTTGTCATAAAACGCCGGTGGACGTCTATATAGCGGAGTGCTTATAAAACCGTCGGACGGCACTCTAGACACAGCCTTAATTTAAACTGCCCGGGAATCCTTAACGTGTGCCTAAATCTCCTCACATAGGCGTTATTTCCTTTCGCCTCCATCAGAAAAGCGGCCACCGCGGCCGACGCGTACGTGGACGATCTTCAGAACTATGCGAGGAATCTGATGCACTGTACACGATTAAGTTTAATATCGGTTAGCTGGCGACGTTTCTAAACGCAGAGGCTCTAAATAAGGAAACATGAAAACACATGCCAGTTACAAACCTGGAGGGCTGCGACGTTGGGTCTCTAAGAAGGAGGGGTATAATAAGATTTGCGTTAACCGGGTTTTTCAATTAATGAAGCCAGAGTCCGGTAAAAATGACTTCGCTCCTATCACATTTTCTGTTATGCGTTTGAGACAACTCGGGGGCTTCTTCTGCAGTTGTATTTCCTCCACGATTTTCAGCGATGTACAGGTACTTAATGGACGCGCTAACTGTATAGACATTAATATTCCTTCGTCCTGGGAGGTTGTGGATGTGCGCTAGAACGTGCCTCACTTGTTTTTCTGTGTATGTGCGTTTGTAATATTTCCCTTCTGCCTTTATCGTTACAGTCCCGCAACCACGCGTGCAAGGGAAGCGAACAATTCTCCACATGACAAACTAGGGCAGGCTTAAATAAAATTTCCGAATTCAGAAAGTTGGGGTGGAAAGCCTCTCGTATGCCAAATCGTGCTAAGCCGCATTTAAGGTTTAAAAGTGGATACAGTATTAATTCGAATCAGCCAACAAAATAAGCACCTTGCCGAAATCCCGCGCACGTTTTGTTCACACTAGCTGGTTAAAGGGGACTCACCTGATCACATCCTTATGGGACTTAGTTATTCATGGCTCACGCGTTTCAACGCATCGCGTACCGATACAAAAAAGTTTTAACATATACATGAAAGTGTTCCTAACGGGCCATAGTTTGCTCCTTTTAGAAATGTATCATTTCTTTGCTGAAATAAAAATTAAACGAGAAACACATTTTTGTTTATCTAGCTGGCGCTAGCTCTCTAACAAGCGAGAGATTTGTTTCTTTATTTCAGTACAGAAGGGATATATTTCTAAATTAAGTAAATCATAGGCCGTTTGGAGCATTTTCATGGATCTGCAAAATTTTCCTGCTGGTGCACGATGGTTTTACGGGCGAAGACCCTTAGGGGCTGGGGCTGTTGGCGTCTCCTGTCGTCGTCGTCGTCGTCGTAATCGTCGTTCGTCTCATGTAGTAACGGTACTAAAACGCCAGGGAACTCGTTTACGCCTCGCGCTAGAACGTAACGCGTACTACTACAAAAACACCGGGACACTCGTTTACGACTCGCGCTAGAGAGCTTCGTGCTTCAAAGACACGAGACTTTTACTGCAAAGCTGTATATCTCTACACCACAACAGTTTCATCCCCGTTGGCAAAAACGCCAAGGCGCCAAGAATACACTTATACACTGCATGCATCGCCCGTCACCAGATTTCACGTTAGTGGAGATGGTGCGGGATTTTTTAAGCACGGGTGGGTTAAGTAGTAGCAAGTCTCATAGGAAAGTTGACAGGTGAGTCCCCCTTAAACGAGTTGAATTGCTAAGGATTACTAGAGTAATTTTTCACTGTTTCCAACCACCGCAGGTACATAAGCGCTCTTACAAACTCTGCCACTGTAACATCCAATACATTGAATCGCGGCTTATTTAGGCCTAGCGGGGAGGCGGCTGCCAGTTGGTAGATTACGCGGGATTATCCTCACACAGGGCCGCTCGGCGGCTTAGGCGGATAAGTTTTAACAGGATTTTACTGCACTTGTGCGCGCGCTTCGGGGTCAGTCACACGCCGACGATGAAAAAAAAAAGTTCGAATTTGGCGCCCAACGCATTCGCCGCGCGCGTGAGCTTCCAGCTGAAAGCCACGCACCTTGACGCCTGCAACTGTGTACTGTGTGTTTAAAGCAGAACAATGCGAGTTTGGCTATTCGCGTGCTAGAGTGCGTGAAGCCCTTTTTTTCCTGCCTCGTCATTTTCATCATAATCCGCCCTACCATCGTTATCATCGTCATCATCATCATCCCGCCGATGATTTTTTGTACTATTATTGAAATGCAAAGCTCCGCTTCTATACGTTAAGGCTGAATGTAGGTGCAACAACGTACCAGTTGAAGACGATAATAACATCCGCCAGAAGCTCACGGCCGTTTCACCAGTTCCCATTTGGCTGCGAAGTCAACAATACCCCTCGAAGGAGAACTAAGCGGAATTTCATGGGACATTGATGCTTTCGCATTCACAACCAGGAAGTACCTGGGTGTCTTCGGACATCATTTTTTTTTTAAAGTCGTCTGTCAGGCTCCTGTTGATTTATCCTGAGCGTGCGATGAAAGACGATGCAATACATTTAAAGCCCTCGGTTACCGCGTTTCGCAATTATGTACAATCGGGCCGTAAAGTCGGATTCCATTATACTAACAAGGTTGAAGCGATCATACAATCTAAGTCACGTGCGATTTGATTTGATTTGATTGTATACGGTTTAACGCGCCGTGTCCGAGTCACTTTAATTTGTATGTACAAATTGGGTTAGCAAAGCGTTAGCTGTACACTCCATCGCGAATGGGACTAGTTAATTGTGTCATTTCCAAACACATTTTCATAGGCCGTCAACGACAAGGCTTATTCTGCCGTGGTGAAATTTGCGTCTTATCATGAATTACTGCTAAGGTCTACTCCTTCAGCACGTTTTCACTTAGCCTGAAGAATTTTGTTTCAGGATGCAGTCTGTTTTGTGGCCATTGATACTTCTGCTAATTGAAAGTTTCGGGGAAGAAAATTAGTTTTATCTTGACATTTTTATGAACGTTGCTCCCCAGTGTTGTGCAGTGCACGAAACTAAACCATTCTTCAAATTTGTACGGACTCGAAATACACTTCGGCAGCTCAAATTTTAGAGCGGTCCTTAAAAAAAATAGGTTTCCGTTTTTCTTTGGGAATTGCTGGATGCACACACGCTTAAAGACACCTGCTCGAGCTCCCAAACAGAAGAACCAAACACTTTAAAAACGCGCAATTCATAACTCGAAAAAATGAACAGTAAACTTTAATTTTCAGTCTAAAAGTGTTTTCCGTATGAAATGTTCAGCCTGCAATGAACGGCAAAGAAATTGTCGGCAACTGCCGAAAAGACTTGTACACATACAAGGTTTACGATCCCCAGTCTTGTAGGCTTCGTATGTTGAGATAAGTCGAAATTCCGCTCCAAAACCTTGGCCGAAGACGAGCGCAATTTAGAGGTCACAATGAGGCCAAAACGGTAAATCCCCTTATCAATGTCGCGACTCAACTCATCCGCAAGAACTGAGAATAAATACTTTTTTTTCGCTAATATCGAACGCCTCGCTACGTTGCGCCGAGTGAAGCAGACATAACGCGGGCGAAGTTTCCAACAATGAACATCGGGTGACCTTAAATCACACCGGTGTTACTCTGTGCATAAATAATAATTCCGCAAAAAATTAAAGCACTTTTTCAGTTTCTTTAGTTTAGTTGGAAGAGAATACGTCATCGCCGTCGAAGCCCCCGTCGTCTCCTGCATGCTACCAGAGAAAGAAAAAAAAAGCAATATCCCAGCCATTTCCACAAGTCGGTGTTGCGGCTTTGTCGCCGTGCACCCAGGCAATACGGCGAAGCCCGCTTGCGGTTTCCTCTCCAGAAGAAAGCGCATTGCGGAGAAGCCGAGCTCCGAGGAGGAGGCCGGCCGCTTCTGACGCCATCTTGCGCTGGCCCCGTCAGGCCTTCCCCTCGAAAGAAGCGAGGTTTATTTCCCTCTCTCGCAAAGGCGGAGCTTGACTGCGTTCAGAAAAAAAAAAAAAAACTAAAAAAGAAAGAAAAAAAAGAAGAAGACGAATGCTATACTTAGCCGTGCACTGAGACGCCGGCACCCGCAAACGCCGCGGCGCGGCGAATTATCTACGATTCGAAGACATTCAAGGCAGCGAAGGCCATCCGCCTCCCACACGCCTATTCGAACGCCGCTGCACAAAAGAAGGCAGAAAGAATTGCGTACTACGACGTACTGGTGTCTGCGGCCAGGCAAGACTGATTGACTAACTCGTGCCTGTTGCGTTCGGCCTGTCGTGTAACGCCATACGCGGCGCGAGATGAATTATATGGGCGGCCTGGATGTATACGAGTTGCATAATTCGGCGGGCGAAACAGCGAGCGGTTGATACCCTTCTTTCAAGGCCCCGCCCACGGCTGCCCTCCTAACTCACGCCGCAGCAGTCCCCACCACCTCCTTCCAGTTCACGCTTCGTATACGTGTACGGTGCATACATCTCTCCAGACGTCGTGAAGGAAGAAAGCGGACACGCGCTACCGTCTGCTGCGTGCCTCCCCCGGCTGGCGCGGTTAACGCCTTTTCCGAGAAGCAGCGTCTCGCGTAACGACGGACCAGGCTCGGTTGAAAGCGGGCCACGTGGAGGCTTTCGTCGGATGTGTAGCCCAATATCAGAGGCCGGACGAAACGTGGCCCTCAAAAAGGCGGGAAAGTTCAAACACGGACTTAAACGAGCTACGACGGCAAAATACAAGTTTGGGTGACTAAAAAGACTGCTTCGTCAAAATAACAACCACACAGATTTCATCACGAACTTCGGACAAGTAAGCTGAATATTGCGGAAAACTCAAGATAGTGGCGAGTCACTGGCCACTTTCCGGCTGGATCTTCATGACGTCACAAAAAACTTGTTTGGATTGTAGTGGGTCCTCTAGTGTCGTTTGATGGCATCACTTGCATGCTAACCTACAGCTAACGCACTGAAAACTACACTTTTACTACTCTTGCGTTTTTGCCAACATCGCAGAGCAAAATCTGGAAGCTTTTTAACAGTTGTAACTTTTTCTTTCGGTTGAAAAAGGCGTCTTTCGTGGCTGGACAGGAGTTGGGCTGGTTACCAAAGATCAGCTCTTTCAAATTAAGCAAGGTTGTATTAGGGGTGAAGCCCTAGAGGTGGGGCGGTTGGCGTCTCCTGCCGTCGTCGTAATCGTCATCTCATGTAGACACGTACTAAAACACGGGGAAACTAGTTTACGCCTCGCGCTAGAACCTAACACGTACTAAAAAAAAAACACCGGGACACTCGTTTACGTTTCGCGCTGGAGCGCTTCGTAAGCCCGGGTTCAGACTGTTGTCTCAACTGTCGTAATATCTTTAAATAATGACGTCATTTGTCGTCTCGGCCAACCGAACTGCGTGAAAAGCCGTTTTTTTTTACGTCCATAGCGCACGATATGGCTGTTACGTTGGTAGTCTGAGCATAGCATAACACACTAAAAAAACACCGGGACACTCGTTTACTCCTCGCACTAGAAAGCTTCGCGCTTCAAAGACAAGAGACTTTTACAGCAAAGCTGTATACCTCTACCCCCCAGCGGTTTCATCTCCATTAGCAACAACGCCAAGGCGCCAAGAATTCACCTATACACTGCATATATATGCTTCGCCCCTCCCCAGGTTTCGCGTTAGTGGAGATGGACCAGGATTTTTTGATTTCATGACCCCTCCAACGTGCCTGACAAACATTTGGCATATAGAAGGCATAAGCTGCGGACTAATGGGTTACCCGGTACTATATACTGAACACAAGTATGTGAACACGTGAACAGACAGTGAACACGGTTATATAGCGAACTCATTAAAAGCTCTTCGGGGAACACAATTCTCCGGGCGTGTATTGCCTTTAGCAGAACATAACCATCTTCATCTTTAAATTTTCGCGTGCGCTCACGCGTATACGATGTGGGCCGCCCGTCGGAAAAATACCGGTCCCGCAAAGCCGCGATGACAGACCTTAATTGCGTCAGAATTCGATGGCTTGTTGATCAACGGCTACCCACGCATAGCCTTCGAAGCTCGAAATGCCGATGACCTGGTCCACGATTACTCTTACGAGGCTATTCTGGACAAGCCTGATGATCGATGCTAGGTCCGACACAGACCTGCTTGATATCTTGCGATATACGTGGGAATTGGGTGTGAATATTTTTGTTATTACCAGTAATTTTCTTTCGCACTATTACGCTTAATTTGTGGACGATGAAGAAATGTTGTAATGTAAGTGCGAACTGCCAGTTCACACCGACATGCAACAAGAGTAATAGAAAATATGTTCATTGCCATTTATGCTATTTGTTGAAGACAATAGCCTTTCTTGGGATACTTAAACGCAGCACATTTGGTATGTCTGTATGTCTGTCTGTCTATCTGTGAATCGATTCAGCCACCCGGCCAAAGTGAAACAATACCTGCGCAATAGTCTTTTATACTCACCGTCAAATGTAAACGTCTATATACGTCCGGTGTCAGTGTTCATACTTGTCAACATTGTTGAACAAGAACAAGACATCACGCAAATATACGGCAGAAAACCAATACATAAGTGATATTTGCAGTGTTTCATGGATGCTTGGGTTTTGCGATAGCAAATGAAATACTGCATTAACGGCAGAAAAGCGTCGCCTCCTGTTGCCCGCGCTACAGCTCCTGGTGGCATTTAAAAAATCTAACGGCAACAGCAAAGAAAGGTTCCATTAGATAGAATCCACGTTCCGCTTGGAACGCTCGTGGAGTAGGGCAACATGATTCTATAAACTTTGTAGTAGGGTGCCTCGATTCACGCGTGTATCTGCCGTACGGCAGCGCTGGCATCGAGGCACCCGACTTGGAGCACTGGAACGCGGTAAATTTAAATTGACTTGAGCAAACCTCTAGCGTGTTATCTTGGGAGGAACGAGATGGGGGAGGAACAACATGAGAGGTGAGCGGTAAAGAGAACGGAGGCATTTACTTGCCAGGCGCGCCAGTCGACTATCGGTTTTCGTCGACATCTGCAACGAGAGGAGCAGATACGCGGCCTTTTTTTTTTTACTATTTTGTATAGTGTTTCATGAGTTCACTACAAAATGTCGCATTATGGTGAGAAGACTTCTTCGCGTCGAAAAGACCAGCCAACTGGCACTTCTGAACATTCTATAGAATGTTCAGAAGTGCCAGTCGGCTGGTCTCACAGTCTGTAGACTGTAACCTTGTGCAATGGGATCACTAAAATCTTAGTTTTCAAATACCCACACAGTGCTGTTCGAGATTATTTCGTCATTTTTCATTACATTCCATAACTTTCTATATTATTCGCTTTATCATCTGCGCCTACCATAACATTTATTGTTCATAACATCACTTTGTGATACGTATACCGAGATCGCACAAATCGTCACAGCAACGTTGTTTTTGTTCCCAGTAGAGTTTGACTGAGAGACACTGGTACATTTCCGTTGTAACCTTTGTCTCTATGAGTCTGTGACGATTTCAGCTTAACTATGGCTGGTTTTAATAGATTCCACAGCCAATATGGGCCAGTCTGAGCGCTAAGCTGCCTGAAACTGCAGCTCTTTGTGGCTGACACATCCTTTGGAATGAAAGGAAAAAAGATTGGCGCAGCTTGCAGTATAGTGGTGCAAGGCTGGAGAAACGGCAGAGCTGGTGGCCCCTCTCTCTTCGCCAGAGACCCGACTGTGACGGTACCTCACATGGATTTCCGAACTTGCCGCTGAAGGTTCTCCATGATTGGCAGGTCCGGATCGTTTTGTCAGCAAGCTTTCACATCTACCCCAGAGTGGACCGCGTCAGCACGCGCTAGAACCCGCGGCAATCAGCGAACTCGGCGCCTGTGCTACCTACTCCAGGCACGAACGTACGTGAACTGGCGAGGACAGAACGCGAGATATATCACGCCACGGACGCTGGGCAGGGTGTTCTCGAAGGTCCAGCTGACCGACGCCACTCGCTCCTTACGAGGCGCATGCTCACCTGCGCTCGGTATTTTTGTTGTTATTTTTATGAGCTCCTCACGTGGCGCAAACGCAAGCCTGGACCACACCTGGCGGTCCTCACGAGGCGCACGCTCACCTGCACTCGGTATTTTTGTTATTTTTGCGAGCTCCTTACGTGGCGCGAACGCAAGCCTGGACCACGCCGGGCGCTCGAGGCGCACGTTCACCTGCGCTCGGTATTTTTGTTGTTATTTTTGCGAGCTCTTCACGTGGCGCAAGCGCAAGCCTGGACCACGCCGGGCGCTCCTCACGAGGCGCGCGCTCACCTGCGCCCGGCTGGGCTAGGTTTTCAGGTAACGCTCCACGGCGGAGCTAAAAGCTTAAACAGCTCTGCTGTTAAAAGTTTCGATTTGATTTCGTTTAAAAAAGGTGATCACCCATAGTGCACCGTATACCCGACTGAGTCGCATCTTATGAATAGGGTGTGGCGCAAGCGCGGGTGAAAGTTATTGCATTATCAACATATAGTAAATGCTCGTTATAAACGGATCATTTTATGCGAACTCTTGTTTATTTGAAGTTTTTCACTGTCCCCTTTGAAAAGAGTCTCTTCTTTTATCGAAGTACCCCTTACAACGAAGGCAGTTTCTTGTCGCACGGCATTAGACGATAGCGTGGGTTTACTGCATAGGCGAATTCGTTTCGACCATTTAACCTTCCTGGACTCTTGTAACTACAGGGTATCGCGTTTATTTGGTGCATTTAAGCAGAATTATCACTCGCATTGTTTCAGGGCGTCACACATTTTTATCTGATCATCTCTCATCATAAGGGCAGGGGAACGAACCCGGCTACTGGATCGATTTACTTCCACGACGGCTGTGGGGACAGCACCATGCGGATCATTACTCTGTGAGCTATGTATTTTGTCGGATGATAATAAATAGGTGGCGAAAGATTTTTTTCCTGGCGTATAGAGGTTTATCGTACGGTTTTTTTTCGCAAATAGGCGTCAACAAGACCCCCCACGACAAAGAGTATACCCAAATATATCCCCACTAAATATATGACAACCCAACACTAAGCTACTTCTTTAAACAATGCTAAAAAAATTCGGGGAAGCTTGAACTCACGCGCAAGACTTGAATGGCGAAGCTGTTGTCGGTGATCATTGACGGACACAAAGTTGAGTTTCAGTATCGTTGTGGTGCCGTGGTTGACGTCGGCGGCATGGCATTTCAATGACTTTAAGTTGAGCAAAGCCAAAGTGAGCTCGTCGTCTTGGTCGCCATTTTCGTACACACTCTTCCTCGGCCGAGCGAACTATCCGCGGCCTGACCATGTGGAGTCAAGTCGCGGCCCGTCTACGGCACACAGCGCATGCGCACGACGACACGAGGACGAATGAACGGTGGGCGTATGCTATGACGTGTCTTTCTCGTTCCGAGCAACTATTGCCACGATACGGCGACCGCTGGATTTCTTTTGTGGCCAATGTTGGCCCAATCTCCCTAAGTGGTATGATTGGCTTGATGAACGTGCTCTTGAGGCACGCGTGCACGATCGCTCGGCATTTTCTTGGTATTTTTAACTACGGACACCATACACAACTATTTTCTCAGCAGCTTCGCTGTTAGAATATAGATAAACGGTGGCTGCGTAAACCACTGCCTTTTATGGTGGTTTACGCGGCCAGGGAGGCGTTATACGGGAGAAGGTATATGCGTAACTACTTCCTGATAAAAATATTAAGTTCTTAATTCCTGATTCAGGGCACAAGTTTATGTTAGAAGTTGGAGATCGGGAATAGTTAAAGCTCGCTTAATTTGTGAATAGAGCAAATTTGAGTTGTCAGGGATATTTGTCCCTCAAATACATTAGCGTTCTAGTTCAAATTAGACAGCCAGTCCCTAAAGTAACGTTTGACCTACGGGACGCATGCATATATAGACTTTGCTCAAGAGGCCGGTCTTTGCTTGCGTTATTGTTAACAAGGTGTGCAGTGTATCCTCCCTGGCGTGCCTTGACGTTCCTGTAGGCTAACTGTTTGTAACGAACATTTACTAGCCGTTATTGTGCTTTTTTACAAGAGCATGGAAAATTTTTCCCTTTAACGGCAGACGGACGGACGGGCGAGTTGGCGAATAGACGTAAAGTCTTGTTTCACAAGAGGCTATGTTTAGGGTCGTCCGATGACTGATCAGAAAGCTGCACGTAAAGCGTGCTTCACTGCAGGTTGCTACATTTTGAGGAAAAGCCATCTTCACGAGACAAGAGAGGATGTAGTGCATGGTTTAAACTACACGAGAGCTTTAGGGGCGAAGCCCCTTAGGGGCTGGGATGTTGGCGTCTCCTTTCGTCGTCGTAATCGTCGTCTCATGTAGTCAAGGTACTGAAACACTGGGAAAGTCGTTTAAACCTCGCGCTAGTACGTAACGCCTACTAAAAAAAAAACACCGGGACACCTGTTTATGCCTCGCGCTGGAGCGCTTCGTGCTTTAAAGACGCGAGTCTTCTACAGCAAAGCTGTATACCTGTACCCCCCAACGGTTTCATCTCCGTGGGCATAAACGCCAAGGCACCAAGAATACTCTTATACACTGCATGCTTCGCCCCTCCCCAGGTTTCACTTTAGTGGAGATGGCCCGGGATTTTTTATAACAGCAATATAACGCAGAAAACTCGTCGGGGGTGTGGCTCGTATGCAAAACACTGCGATGACACGTACGGCCCAAATGCTGAATGGACCAACGGGATTTGCGAAAACGCTATATGCAAAGAAGAAGGAAGTTCTGTAAGAGCATTTCAACTAAAAACATCACGCTTACGGGACGGGCTGGTCAGTGGTTGTGGAAGTAAGGAGGTTACGGTAGTCGTTCCCTACTGTTGCTGGAAGGTAAAGCAGATCACGCTTTTGGCAACGACGCCTATTTCGGTCTTTCCGTATACGTCATACCGGAATTTTCCAGCAAAGGTTCCGCCACTAAAAGTCATCTCGTGTAAAAGCAGATACGGGATATGAAGCATCAAAGCTACGCCAAAGCGCCCGGTTTTATATGGGTCGCCGTTGTGGAGGGCCACGAAATTATTTCATGACGCCTGAGGCATAGCCAGAAATTTTGCTGGGCGGGAGGACTGAGGTTGCAGCTCGACCTCCTCCATATGATTTTTCAAGGTAATAAAAATATGTATACTAAATGCATAACTATCAACTGACAATATGCATCACTATTCACTGAAACTTTTCGCAGGAAATTTTAACTATTAGCTGAAAATACGTGACCATTAACTGTGACAATTAAAGGAAATAAAATATTTCATAGAAAATTTATTCCCATGTTCCGAGAAGTGTGGCAGAATTGCTATTACTGCTTAGAGTTTTGTGTTTCCTCTACATAAGAAGAAATATCACTTAACGGAGTAAGCAAATGTAGAACAAATATCAACGTATATGTTTACAAACATGAAAGCAAAAAATTATGTAAAGAACAAATTCATCTAAAACTAACAAAACATGGAGTCGGCATTACAAACGTGAAAAGCAAACAAGCAGCGTGTCGGCGGACGTCTTATTTTAATGTCGCTTTGTCATCCAAGATTTTTTTTTTGCACACATGCGACGGTCAGGGACATATCTTAACTCCCCTGTATTTTATGCCAATATATTGCGTAGGAGCACCTTGTCAACCTTCGCGTACTGCGGGTAAGTGCAAGAGAATTGAGTCACAAAAAACGTTGAATGTACTTTTGGGGTGAAAAAAAAACAGAAGATAATATCTTGACAATGGCAACAATAATGCCACTGGCAACAAAGTGTCCATTTATACAGACAGCCCGTTCCACATGGTTTGAATTTACCTGTGAAGTCGCTGCTGCAGCGCCGCTCGCGCGGCAAAACGACCTGTTTTTTTTAGCTGTAGCTTTCTATACAAAGCCGTTACACAGGTATACCTGTTTAACGGCGACAAAGCAGAAATTCGCCAGTAAAGTCGCACCATGTAGAGGGGAAAGGGGGGGGGGGGGGTTGGAGGCGAAGTCCGAAGTTGTTAGCGCACTGGTTTCCGGCAGTGCATCTGGTCATGGAGGTACTGCAACAGCCAGGCCTGCGGTTTCCCCGCAAATCTCCCTTAGTTTGTTCTGAGCCACGACTCTCAGTCGCGTCGCGGAGTGCGAGCTCGCAGAACACCCCCGTGGATGAAAGACTTCCGTAAGAGTTCGGCATGCCTGGAGGGAAACGGGTTACCAAGGGAGACCAGGTGCATGCGCTTTCTGGGCAGGATTCTGGGGGATCTAGACAAAATCTTGGGCTCAGGTGGTTGCCTTGGCCGCTGTGCATGGCAGCGCGACAAAATTTAGATACGGGGAGACAAGGACCCATAGCCCCCCCTTTCCCCCTAGCTACGCCCCTGGTGTACAGTGATGTCGCCTTCGTTGGAATTTTATTTTATTTGCACACCTGTACATGTTATCCGCATGAGTGACAACAGGCGGACTACCCGAGCGACCAAATGGCTGCTGAGAGATGAGACTAGAAGATAGGAGACCTAAAAAAACTGGGCCATCTTTACTAACGTGAAACGTGGAGAGCAGCGAAGCACGCAGTGTATAAGTGTATGACACGGTTTCGATGTATGATGTGGTTTCAAAGTTATGATGGAGTATATAATTCGGTTTCAATGCAGAGCGTTGGGCGTCTTATAGGCCTTGGCCCATTGGCGTTTTTGCCAAAGGGAGATGAAGCCGTTGGGGGGTAGAGGTACAGCTTTGCTGTAAAAGTCTCGTGTCTCACGCGCGAAGCGTTCTAGCGCGAGGCGTTGGACAACGAGTGTTCTGGTGTGTTATTTTAGTACGCGTTTTAGCCCACGGAGATGAAACGTCTGCAGTGCGGATTCGGCGTCTGTGTTTCCCACATCGGGCGCGAACGCACGTGAACTGGCGAGGAGGACAGCCCGCGAGAAATCACGCCACGAACGCTGGACAGAGTGTTCTCGAAGGTCGAGACGGTTGACGCCGGGGACTCCTCGCGAGGCGCGCGCTCACGTGCACTCGGTATTTTTTCTTGGTATTTTTGTAGCGTAAGCTACACTGGCCGAGGTTAAGCAGTTTCGCGTGTGCCGTGAAGGGCCGTTCTGCGCAAGCGCGAGGGGCATTGGATTGGACTGGATTGGCTTGGATTGAATTGGATTAAATTGGATTGTGTTGGATTGTGTTGCGTCATAGTCGCGGCAGACGCACTGGCGCCGGCGAGTGCCCAGGTGTGCGCCTCAATTACGCAGTAGCCAAGTCTGACGCTGCACCGGAGCCGCTTGATAGCCGTTTCACGTGGCTCGTGAAGAGCCGTGCTGAGCATGCGCGAGGAGCAGTGACTGGACTGGATTGCTGAACCTTAGCTCACACTATCCTGGCCTAGCAGGTCTAAGCCACTACTAATTTTTTTCTGGTGACGCCGGATGGCGGAACCAAAAGCCTGAACAGCGCTGCTGGTAAAACTAGAACAGATGTACGAAACTGCGGCCTAACCGGCCTAACCCAATACAGTTAGATTCATGCCGGGCGGGAGATTCCTGTGGCAATGCCTTTACACCGGTGCTCTCATGCGCTATCGGTTCTAACCAAAATTGTGGGCGTCTATCGGGTCGCACCAACAAAGAATCGCCCACACCCGCCCGAGAGCCAGTGTAACATGCTCTGTAGCTCTCAATCTAATGTAGGTAGGTATCTTGGAAAAATTCTGCTGAAATCGATCGCTAAGACGACTCTACTATTACGCCTAGTTTTATTTAGTTGTAACAATCATTTGGTTCACAGCGGAATTATAAACATTACGCGCATAATACACTCACGTCTAACGGGCGGAATATGGTAACAGAAAACGGCTGTCATTATTGTGTTCCGAGTCAAAAATGACGTCAAGAAAAATTTGTGTAGTTTGTCGTATTTTCGCGTGTCGTACTGTCGTCTTGTCGTATTCTTGTCGTGTCGTCTGATGTTCTGTTGTGTGTCGTATTCCTGTCCTGATTTTGATGTTACGTCGTGCCGAATCCCTGTCTTGTCGTGATCCCGATGTTCCATCAGTTTTTTCACAGGGTTTGAATGTTATTGCCCATTGGGAAGAGTAGCGTAAATGGCAGTTCTGTTGTGACTACAGAAATGTTTGTCGTTGAGAAAATTGACTTTGTCGTTACGACAGAGTTATGTATCGTAACAACAGATGGCTTTGTCGAAACAACAGGACTTCTATCTCCACAACAAAGTTCTTTGTCGTACGACAGGAATTCTTGTTAGCTTTTTGCGGTATTCCTGTCGTCATTTTAGACTGGATTAGTTCACATAGAAATTGTAAACGTTGCATGCAGAACTTGATTCATTGTAGGGTTTAACGTGCCGACGCAACGCAGGCGATGATGCGCGCCGTATTGGAGAGCTCCGGATTAATGCATGCAGAACTCACCGCAGCTCTTAATACACAGTCGTCTACGGGGGGAATACGGTTACGGCAAACAGCTGTAATTATTGTTTTATCAAAACTATCCCGAAACAAATTAAACAAGAATTCGTTCCAAAAATGTTTTTTTTTTAATTTTCCCGTAATCGAAATGGCCGTTGCCTATCGCAAATAATGTCCTCATAGCACTTAAAGCTACTCACAATATCAAACGACATTTGTGAGGCAGCCGTACATTTCTTTCAAACATAACTGGCCGTGATAAAGTAAACCATCTCCCGTCCATGTCCCGACCGTCACGTGAAGACGTACGCAACACGGCTGCACCCCCGTCGTGTTCCCTCTGTACATCGTCCGCATATGCCGACGATCCGAAGGCAGCAGATGCCGACGAGTGAGCCTCGCGGCGCCCCAATCTGCCCCACCCAAAGATGCGGCGCTCGTCGACCGACCTGTCTCCCCGAGTCGTCGTCTTGTCCTCGCACGCGAGCGTCGTCGCCCGCTGTGCGATGCCCCGCAAGCGTTTGCCAAGACGGGTGTATCACGCCGGGAGCTCGATCGACGACACTTGTGCTCCGCTTGTTATTATTACTTCTGCTCACATACGACGCCCTAGATCTGCTGGACACACGTCGCGTTTTCTCGCCGTCTGTCGTTCGCACTGAACAGCAATGTACAGTCATGGACAAATTAAACGCGAACACGAAAGAAAAATTCCCGGGCCATCTCCACAAACGTGAAACCTGGGAAGGGGCGAAGTATGCAGTGTATGAGTGTATTCTTGGCGCCTTAACGTTTTTGTCAAATGAGATGAAACCGCTTGGGGTAGAGGCATACAGCTTTGCTGCAAAAGTCCCTTGTCTTTGAAGCACGAAGCTCTCTAGCGCGAGGCGTAAACGAGTGTCCCGGTGTGTTCTTTTAGTACGCGTTACGTTCTAGCGCGGGGCGTAAACGAGTGTCCCGGTGTTTTAGCACCGTGACTACATTAGACGATTACGACGACAACAGGAGACGCCAAAAGCCCCAGCCCCTACGGTGATTCACCCCTTATACGAACTAGAACCGACAAATAGCCCGATTTCTTTCCGTGTAAGTCAAAATTACGCGTGGCTTAGTTACAAAAACAATGCTCGGAAATGTGGTTTCTCAAGTATTACAATGGCGAGCCCTTAGTGGACCTCCACGAACAGTTTTTTTTAATTCTGCGTGTTTTGGTTCATATTTTCGTGTTCGCATTTTATTTGTCCGTGACTGTATACACGCCAAGGGTGCTGTCTCGATACGAGAATGTGACGATCACATGATAATCACGTGACGATCACGTGTGAGATTACTCGCTAACACTATCGTCGTCGCAACAAGCCATCGGAAAGGTTCAACTTCGGCGAAGTACAGCGTTAGGCAGGACCGGCGAGTGGTGCTGACATCAGAAGCCTGATGGTGGGGCATCTAGAATAGGGCCTGTGTGGCACGCCGGTATAAGTTGCTCGAGACCACTTGCAACTTTAGTTTTTTACACCAAGTGGCACGTTCGTCTGAATACTTCACGACCCCGCCTTTGTGGTCGGTATGTAGAGAGAAAATTAAAGCCCCTTTCTTCAACGAAAGGTGTTCAACGCAGAGCTCTCATATGCATTTTGAGCCAAAGCCAATGTGCAGAATCCAAGCTGCTTCGACAGTGTCGGAATGACATAGTCGGATAGACGTCGGATAGACGTCGAATAGACGTCGAATAGACGTTGGAAACCTTCCAGACGAATAGACGAATGAAACCCTCCCAGGTTCCATTCCGACCACGCGAAGCGTTCTTTTTTTTCTTGAGGCACTTCATGTGCCTTTGTATACAAACGAACTGCGTAAGTTGGCTTTCCTGCAGTGCGTTTTGGGCGTAACAATTTGAATTTTGGAGTCTGACTTTGGAATTTGACTTCGAAGACATTGCCTTTCGACGAGAGAAAGCTTCACCCTTCTTTCCCTTCCACCGCGATCATCATCGTCGTCAGAGAAAGTTGGCTTTCCTGCAGTGCGCTTTGGGACAACGTCGCCATCAGTGAGGCATACAAAGCTTCGCTTTAAAAATATCAAGCGCCCCATCCATCGTTACTCCCATGCCCGTGAAGAATACATGACAGGGAAGTGTCTCTTTTGAGCAGAAGCGTTGTGATTCCGCTCTTCAACGGCAGGGGAGCAATGGTGTTAGTGAGGGGTGGGTTCGCCGTTACTGCCTTTCACTGTGTGCTCATTTGGTTGGTAAGATTCTGAGAGTTAGGCAGGGACGGGGAGCGGTACGTGCTTTCACAGCTAGACTCTGATTTGAGTGAACGTGAATGCTAACCATTTTTTCGGTGCGCATTGACACTCGCGCTAACATCGATGCAAACCAGTTTGATGCGCACCAATATCAATGCGCAATAAAGATCGATGCGCACTAATGGTAACAACGAAAGCCTTTTAGGGGCGAAGACTCTTAATTAAAGGCTCGGGCTCTCGGCGCCTCCTGTCGTCGTCGTCATTTCATGTAGTCGGGGTACTAAAAACACCTGGACACTTGTTTTCCAACGCCTCGCGCCAGAACGTTTCATCTCCGTGGGCAAAAACCGCGTACTAAACACACCGGGACACTCATTTTCCAACGCCTCGCGCTAGAACGCTTCGTGCTTCCTTTAATTATGACCAGTATATAAGTATGACCAGTAGGTTAAATCAAAACAGTATGCTTACCACGCTTGCATGTCGCAGAGCAGCGAAACGTCGCTGCTGAACGATTTTAAGCAATCACTAAAATGAATATTGTTCTCTCTTTCATTTTTTTCCCAGGTAATGCACCCATGGCTCCTGGTAAACAAGTCGCAGTCTGGAAGTTTGACGTTTTTTAAATCGATGTTCCATCCATGTACCCACTGTACCATTCAATTTATGCATCCATTGTACCATTCTCGAGGAATAAATATACGAACACAGATGCCAGCTTTTGTAGCATCTTTTATTTGATAGTGTCCCCTGTACGTGGCACTCACACAATTCATTCCCCAATTTTGTATTTAATGATAAGAAGAAAAAAACTGATGCCTGATCAATTTTGACAGCCTAATACTATTTTATATTAACAGAAGTGTACAACTGCCGAAATAACATCTGAAGCCGTCATTATGACGACTCCTTAGTAGTATAGTATGACAACAAAAACGTCAAAATGACGACTAAATGTATAATGAAAAGACTGGGGCTGTCATTTTGACGACTTCTTGTATATCAGGTTGACAGGTGGTCGTCAAAATGACAGTGAAAGTCTTTTTGACGACTTTCTTGTATATCAGGTTGACAAGTGAGTCGTCAAATTGAAGGCAGCACGTCATTTTGACGACTAATTTGTATTTCAGGATGACAAGTAGGCCGTCAAAATGACCAAAAACGCCGTCATTTGGTATTGACGACCACTCATCAATTTGACGGCCAAAGGCTTGGAAATAGAGCTGCCAGAACTTTTCCGTCATTTTGACCAAATTTTTTTTACAGTGCATAGCTGTATACCAAGGCGCTGAGAATGCACTTATGGACTAGATGCTTCGCCCCTCCCCAGGTTTCACGCTAGTGGAGGTAAGGAGCGGGGTTTTCTTTTTGTTGTAGCTGTATGCACGATAGCCATCCATAGGCACTGACGTCGTGGGCTGGTCGGCCAGCGGCACCCCGAAGTATACCCAATTGGTGGCTAGGATTCCTCGCCCGGTGGCATTATCGACTGCCTCAGAAGAGCGGATACGAGCTGCTCTAAAATAAAACGCCCCCTCCAACGAGTGCACAAGGGCGTCTGTCATACGTAACTACTATATAGCCGGGAACTCTGTTCACAATTGGCAAAAGCACACTGCTAAGATGACCACTTGTAAGAAAATCATGCAAACCTCCGTCGAACGACGACGATAGTTGAACGCGAAGATTTCTCATGATGGATTCCTTGGTTGGCCAATCCCACGCTGCGAGTATGTGCTACTTTGGAGGTACAGAGGGCAACACACTTGTCTATAACACAGGCTTGGTGCTGATAGCCTTATCTTGCCTCGCCCGAAAATCTTTTGAAGAAAACTATTGTGTCATTCTTAATGTTTTAACCATATATTTTTACCTCAACGTTTGTTGTGAAAAGTTTGAGTCCGCAGTTTTGAGAGGTGACTAGTTCAAGTTGAACTGAGTGTTATAGACAAGGGTGTTGCGCACTGTACGCACCACTTTTATTTAGAATACCCACAGCAACTCTCGGGTGTGCAGCTCCGTAGGCCTAACGTTTAGGCTTGGGGTGTGCACGGCGCGAATCGGCGCTACGTGCTGCTTGCTCGCTTCGACCATATCGTCGAAATGGAGCAGTCGGATAGAGAGAGGCCGGCTTCATAACGCGAGGTATTTAGTTCACTTTCCCCACGATCATTCATGATCATCGTCAGAGAAAGTTGGCTTTTCTGCGGGGCGTATTGGCGTACAACGGCATCAGTTAAAGCTTCTTTGCGCAAGGGGAGGTTTCTCAAGATACACTCAATTTTAAGTTCGGGTATCTGCAGGCTGCAGTGAGAGAGTAACTGCGCGTCGAGAGTCACGTGGAGTCAAGCGTGGCAGAATAGCGAAGCACAGGAAGTCTGTTATGGCAGAAAAGTACAGCTTGCACTGTATTCGTAACCGTGGCGGTATTGGGCATTTTTTGTGTTTATTGTTTGTTTTTACCATGTACTAGCGTTACCTAAAACAGAACCCGACGTCAGATTTCTGATAACGGACGCGGGTTCGATTCCCGGACGTGGCGGCCGCTTTTCTGATGGAGGCGAAAAGCGAAAACGCCCGTGTGTTCCAGCATTCGGCGCACGTTAAAGAACCCCGGAGTGGTCAAAATTAATCCGGAGCCCTCCACTACGGCGAGCCTCATCGCCTGTGAAGCATTGGCGCGTTAAACCCTACAATCAATCAATCAGGTTTGTGACGAAAGAAACATAGCCGAATAGATAACTATTACTTCAGCCGCATGTTCCGGTGAATTCCCGCCAGACGTGCCCACAGATGGACCTTAGTCTGCTTTAGCGACGGTGTTCGGCCTGTTTTGGCGCAGCTTCGCGTCTACTGCGCGCTGCCTTCGCACGGCTTGATTAACTTGTTCAACAGCACCTCCTGGGTAACTCGGACCCGACGGAATTAAGTAGTCGTAAGGGAAAGATAAGTTAAGGATTGGTTTGCAGGGCGGGAAAACAAAATGTAGAGACCACTTACAGACATCTGGCCGCTATACAGAAACGCCACCTTTGCGCACTACTTGTCACGAATGGGACTCCGTTTTCTAAATTGCTGAATACCAAATCGGTTGTGTTTTAACAGGTATTACAAAAGACTACTGGAGCAACTGGTTCTGATACATAGCGATTATAAAAGTTCCTCAGCTTTCTCTGAATTCTCAAACTTACGAAACTATTTAGCATAAAAATGAATCCCTAAGCTCACAAGCCCGATTTTTTCGGTGTCTGCGCTTATGTCGCGCGGTGGTGTAGCCCCGAGCTAACACACCAGGATGGCTATAGGTTCCGCTGTCTCACCCTTCGGAAGACGCTCCTTTCCGTTTTCTTTTTTCCGACGCACGGCCTGGCTACACCGGCGGCCTCCGCCGCTTGAGCCCGGCCGTGGCCGACGCTGCTGCGTTCGGGACGGCGCCTCCGCGAATCTCAGGTAACAGCTGGCAGAATCTCTTTTCACTCTTTGTAGAGCCCGTGTGAATTCAAGTGACATCGCATGTGGAATTGTGGTGGGGGTCGTTCACAGCTTTGCTTTCCAACCACCTTCACAGCGTTGATTGGAGCCATTTTTTTTTTTTTCGTGAGCGAACTGCGACGCCGACGACGTTGAGAAAACAGCGTTTAATTGAATTAACACGGCTGAAGTGTGAACGATTTGTCAAGCTACGTTGCAGAGACACCGCAATCGGTGAAGTCATAAAGGCCGACAGATTTGAAATCCAATGGAACTTATTCACGATAAATGTCATTGGAAAACCCTGTTAAAATTATTATTTAAGGATTCCTAACTATTTGCTCTGTTGTTCTTGTATTGCGTGAAACAAACTTTCCCGGCCCGACTTTCTGCCTCGCGCATCGGCCAGGGCGACGATGGCGCGGATGGCTCTAAAGGCCGACATCTTATAACACGTACACTGGCGTGCATTGAACCAAGGGTCACGTGTTGACTTCTTAAGCAACGTTGACCGGGTTCGTTACATTAGCATATCATGGTGAAGAAAGAGAGACGGCGGGAGAAGAGAGAGACCGAGATACCCAACAACAAATCAGAGCCAAATTTCTTAAGACAAAGATGGTTAAAACGTGAAGCTTTCTTTCATGTAACCTGAGTCAGAGTCAAAAAATCCCGGTCCATCTCCACTAACGTGAAACCTGGGGAGGGGCGAAGCATGCAGTGTGTAAGCGTATTCTTGGCGCCTTGGCGTTTTTGCCAACGGAGATGAAACCGTTGGGGGGTGCAGGTATACAGCTTTGCTGTAAAAGTATCTTGTCTTTGAAGCACGAAGCTCCCAAGCACGAGGCGTAAACGGGTGTCCCGGTGTTTTTTTAGTACGCGTTACGAAGCGCTCCAGCACGAGGAGTAAGCGGGTGTCCCGGTGTTTTTTAGTACACGCCTTACGTTCTAGCGCGAGGCGTAAACGAGTTTCCCGGTGTTTTAGTACCGTGACTACATGAAACGACAATTACGACGACGAAAAGAGACGTCAACAGCCCCAGCCCTAAGCGGCTTCGCCCCTCAAATCCAAGCTGCTTCGACCGTGTTGGAAAGGTGTAATCGAACAGACGTCGGATTCATAACGCGAGGGACCCAGGTTCGAATCCGACCGCGGGAAGCATTTTTTTAAGCTCTTGGTGGGCCTTCGCTTATCATCATCATCGTTTTGTGAAACCCATTGTGTAAAGTTGGCTGTCCTGCAGTGCGTTTCTGCTTTTCGACGCCATCGGCGAGGCCTAGGAAACTTCGCTTTATAAATTGTTGTTAACAGACAGGTACACACTATATGAGCAAGGCTTCCAGACTGTCACGGCCAGATGAACATTGTCGGAAGGCGTTTAGCTCTCCACACTTGCCACACCGTAATTTACGCTGACCGTAAAGCGGGTAGGCACCACGGAGACGGAAGTCATGCGAAATTTAACGGAGTAAGTGAGTCGCGTGGGACTTTCTCGACCAAATAAGTGGAAACAGAGACATTACACACCTCCAAACACGATGTTTCTTAAATCAGTAACCACGGAGATCACCAAGCGGATTGGCCCACACCAAGGAGGCTTATCAGACGAAAAATCCGCTATTCACCACGCCGAGGAATCTCAAATGTTCCACTCATCACATCGCAACAGAACGCGACACAGACCATGGTAAAAAAAAAAGCGACCGGCTAGTATTTAAGGACGATACAAAGGGGTAGGTGTAAAGAAGACAGCAAAGGAAGATTATGACATTTCTCTCTGAAGACACAAGACAAGGGGAAAGGGGGGGGGCGGGGGGGGGGGGGGGGGGGACGAGGGCGCGCTTGCATCGTGAGGGCTGCCGCGAGGACGGTTTGCTGGCTCTATTCGACTTACATGAGGGCAGTCAGACCGCAGAAAGGGAAGGGTGAGTGCACAGCTTCGAACAAAAAAGGCATCCACACTCGCACGGCCCCATATACGCCCTTCTGTGATGACCGCATCGAAAGATAACAGGCAACAAAGGACGTAAACAATCGCTCGACAATAGAGAGGTTAATACATAACACAGAATGGGTGAAGAAAAGGCTCATAGGCGTTCTTGTGTAAGGGGTGTTGTTTGACCGGCAGCACGCGTCACACCCTACAGTGTCCCGCTTGTTGCGAGAGCACAGCACCCCGCGGGCCGCACCCGTTGCTCTGGTCTCCAACTGCGCCGAGCGCGTCGTGTTGTGAGGACTCTACTCTGCGAACACTCTACCTCGCTGCCCCCTCTCCCCCTTTTCTTATCCATGCAACGGAGACGGGGCCCGCTGTGAACGAGGATACACGTCCGCGTCACTCAACGCAGGCGCATCTACATCTCTATAGCGTGCGCGCAAGGACGACGGAAGGGAACCGCAGCGTATCCTCTCGCGGGTGCCTGTATAATGCGCTCGGCGTCTGGTGGAAACCTGACGGCAGTCGATATGGCGGCTGATCCTCGACAATAACAACATCTGGGGATCTTCCACCACCAGCCGACACCTGGGCCTTGCGTGTGTGTGTATACAGAAGGGGCTTCCGGAGCAAGTTAAGCCGCTATAGCTAACTGCTGGCCGCCGATTCCTCCGGATAGATAGATGGTTTATGAGAACAGGCGGATTTTAAGCTATTTAGAAAGACGAAAAAGCAGTCAAACTTTAAGCTGATGGGATGTTGAACACCAAATGCTTTTTTTTTCTCTTTTTTTTTAGGGGGGGGGGGGAGGGGGGAGAGGTTCTTCATCAAAACACAAAATCACGGAGAGTGATCAGAAGTTTCTTAGACTCCGAAGGCAAAAGTTTGGTTGCACCTTCTGTTGACCTACTGTTGTACTTTCCGTTGCGCTTCGCCGCCGTGCCCGCCATCAGTTGACCAGCCCCAAGCCGGCTTTACTCGAAGAAGACTACTTTTTTCCAACCTTGGCTTCGGGATCACTGTTTTCGAGACCATTTTTTCCTACCTTGAATTTAAGACCATTTTTTTCCGGGACCATTTTTCCGGACCATTTTGACCTGCAACTGCCCCGTTGACAGAACCTTCCCTCGCCATTGCCACCTCACGGACGCGTTGTTATCAAGTTTGTGGTGACCCTAGTGGCCAAGATTATAGATACAAAAAACTGTAAATTTGCAGCAGAACCTATTCATACGCCTACCGCAAAGTTCAGACTTTCCTTGGAACCCCCCACTCTTTCTCCAGGGAAAGCCATGAACACGGGCAACCGGGAGGGGGGGTCGTTCATAGTTATTTCACCATGGCGACGCCAAACAACTGATCTTTCAGGGAAGTGAAGTACCAGCTCCTAATACGCTTCGGTGTGCTTTGCTGCATTATACAGTCCACGTTTTGGGAATACCGCGCGAGACTCGGAAATGTTGGGCCATCAGTCGAGACTGGATTAGGAAATATTGGAGCCCTGAGCTAACGAGCATCTAGCTATAGGCCTCCCTCTTCCCTTCCCATCCCCTCCTTTCCATGTTTTCCCTCACAGATGAGAGATACAACTCCACAGCCCCTCTCCGCCTCCCCAATTCAGCCCTGCTTTCCACCTTATGGCGATTAGCGATGCTTGCGCCAGAGCGGTGCAAAATTACGGCAGTGATAATTCCCTGTCCGTGCATGCGAATTCTCGCCGCATCTGCAGATCTAAAAAAAAATCTGGTAATTAGAATGCGTGCAATTAGTATTTATTCGACATTTGCTGCATTTGGCGCAGCGCCATGGCCGCCAGGGCATGTTGGAAACAATGGCGCTCACCTCCTTATATCATTCCTTTCTAGCGAACTGCTCCGCAAAGGTTTGGCTCACGGGGATGAGGGGACGTACCGTTAATGCAGGGTTTAAAGGCGAAACCACATGCAACGTTTTGGTCGTGTTTTGCGGCCGTCTGCGGCGCCTGGAGCCGACGCGGAACGGGCGTTGGAGAGGGCGAGCAACCACAAGAGACACGCGAAGAGCACTTCTCCGATCCAAGTTGCCAGACTTACTTTGGTAAAGGCAGCATCGTTCTGTTTAAGCCATTCCTAATAAACTGAAGAATAATCAAAACTTCAACAGACAAAACACGTTAAATTGATGTTCTATTAAATAAAGTGCTAAAGAGCCGCCAAATAAAGAGCCGCCATGTTGCGTGCGGAGGGGGACCGGAAATTGAGGATAGCAACATCCGGCGCAGACGCCGAAAACGGACCGGAAATCTCGGATGCGCAGACACCGGCGCTCCGAGCGCGCTGCTGTGTATTTGGTGGCGCGCGCTGAACGCGCGTCGCCGCGGACGGTCTCCAAACGCAACCAAAACGTCGCATGTGGTTGCGCCTTAACGCGCCGATGCAACGCAGGCGATGAGACGCGCCGTAGTGGAGGGCTCCGGATTAATTTTGACCACCTGGGGATCTTTAACGTGTGCCGAAATCTCGAACACACGGGAGTTTTTGCTTTTCGCCTCAATCAGAAAAGCGGCCGCCACGGCCGGGAATCGAACCCGCAAACTCGTGCTCAGCAGCAGAACGCCTTAGGTACTGAGCCACCGCGGCGGGTTGGAACACAGTTTCGTAAATTTACAGGAATTTTTCTTTTGGAAACTGCCTGGCTGCATTGGTGTGCGTTTAAAGGAAACCTTCCTAATAGAAAAAAAATCTTGGGCCATCTCTACTGACGTGAAACCTGGGGAGTGGCGAAGCACGCAGTGTATAAGCGTATTCTTGGCGCCTTGGCGTTTTTGCCCACGGAGATGAAACCGTTGGGAGGCAGAGGTATGCATCTTTGCGGTAAAAGTAACTTGTTTACTTGTTTTTAAAGCACGAAGCTCTCTAGTGCAAGGCGCAAACCAGTGTCCCGGCGTTTTTTAGTACGCGTTACGAAGCGCTCCAGCACGAAGCGTAAACGAGTGTCCTGTTGTTTTTAGTACGCGTTGCGTTCTAGCGCGAGGCGCAAACGAGTTTCCCGGTGTTTTAGTAGCGTGACGACATGAGACGACGATTACGACCACGACAGAAGACGCCAACAGCCCCAGCCCCTCAAGGTGCTTTCCCCATAAAATCCTCCTTTAAATCGGTAAAGGCTGTCATAAAGCCAGTAAGAAAATATTTTGTGATATTAACAAATGATTGTTCCACTTGCTTATGACAGAACCTGTACTCTAAAACGTCAACCGGTTTTTTCGTCACCAAGAAAAAAAAAGAGTAACCGTACTAAATATGATGCGACCGGCTTTCGATTCACGCACGGATGCCTTGAATTTATTGTGTTTCATCGTTTATGGTAATTACCATCTGTTGAGTCTTTTTATTAAAGAACGCCACTCTACACAACGTCAAAAATGCTTGCTAGCTTACGGACTATCTGCTGCACGCCGTTACAGACTATATATCTGCAGGACATTTCTCGCCCTAACATTTTACGACAATCATTGTACATGCGATATCACGCCTGTTTTCTTTTCTGGGCAACTACATTCGTATTTCATCATTTCTCTCCAGGTCATACGTGTTCTTCTCGATTGCATGAAACATGACACCAAGTTATACATGTTTTCCTTGAGCTTTTTATTTATGTGTAACCTTTCTGCTTTTATTCCACGGTGCTGCCATTTCTTCCAATCTTGTTAAAGAATCTTCATTCAAACCTATCCATTATAATTGCTGCATCATTGTGCAAGTGCCGATTTCTTTTGATGACCGCACATTAATGCGTTAACCAAGCAGAGCAAACAATTGTGATCGTGCGTGCAGTTATCGCCCAGCTTATTACGTTGATGGCAGATGCTGGTGTTTTCAGTCAGAATTTGTAATGACGGTGTCGTACATTTTCCATAAATATATTTTCCAAGTTATATTTATACGTGTTTCCCTTGTGTTTTTATTGATGTGTAGTCTTTTCGCTTTCATACCCCGTTACCGACATTTAAACGGTTTATAGGGCTAGTCCAATTGCCAAGACGCAAGTTTAAAGTCGAAAGCCTGAAGTGCCCCACTATGCCAAAAACCGTCGTTGTTGTTTTTGTCCAATAAAGAAAATGGCCGCTGCTGTGAAGAGCAAATAAATCACACATTTGAATTCCCATAAAAACTGAATCCGGGTCTCCGAACCAGGAGTTCTAGCTCGGTATGTTACCACTGCGCTACCTCCACACGCAAAGTTGCAGCTGTGTGTGCCGCGTGAAGTCCGTTATATATGGTGCGAATTTCCATGCGAATTCGCAGCAGCGGCGCCGCTCATGCGGCAAAACGATCTATTCTCGTCGCTGCCGAAGCTACGAAAATAAATCATTTTGCCGCACGAGCGGCGCCGCAGCTGCGAAATCGTACGCGAAATTCACGCCATGTAGAATGGTCTTCAAGCCGCAGGCCCGTTCTACGTGTTGCGAATTTCGCGTGCGAATTTGCAGCTAGGGCTTGAAGCCGTTTTAAATGGTACAAATTCCCTTGAAGCCCGTTCTATATGGTGCGAATTCGCAGCTGTGGCGCTGCTCATGCGGCAAAACAATCTATTGTCGTCGCTGCCGAAGCCACGAAAATGGGTCGTTTTACCGCACGAGCGGTACCACAGCTGCAAATTTGCACGCGAAATTCGTGCCATGTAAAACAGGCTTCAAGCCGCAGCTGCGAATTCGCACGCGAAATTCGCACCATGTAGAACGTGCTCGAAGCCCGTTCTACATCGTCGCACCGTGTAGAATGGGCTTCAAACCCATTCTATATGGTGCGAATTTGGAGCTGCGGCGTCGCTAGTGCGGCAAAGCGATCAAATGTTCCATTTATCACTGCTGCGACCAATTGCCAAATGCCAAGCGGCATCCACAAGAGTAGTTGGGCTGTTCCAAACATTTGGCAATTTGCCACAGCGACGAGAGTTGATCGTTTTGCGGCACCAGCGGCAAAACGATCCAACGGCACAACAATAACGCGTGAACGTAACAGCATGTGAGTAGAAGACGTGCACTGAATTCAGCCGCGTGGAACTACGATCCTGAGGAAGCTGTGGCGTATATGACCAGTCTGCCTGTTCCAGTAATACGCGCCGTAAGACGAGGAAACGAAGGCGAAGAAAGTGAAGCATACGCGCTGTAGCGGTAAACAACAAGCACGTAGAAGTAAATAGCGCCAACAGACTACGAAACGAAAAGGAAGAAAAAGACGCAAATACGATGTAGCAGCCAAGAAGTCGTCACGAATTTTCGTTTTACGGCCTCTGTCTTTCCAGATGTAAATTAGTATTCTGAAGGCCTCACGAATTTTTAGCCCTGGCCAATTCCCCCTTGTGAATACGTGCCAAAAATCTTTGAAGGCATCATCATCATCATCATCATCATCATCATCATCATCATCATCATCATCGTTGGTGGTGGTGGTGACGATGATGATCACAGAAGCAGACTTGAGTGCCCCCATGGAATTTTTTTCCCTGTCACGCCCCAATGACGTCAAGTTTATGAAAATAAACGTTTATTTGCTTTGCTCATTACCCTGACGAACCGGATGCCCCGTTTATTATTTTGCAAAAATTTGGTGGAAATGAAAATTTTTGTGCCTTTCCCGCTCAGAACGTTTTTTTCTTGTGTATTTTACTTTTTTCTCTCAACGCTTGCTACTACATTGGCTTTCTTGCATATCACCAAAGCCATGCAAAGAAGGCAGAACCACAGAAAGGTGGTTCTAAACCGAGTCTGTCATGATTTCAGGCGCGAATATAACGGCTTTCTGAATGTGCCACGCGTCCAATTCTCCACCTCCACGATATCGCTAACTGCCCAAGCGTACAAGGTGTCACTGGCGCACTTGTGGTTGATAGCCACTGTTCGAGCGAAGACGTAAGCTGCTGAAGAAAGAGCTTTGCAGAGATTACGCAGTCGTTGAACAGCGTTCCACGTGCAGAGAATATCCGCGCCTGTTAGGCTGGTGAAAGGTGCACTTTAACGCCAGAGGAGGCAACAGGAAACTTCATAGGAACTTGAGGTGGCAAAAACAAATTGCGTGTGAGTGAAGGGGGGGCGGGGGTTGTTGAAAAAGATTTGGCGTGTCAAACGTTGCCGCTACTCTTGAACCACGAACACACCGCTCTCAAAGATAAAACCTGGAAGCCCAAATACGTAACAACAAAGCGCTTCGAACCAACACGGTTGGTGCGACGGGCCAAACACGGGCCGCTCACGAAGTGCTTGTTCCCGCGTGGCCAATTAACGCACGTGCAACTAGCCCTGCGTCCGGCTGACGCTCGGCGCGTGTCAGTGTCTAAAGACCCGTTCGACAACCAAGAGAGAGGGAGAGAAAGTAGGAATCCAAGCCGCCGCGTCACGGCCCAGGCATCTCGGCGGCGCTGCGCGCCGCACCAGGACGGAAGAAAGTAAACGACTGAATGCGAAGGCAAAAAAGAAAAAGCTGGGCACGCGTTTCGAATCGCGTTGCTGCTTGCCTGTACGTTTCGCGGCAAGTCATGATGTGGGGAGGGCGCGCGAGGTAACCTGTCCCAAACCTCGCGGTGCAGGGAGCGCGTGTCACGTGAGTCGTCGCCGTCTCCTGGTCGACCGACGTCGCCCCGGAATGCGAGAGCGCGGGGAAGAAACAGCCTGAGTCGCCGATGGCGCGCCCAGTCACGCGCTTCTCGCGCCGCGACAAAGGCTCGTCGCTCGCTTCAAGCCCCGCGCCGCGATGGACGGGCTGAAGTCACGCAGGGGACGGTCAGCGCAGCGCAGAGTCCAGGACTGCGCAACAAGGGACTCGCTTTCAACCGGGAGGCGGCGGGCGGAATGAACTCGATTCCTGCTGCTCGCTTGCGTGTGTCTCTCGTTTCGCGGGCAGCACCGCCGCTGTGTCGTCGTCGGGGAGACTCGCCTCTGCTTGCGCGAGGCCGAGGAAGAAAAACAGCGCGCTTCTCTCTCGTCTTCCGAAAAATGCTCCGAAGGCCGCGCGCGTCTTTCCGCTTCTCCCCGCTTGTCACATACATTAGAGCGTCGTTGTGGGGAAACGTGTGGTTATACTGAAGTTCTGCTGCGCCTACCGCTGGTTTATGTCTTTTTCATTTGTTTATTATTACTATTGGTGGTGTTTTGAACGCCATGCACATCGCAAGTATGGCGCGGGTTAAAACGGCATCGTATATGCGCTTGTTGATAACTCTGCGCCACATGGTATCGTTGCTGAGTCCTCAGGTTCAAATACCCCCCACTGCGGCAAAATTAAAAAACGAACACACAAACAAAAAACGGGCGGAGCTCGTAGCTACGAGACGCGCACCGGAGTGGAGGGATACAGACTACCTTCGACCATCTGTGCATCTGTAACGTGAACCGAAATCTCGTAAGTACGTGGAGTTTTTGTTTCCGACCCCGAGAGAAAAACGGCTGTCACGGCCGAGAATCGAATCCGTGACGTCATACTCGGTAGCACAGTGCCTTGGCCACTCACTGACACAGCCCGTCGGATAAATTAAGATAAAAGGACTTCGGTGTCGAGACAGCGGTACCTGTCAAACATTATCACACGAAAAACGGATAGGTTTGAGAAGGAGGACAAAGAGGGAAGCGCGAGGATCAGGAGGCAGCATACGCCATTTTACAGCGTACACTTGTATTTACAACTGCACTAGCTCGCTAAAGAGTGCCACCCTGCTCGCATTATTTAGAAACACGATCCAGTACTCGTGCGCTGTGAGTCGTACCAGCAAGTTGACTTTCATGTTGACACTGTTAGACATTTTAAAGCGAAGCTTTCTATGACTTCCTGATGGCCTATATAGCGTCGAAAACGTACTGCAGAAAGGCCAAATTTATCTGACGATGGAATGCCCGTGGGTGAAATAAAAGAAAACAACGCTGGCCGTCGTGGGAATCGAACCTCTGTCCCTCGCGTTGTGAAGCCGACGTCCATCAGATTGCACCATTCTTTTTTTTTTCTTTAATGCATGGAAATTTTAGAAAACTTCAAAAGACAAGACACTTAACACATAATATAAACACTAACAGACAGCAAAGGGCAAGGACATCAGTCGAACAAAGATCAAAACTCAGGCAAGCAAACGCACGCATCCAAAAGAGGCAGCCACTCTGGTGGATCGCTGTGCGCAGCATAAACGCTCCGCACCAACGCTGCCTGTTCCCGAAAAATGCACTTGGTTGGCCTAGGGGGTTCCGCATGCCGATCAGTCATGCGGCACTTCCACAAGCTAAACAATCCTAGGAGAACGAAAACGTCATACGGCACCCGATTAACATCTTCAAATGGCAGGAAGCGAATGGTGTACGGGGTGACGTCAATGTCTTTTTTAGTGTCCGCTGCAAAACGTCCCAGAAGAACACAGCGTCCGGGCACAACACAAACAATGATCAATTGTCTCTCGCTGATTACAGAGGCGACAATTGTCCGACCAAGGAATAGAGATTCCTTTTTCGCGCAGCCATGTCTTAACTGGGATTGTGGAAGAATGAAGCTTGAAGAAAAACGTTTTTGCATTTGGCGGGATACACATGCTCATTACGCGTTTTAAAACATTGCTTTTCTGGTGGCCTAAGTAAGGCTGGCGATAAACAGGCACCGGGAATAGACTTTCAATAAGAGTGTTCGTCATAGTTTTCCTTGACATGCTGAACAGATATTCCAAGGAAAACCGCGCGGTAAGAAAGTTAAATGACTCCACGACCTCTTTGAGAAATCCCCATGGAGGCTTCGTATTGACTTCGCCAGTACATACAAGCAAAAAAGGCAAATGGAAACTTCCGCGCTGCTGAAGTACAGTTAGTAAAAGTGGGTGATCAACCAATTTGTAGAAGAAAAAACGAGACACAAGTTGGTGCACAAACAAATGCAAGAGCCCAACACCCCCTGCCTTTAAAGGACGAAACAAGTTGTCCCTGCGCGTAGGTTCCCATTGAGAGCCCCACACAAATGTTGCAAAAACTCGCGCACAGCGAAGCACTCGAAGCACATAAAGGAACTTTCTGGCAAGGAAGACGTTACACACTCTTGCACGTGCAAACACAGAGAGGTCTCGCCCATTCCATGCATGCGATGCGCGCTTAACTTGCGTGAGCGCTGATGACCAATGAGGCCCTGTGTTCCGTATTTGATGTAACGGCACGCCGAGGTACTGAAGTTGGGCGCTATCCCAAATAATACCAGCGAATCTGGATGGTCCGATCCAAAATCCCTTAGTTTTTTCCATATTAACATCCGCTCCAGACACATCGCAGAACTGCTTAGTCACTATAAGGGCTTCCTGGACACTCCTTTTGTCAGCGCAAAAATACGCTATATCATCTGCATAAGCAAGCACCTTAACTTCGCACGATTGTAAGCAAAAACCTTTCACTCTTTGACTCTGCTGAATGCTGAGACAAAGAGGCTCGAGGTACAATGCAAACAGCAACGGTGACAGGGGGCAGCCTTGTCTGACAGACGACTTGATCGCAATCGGCACAGACAGAATACGATTGACGATAAGCTGTGTACTGCACCGATCATAGCACAGCTTGATGCCCTTATATAACACATCACCTAAGTTGGCTGCTGCCAGAAGTGCGAATCATAAATCATGAGAAACCCGATCAAACGCTTTTGCAAGGTCAATTTGTATTAGGGCCACCGGATCTACCGAATCGGACACGCACTCCAAGACAGAACGAGCGATATGAATGTTTGTGTGAATACTCCTGCCCCGAATACCGCAAGTTTGGTGGGACCCCACTAAACTAGTGATTACAAATTGAAGGCGCCTAGATAAAATTTTTGCAAAAATTTTGTAGTCAACGTTGCAGAGGGAGATTGGTCGGTAACCCTCTACATACCTTAGTTTTTCTGCATCCGTAGTTTTGGGGATTAGCACCGTGTGTCCTGAATAAAAGGTTGGCGGCAAGATATTGTGATCATAGGCAGCCGTAAATACGTCCAATAGAACTGGAGCAAGGATACCAGAAAACTTTTGATAGAACTCCCCACCAAGGGCATCTGGCCCTGGGGTCTTCATGCACCATCATGCACTCGTCCTCTGTAAGCCTGGGAAGTAAGTCATTGAGGGAATGGAACTTTAATTGCCGAGTATTAACACTGGACCCCCCAAATAACGTGCTGTAATGTGCGTGGAAAGCACTGACTATTTCATTAGCTTCAGTATACCTAACACCGTTATATTAAATTTCAATTATCTCCGTTGCAAGTGCGGATTGGCGCTCATCACTAAGACACCGGCGAGAAGGATAACTATCAAAGAACCTTTCAGTTCAGGACCGAATTAAGGCACCATGATACTGATTGCTTACACCATATTCTAAAAACTCCCGAACTATCTCTTTATCAGAAATGGGATCTCTTTAAACAGGAAATTAGGAATGACGCAATAGAGGAATCAGCTCGGCTTTCGTTTCTAAAACGCTTTCATGTACGTGAACTTTCCCGTACATTGGTGGCGCTTCACGAACTGGAAGCAGTCAATGCGGGATCAACTTTGGAAGAAATTGGGATTGTTAAAGGACAATTGCAAAAATATGTAACTGAAAAGTATAATGGCGCAGATTGCCCCATTCTGACACGCTCGAAGCAGTTTGGATCTGGAGAGGGGTGCACGGACGTGCCAAAATTAGACAGAAAACGCACCCGCCCGTCTAACGACGGCGATAGTTGAACGCCAAGCTTTCTTCGTGCGAAATCAGATGGCGAAGGGTGAAATTCAAAGCTTAACGAGTCAAAGTCCCACCCGTCCGCGAGTCAAAGTCCAAACTAAAACTACAACCAAGGAATCCATCACGCGAAAGCTTTAACCATCGCCTCGTACGGCGGAGGGTGGGGGGGTGCATAACTTGTAAATTTTCCGGCCATATCGCAGAGAAAATTTGTAGTATAGACACCCGGCTTACGTGCGTACATGCGCTCTCTCGAAAAATATCCCCAGGTTCCGAACTGAATATAATGCGCCTGTCGCAATCAAATCGGCTGAACGAGGTCTTTAAACAGCGAAGCTGTATAGGAAAATCGTAATTTTTCCTGTCCGCAGTTAAAAATACCAAGAAAATACCGAGTGCACGCACGTGAGCGCGTGCATCGCGAAGACCGCCCAGCGTCCCCGGCGCACGTTTGTAAAGCCAGGCATACCCACTTGGGGAGATTGACTAAGATTGGCAAAAAAAAAAAAATAATCTCTACCGCTCGCAGTAATGGTTCGCTGTATACAGTGTTCGCCGAATCAAAGGTTAACGTTTCTGTGGGTACCAAACACTTCGAACGCCGCAAACGTGACAAACTCGCGCAATGCGAGTGATAACGCATCTGCTACCGAAACAAGCGTTGAGCGACGCCTTTAATATCAAAACAGCTTTCCAGTGATCGAAGCATACATACAAAAGCAAAGAAAAAGGTGGAATAACATATCGAGCGAGCATTTGAGGGCTCACTTAATGAAGGAGAGTTTGTTGCTGGGCTAGTTGGTGCATATTAAGTTTAGAAGAAACCAGCTGAACATGGAAACAAAGGACTAAACAGAGGGCCAGCATTGTCCCTGTCAGTTATTGTTAACATTTAGTCCTTTGTTTCCATCTTCAGCTGGTCTCTTCTACACTTAACGAAGTTTCGTTTGAAGTATTGAATTGCGGCTGAGGCGCACTCTTGTGTCGAAATTCCCGTGTAGACGATTTTGGTTTAGATTCATTCGTTTGCCTGTCCTTTTGGGGATGTTTACGACGCCAGTGATCTGTTTACAAGTAAATCATACCAACCTTTAAAGTAAAAAAAAATACAAAAGCCCCTTTCTTAAGAAAAGGATGGTTAAAAGCGCCAAGCTTTCTCCAATGCAACCTGAGTGAAAGTCAAAGTCTCAAACCCAAGCCGCTCATACCATGTTGGAATGACGCAATCGCATAGACGTCGGCGTCACAACGCGATGGGAGACCCAGGTTCGATTCCCACCACGGGAAGCGTTTTTTAACACGAACGTGTTTTATTTCCTGATACACGAAGATTTTGTTGACGTCATATCCGTCATGGAAGTGACGCCTGTGCAACCAAGCAAGCGGCCTGTAAAGGGTGCACCCCTGCACACAGGGTCTTCTTGTGGGGAAGCAACCTTTAAAACTAAAGAGTACGTTATACTTGAGGTTGTTCGTTTTCGGGTTTTATATTTTAACACGAAAGTGTTTTATGCCGCGATACCCAAAGATTTCCCTGACGTCATATCTGTCACGGAAGTGACGCCAGTACACCTTTGCCGAAGCGACCCGCCAGCAGGATGTCGCTCGCCATGCACACCCACAAGACAGCCGCCGACCCGTAAACCATGCTTGGCTGCAGATTTCGCTGCACATTTCACTTTCGTGTTTTACTGATTCCTATAACAGAGGAATCAACCACGGTTTTTTCTTGAGGCGCTTGATGTGCCTTCGCTTATCATCGTCTTATTTTTTGTGAACACCACTGCGTAAAGTTGGCTTTCCTGTAGTGTGTTGTAACTCGGACGACCCACTCTATCAATGAGACATAGAAAGCTTCGCGTTAAAAAGTTACTATTTTGTTTATTTAATCTCTTACCCCGCCATCCTTCGTAAATTGGCTTTCCCTCATTATGACAGCATATGCAGTGAAACCTGCTTTGCAGAAAGTTTTCGCATTTTGGACGGCGCGAAACGGCAGTATCCTCACACGTCAAAGCTGCGCTGTAAAGGACGTCAACACGGCACCTCCGAACACTGTTTTGCTTGAAAGTCACCGCGTTTCTAAACACGGCAAAATAAGCGGGAACACCTAATTAAAAGTGCACAGGAAGTCGCCACAGCAAGTCTTAGCCATTTGGATATGCTAATAGTTCTACCTCGCCCATACCATGACCTCCTACTAAACACCTAGTCCATTCATCGGCTTAGCACTGCGCAGTCACAGCAGCCTGGTAGACATGTTGACGTTCTGTGACCACAAAGACGTTCTCGGGAACATATCCACATACAGCTGCTCAAGACGTAGAGCGTCGGCTACGAGGCGCGCGTATGCGAACAAGATAAAAAGAAACACGGCCACAAAACCACGATTATGCTAAAGACGCGCTTTTGATCTTCACGGGAATGTGGACCATATGTTCTTGTCATCAGATAACGCTGAGGACAGACCCTTAGAACAATTCGCAGAGCTCCCATCATCTATGGCGAGCGTTATTTTTAATCACAGCGTCCAGAATTCCCAGCGTCAGCAAAAAACTTCACCGTCCCTTCACAAAAAAAAAAAAAGTTAAAAGAAGCGCCAAAGCTTTCTGCCATCAAAAGTGCGTCAAAATTGCATCGAAACCTTCGCTGAAAGCGCGTCCAATCGATCGTCAAACTTTCAACGACCCAAACAGCAAACGAAGAACGAGCCTATGCGACGATTTTTTGCGCACTGAGCAAACACGTCTACGAACGATATAAATGCATACCGATACGCGGTTTATGAGATGGAGGTATAGTATTGTACTCCTTATGCACCGTATGCACACTTGGTCTGGGCACCGACAACCAACAAGAACTTTAACCAGCTTTTCCTAGTCCAAAAACCAAGTTGCAAGGTTAATAGCGAATGTGCCATATAATTTCCACACGCCTGAACTCTTCAAGAAGTTTAAAATAATTAAAGTTAGCAATTACTACGAATACCGGTTGGCCCAGTCATACCTTTCAGCTATAAAAAATAACAACCGTTTTTACGAGAGCCTAGCCAAGTTAAAGAAAAATATTACAGCATACAACACACGCAATCCAGACATATGGTATACTCCTACACCCCACAACAACTACGACCGTCAATCCTTAACTTTCACTTTACCCAGACTGCTGAATAACTTTGCAAGTAACTCAATTGGGATTGGTAAACTCTCTAAATCGGGTTTGAAAGAATATTTTTTTTGTAACGCGTGTTATATATCTGTTGTATTTTTGTTGTTATAAATACCTGTGACATACACCCGTTTAATTCATTTTGCTGTTTCTGTTGCCCTGCTAACGATGACTGTTAAGCCCATTTTGTTACGTGTTACTTGACTCGTGCTTCAGGTTTTTTTTTTTCCTTTTCTTTTTTTTTTTTAAATTTCCTCTGCTGTATCTTTTAATCTGCTCGACCCGTTGCTGTCAATCACACGGTGGGCAGCCGCCCAGTCAAGCTGCTTTGCGCAGATTTTGTGGCTGCTCCTTCCCCTGTACCCATCTGCAAGGCAAATAAAGTGGAAAATTGATTCTTCATGATCGATGCGTGTATTGTCTTATCTAGAACCACTACTTTATCGCGATTTTCAAGTAACACTTTTGACGCAATGGTAGCCCGGTTTCGCGCACGCGCAGTGTGTCCAGAGATCATCTTATCGGAGCTTTTCGGTCGACCAACCGGTCTATGGGGAAATGCATTAGCGTAAAGTTCCGAAAGAACGCCCACCCAATGTGCAGTGATATCAAGCGAAAAATACGGGACGGGCGAACTTTCGGTTCAGGTGCGAAAAACTACAAAAAAATGTGGCCGCACTGCCAACCAAAACTGACGATATATCAAGAAAAAAATATGAGATGGGCGAACCTTCGGTTCAGGTGCGGAAAGGACAAATAAATGACCGCAACAACACATGAATAGATGATTCGCGCTTATTTAGTTCACTCATCGGCACTAAAGCGATCGATTTTTGGGGGTGGGCGATTTTTCGGTTTTTTAGTAAATTGAATATTTCACCCCTAAAGGGGGGTAGCCGATGTTTCAGGGGAGGGGGGGGGGGGGGGCGTTCTATCGAAACTTTGCGGTAGTTTGTTTGACACGACGCCATCGGTCCCAGTAAGGAATATTTTTTTGCATTAAAAAATATATCTGGCCGCGTATCTGCTTGCCTCCCTAACATGTAATACCCTCTCTCTCTCCTCTTATATTGCTCACGCTCTCTCCCCCCTCCGTCTCACTCCTACCATGACCAACGCAATTCAAGTTTGCTCAGTTAAATTTTCCCGCGTTTGCACTGCTCGTGCGCCACCAGTGAGGAGAACGCGGATCTTTTTTCTTTATCTTTTGTTTCTTGTATTGCTTGGGCCAGTGCATCCGAATTATTTTGCTTTAGCATTTGCTTCAGGGTTTGCTTTTATCTCGCCTCCGATGAAATCTGTTTTAACGTATTTTTGTTTGCTTTAATTTCGTAAAAACTGATCAAACGTACATTTCAAATTAAAGGAACACTGGTGCTCTTGGTTATGTGCTCACGCATTGCCTGAAACATGCCGGAAATTTTCTCTGCCAGTTTTAGTAATTCTGAACGTTCTTCTCTATACCTACTTCATGTTCAAGCATTCTTACCACTGTTCTTTGAACTGGCAGTTGAACCTAGCGACGGCATTTGCTGTGTAGCGTGTTAAATGCCTGGAAATCGGAATCCTTGGAAACTGTTTCTTTTTAAGTGTAGAGCACTTCAGGGCCGCGCCTTGTCGTCGTAGCTCGCTCGCTGGACCCAAGTATAGAGCAACAGGGCGTACCGTGGTAACGCTGTCGTTGGCGGCGCACCCCAGAGGCTTCGAAAGCCAAGCGGTTTATATAGTCATAAGCGTTCGGAACACGTGAACCGCTGGCGCTTGTCATACATCTCCCCGTTGTTTAGCGCAAAGCAAACTGCAGGTACATTTGAGGCAAAATATACGTAAGTTCGGAACGCTCGTTGGGTTAGTTTTTACGATACTGTAAGCGAAAAAAAGTGACACTGCAACGGCGGCACGTATGGGGTAAAAAACGCAAAGAGAAATAACTCCCGCTGGCGCAGTTCTACGGCAGGGGGCGCCCGAGCACTGCGAAGGCGGGAAATTTGAATTGCGTTGGGTGGTATCAGTGAGTGGATAACGGCGCTACAGCCCATTATGGCGAATCACTGGTCTTCACTTACTACAGCTTTCACATTGAGAGGAACGGCTTCATTTTTTTTGTTTTTTAGGGCAGCGCTGTTACCCCTAGTCGCTGCGCCCCGATATGTGGTTTATAATAAATTGTCTTTTCGCCAGACAGACAGACAGACAGACAGACAGACAGACAGGCAGACAGACAAACAGACAGACAGACAGACAGACAGAGTGTGAGATGGAAAGAGGTTCCTAGCCTGCACCACAAAAGTATCGCAGGAAAAGACACAGACAGACAGACAGACAGACAGACAGACAGACAGACAGACAGACAGACAGACAGACAGACAGACAGACAGACAGACCAAAATGTTCGCTTTCAGGCAGCCGAAGAAGGGCTACCGTCTTTCAAAAAGCGTCACGTTTCCACCGCTCGCCGTATTCGACTCGGCGATGCGTGCGGGTATCGGATAACTCGACGACGCCTCCCCGGCGTGCACTCTCCTTCCCCCCTTTGAGTTCAGTTTTGCCGCCGCGCTTAAAAACGCTGCAGCAAAGCCTGCGCACCCAAGCGAGCGGGGGAAGTAAAAAAACCGGCGCACACGTTCCTCCCGCGCCGACACAAAGAGGCAAGACGACTCTCAGAGGCGCTGCAATGGTAGGAACGGCGGCAGCGGCAACAGCGGACGGCCAGGCGCGAGCCCTGTGCGTGCCGCGTCGGCGACCAGATCCATCACCGCGCACCGCTGACAGCGCTGTCCGTCGTGGAGGGTGGTAAAAAAGAACAACTTTCCTGCCGGCGTTTCTATGCGGCGCTACGGACGTCGTCCCCCGAAGCGGTCGCCACTGCCGGGGGAACGCCCGAAGTCGTCCGGCGTTCCATCGGAGGAAGCCGGCCGGGCGCGTGCGCCGCGTTCTCGATCGATCGCGTCGCCCGAGAAACGGCCGCCGCTTCTTGATCGATAGCCGCGGCCGGTGCTCGCCGCGGCGTGCGCTGAAATGTGCCACGGGTCTCCTTCTCTTCTTCGCGCCGACGGTGGACTCCGTCCCCCCCTCCGCTGCCGCCACCCTGACGTCGGAGACGCCCGGGCGTGACCGCAATGCGTCCGGCGTTGGACGCCGCCACCGGCATGTGGAACGGTGCACGGATGAAGTGTTTCCGTATATGGCTGGCCGAAGAGGAAGATTTGCAGCGCGGCTTGCGCCGTATCTCAAATTTTTCGGACGGTAACCAAGATGGGAGGGATGAAATCGGAACATGCGGAGCAAGAAATGGATTATAGGGCGCTGCCAGGCAGGATTAGGTGGAGGGACGTGGAAGAGACCTTCGTCCTGTAGTGGGCACGAGCAGGATGATGATGATGATGATTAGTAGTAGTATGAAGAAGAAGAAATCCCGGGCCATCTCCACTGACGTGAAACCTGGGGAGGGGCGAAGCATGCATCGTGGAAGTGTATACTCTTGGCGCCTTGGAGTTTTTGCCCACGGAGATGAAACTTTGAATGGTACAGGTATACAGCTTTGCTGTAAAAGTCGCGGGTTTTTGACGCACGAAGCGCTCCAGCGCGAGGCACAAACGAGTGTCCCGGTGTTTTTTTAGTACGCGTTACGCTCTAGCGGGAGGTGTAAATGAGTGTCCCGGTGTTTTAGTACCATGACTTCATCAGACGATGGTCACGACGACGACATCAGACGCCAACAGCCCGAGCCCCTAAAAAGCTTCGCCCCTAAACGTAGAAGATGATGCTGGTATTAAAGATGATGATGAACCAGGTTATCCTCAGCAGTGATTGTTGGAAAAGTTGGTACCTTATATATGAGAAATGTTTTGACGGTGCCTTGGAAATCACGGCTTAGAAGGAAAAAGCTAAAATGGCCTCAGCACGAAATTATCAAAGCCTAAAGCTAGCTGCGTTGTTCCTACGTATCTGCACTGCAAGGACACTGGCTATGAGGGAAACAAGCACGGCCATCGCATAGCGGACGATTCTAGCAGGGCCTCGTGAGGTGGTGGAATGTCACCGTACCGGCGCTTCGGATGGCAACAACGACCGGAGTTCCTAGCGCTGTGCGGTTAGATTCTCCTTGACATCCGGGCTTGGCTCCTCCACATTGCTTGGCGCACATAAAGGGTGGTGCAGCCTGATTTGGGGAACGGCTTTCCGTGCTCTACGTGTTAATTGAGTGCACATCCCGCAATGCCGCCAGATAACGACACTTCCTTAAAATCTACACGTACAACATTCCACTACACCTTTCACTTTTCCTAGGAGATGCACCAACGTTCACTTACAAATGTATTCTAACCTATCTTGCGAATGTCAACTTTTTGAAACTCACATCATACAGGACGTGACTTGAGGCCCTGTCATCCTTGAGGGAGGTCCTGATTATTCCTTTGTGTGCAAGGGAGCCCCGCTAGCGCAGCATGATACTTCAGGCGGTGTCATGTCTTAACAATAATTATCTTTTATCCGCCGTTATGAGCACCTTCATGTTTTAGTATACCAGCCATCTACACAGTACCATGCTCATTTCAAACATATTTTATGCCTGAACCTGACATTGAAAGACCACATTATAGTGACTTGGCGCTCTTTTGTCGTAGATACTCTTGCGTCAACAAAAATTAACGTATTATTGTTATTATTAGCTTGATTTTCGAATTGCGAACTGCGTTATAAGCGGCATGCTAGTGCGCACTCCGTACCAGCACCCCGGGTATGGTTTACGCACGGCAACGAGTTGTTCGTTTTGTGGAGAGATGTAGATGCGTTAAAGCAAAGTTTCTGCTCCTATAGATCTGTCTGAGCCGATATACCACAGTCACGACCGATAATTACGGAAAGCAGTGCGTTCGAACCTCGGCTAAGACGACAGATCAAATCTTTTACTTCTCTATGTGAAAGCTGAACCGCACCCACTGTGTATGTGTATCCTAACTGAAAACGCAAGGGTTTCCTGTAAAGCGTGCTCCACCGAAAAGATACTTTTATTGTGGCGAAGCCGACAAACCGGGGTGTTATTTTTTTCATCAATAACTATGGTTCGAGAGCGGAGCTCGTGCGCCTTACGCATGGCGACAAGTTCTTCGTTTTATGTGCGTGAAATGCGAGGTTTCTGCTCCTATAGGTCTGTCTGGGTGGATATATCACAATCGCGACGGGTGATTACGGAAAGCAATGCGTTCGAAGCTCAGCTAAGACGACAGATCAAATCTCCGTGTAAACTTCAAGGGGGAGATCCACGCGTAAAAAGTATTTAAGCAGTTGAGCAGTATTTAAGCAAAAAATAAAGTTCACCGAGATTCAACCGCCGCCGGATGCGACGCTCACTACGCGTGGTTTGCGTCGCGCAAGAAGAACTCTACACCACAGCAGGTGCAGTTCAATGTAACGCCCTTTCAGAGACGACACCGCGCCGAGAGACTTTCCCAAGTTTCCGCCTCAAGCCGCAACAAAAGACAGACGCTGCGCTGCGTTCAGAACGCGCGCAGTGGGCTTCTGTCGGAGTGGTTCACTCCGGGGCGCGGATAATCTGCGGCTCATCGTCTACGCGCGGGTGGCTGAGTACCAGGGTGGAGGCCCCCCGTGTAATCTGATTGTAGCTTAGCCCCCGCCGCACGCCCAGCCTCTTCCTCATCCTCCTCCGCCCCATCCTCCGGATGAGAGGAGAGAGTCACGTTGGGCGTGCGAGCGTCGGCACGCGCTGGCCGCATGCACGCCGGAAGATGAGCCGCACACTGCGTCCGCATGACGAGAGAGGGCGGTTTAGAGAGTGGCTGCGACAATAAAAAAGTCTTAGCACGGACCGACAAACGTCACGGTTGCAGTCAGGTTGCCAGCTTCCGTTGGTTCGCAGTCTCTTCAATTTTAAAGCGAAGCTTTCTATGTTTGTACAAGTGCATTCATTTAAGTATCTCGGTGTCATTTTATGCAACGATCTTAACTGGAGCATGCACATTACTAACGTTATATCATCTGCAAACAAATCTTTAGGTTTCCTGAAACGTCCCCTTGAGCACGCCCCAAAGAATGTGAAACTGCAGGCGTACAAGTCTCTTATCCGATCTAAATTAGAATACGCGTCTACAATCTGGAGCCCACACCAAGCATATCTAATCGACTCACTCGAGGCAGCTCAAAACCGTGCTATTAAGTTTATTCATTCTTCGTATTCGTATAATACCAGTGTATCATCTCCCAAAAAAGAATCGGCTCTTTCAAACCTTGACGTTCGCCGCCGTATTTCCAGCCTCTGCCTTTTTCACAAATTCTCTTTACAGCCCCCTCCGTCATCCATACATCATTCCACCAGCCTGCATATCTCACCGCACTAGTCATCCACTTCATGTCCCCGACCACGTATCAAAACGACCACTTTTCAATGTCGTTCTTTTTACGGACTACAAACGACTGCAATGACCTTCCTCACGACGTAGTCACCATTTCCTGCCCATCAACATTTTTGCACCAGTTGTCTACTCATTTTTCACAATTATAACTTGTGCCAAATAAAAAATTACATTGTCAACCCACCCCACATGTAAGACCCCCTCAAGGGGTCTTTAAGGAAATAAAGTGCTGTGATGTGATGTTTCACTGGTGGCGCGTATCACGTCTAAAACTCACTGCAGGAAAGCCAACTTTTTCGGACGGTGGTGATGAGCGTGAGGTACGCGCCCACTCACCCTTGAAACTATTTTCACTAATTTCGAAAGTGATGCCGTTTCGAAATGACTGTTACCCGTTAACGTAGAATATGGAAGCGGTAACCACGGGAAAAAGGGCTGGGATGGCGACTCCTTCGATCTCCAATCTGTGCGAACAATGTTGAGAGAGGTTTTGGAACGTAGACAACAATTTCGCGTAGTTTCGCAAGAGAAGACGATTTTATTGTCGCAAAAACTTCGGGCATCCCCAAACCGCATTTCTTGATAACTCTGTCTGGCCCAATCTTTTTTTTTTTTCAACGCGAGGGCGATTTATCCTATCTGGGTTCCTCAAACAGCGTTCTCGAACTTTCTACGTTATCGGTCGCAGACTGAATATTTCATTGAGTGGACACCTTCGGTGCATATCCACCTCCTAGGCTTCCTTCTCGCATTCGTTGAGGAATTTTCGCTTGCGGTGTAATACGACTGGTCCCGGATGACACTTCGCTCGCTGCACATCACCACAATTCCGCCTTCGCCTCGCTACAGATTTCACCCGTTTGTTTTCAGGTCTCCGTTATATCTGTAGCAAGGCGTGTAATAAAGTTACGGAGTCGCTCTGTACAGATACATCCGCTCATTGCCGTGCACTAGTGAAAGAAGAGTTGAGATTTTCCTATCTTCCCAAACAAATTTTCCAATCTTAACGAAATTTCAGTAACTTCGCTAGCGAATTTCACCAACCTCCACCCGAAAAACACCCGCTCAGTTCACGGAATCCTGAACAAGTACCTCGCACTCTCCCCCAAAATAACTTCAAAAGCAACTCGCATACAAGCCATTTCCGACAGTTTGGGAATCAAAGCAAGGACCACCGAAAATCGCTGCCGGCTTTTAGTTTAGCATAACCATATACTCAGCTTGGACAAATGACGCTACGTATCCAGCGCGTCTCGTAACAGCTGTCAGGGCCTTTACGGCCACATAAAACATGCATACGCATCTCCCGCGCGGCCAGCTCGTAGGGAGGGACGTCAGACCCCCGCTTCCCCCAAAATGGTGGCGCATTCCCGCCCCCGGGGCTTGTGGGAATGTGCGCTTTTCTATCACAGTTTTTGCGAGAAAGAGAGAAAAAAAAAAGCGACAATGAGCGCGCGTGGTACATGTATATACGTAGAGTGGGAACCCTGGGGAACTGCGTAATCCGTGCTCTGCTTGCGAGGCCAATTTGTCGGGTCTTTGCACTGCCCGGCGCATGTGAAACGCGAGCCCTTGCAGCGGGCTGCTTAGGGGAACAGGGGTGACGAAGGCTGAGAAATTAATGAACACCGCGGGGGCTAGACGCTTTCACACGAGGACTGCATCGCACCCTACTCGCCCGATGATCCCCCCCCCCCCCCCCCCTCTTTCTCCCCGGACTGCTTACAGGCGCATGGCGCATCCTTTGAGTAGTTGTAAGTAGTTCTAGGGAAGCTGGGGGCTTTTACTATGACTGTTAGCGTGACCTCGTGTTAGCGAGTGTTAGCTAGTCGAGCTAATGTGCGTATCTTTGAATAATTTGTAGAGAGTTGTAGCTAAACTGCGATTATAGATAGAATCAGGAGCTTTGACCGTGACTGTGGGCGTGGTCGTGTGTTAGCGAGTTTTGTAGCGTAAGCTACACCGGCCAAAGGTTGAGCAGTTTCGCGTGGCTCCTGGAGAGCCGTCCTGCGCATGTGCGAGGAGCAGTGACGTCTCACGGCGCACAGCTGGCGCACCGGAGCCGCCGCCGCCGCCGCGATTTGATTGGATTCGAAATCGTTTTAGCAGCAGTAAGCATGATAATCAGCTAATCCTACGCAACAAGAAAACCTAACAATAACCAGCTGATCCTTAGCTCACGCTACGTATATCCCGGCATAGCCGAGCTAAGCCACTGCTCATTTTTTCTTGGCGAGCCGATTTCGTATTCTTTAAATTGTTGTAGGGAGTTTTAGAAGATGTGACCCTGTGGTACACCCTGACCGCGAGCGGGAATGCGGGCGTGTATTATATTCTGGTTGCGCATAGCCATGCCATATCCTTTGGATCACGGTAGAGAGCTCCAGCTGCGACTGCAGTATCCGGGCTGCGCATCATATTGGCATACGGCCGAATTACCACTTATAGAATATGTACAACATATATTCTATATAAACTACAATTGCATCACTATATTCTGTATAAATGACGCTGTGGAGTTATAGAGAGAATATACGAAGTACAGTGCATTAAATATGAAAAGGTTTTAGGTCCGATCTCCGTGAAAATGTGACCGTCTTTCCGTAGAATGACAGAATAGTAGGTGCGGAAACAAGGGAGAAGGAAGGGAGAAATACTCTCCTCCTTCCTTTGTGCACGCAATTACTGAGAATAGAAACTCCAACCTCGAACGAGCAGCCCGGACTCAGGCTACACCCCCCCTCCCCCCCCTTTATAAAGCCGCTAATGGCATACACGGGTTGCTGCCAAAAAAAGGCAAGCAGGGTTCACACGCCGCATTTGAATGTCAGTTTAGTAAACCGAGTAAACTGAAAATTCAGTGCCGTTCTACTCAGTACAGAAGGGTGACCAGCGAAGCTGTGGTGTGTAATCTTAGAGCCGTCTAAC